>NC_073302.1:195463105-195763105 GCF_027595985.1 Sorex araneus | reverse complement strand
AAAATCAGAAGCTAAACTTGCCGCCCATCACATTGGAAGCCTCCCACTGGTCACCGCTACGGGGAGGCCTGTGACAGAGGGACTCTTTGTGGCATGGGCTGCCTTGGGCGGTGTCCAGTCTTGGGCGTGTCCAGCCGGGCACTGCAAGGACCCCACCCAGTTGCTCTGTCCACAGCCTAGAGGGAAAGACCTAGGAAGGGACAAGCAGGCAAAGCCAGGCACATCCCAGAGACGCCTGCAGCCCCTGACGTTGGCGGCCACGCCCGGAGGCCAGAGACTGACCAGGACCCACACACGTCCCGGCCCGGCTCCGGGTGCGGGGTCTCCGGATGCTGTGCACCGACTTGATTTTGTAACGAGTTGCTTTTGCCTGTTCCTGTTTACTGCGTTGTAAGGAATAAGCTGTTGGTTGGGGCTGCACCTGCGGGTGCCCCCCAGTTGCTCCCGGCTCTGGGCCTGCAGTCACTGTGCGCTGCTCGGGGGACCGTGTGGTTGGTTGGACTCCGGGTCCCTGCATGCCCAGCCTGAGCGCGCCCCCACCCACTGCACCCCGCTGGGCAGTGAGCCGTGTCCCCTGCCGAGTCCCGACTGTGAGGCGGTCCCTCACACGGCCAGTCTGTCTTTGTTGGTGCATTTTGGGAGGTACTTTAGGTTTGGGAGGTACTGTAGGTTTGGGAGGTACTGTAGGTTTGGGAGGTACTGTAGGTTTGGGAGGTACTGTAGGTTTGGGAGGTACTGCAGGTTTTCGCTGGGCAGCATCTTGAGAGTTGGGGGCACGGATCCCGGTGATGCCTGGCGGGCAGGCGGCCTGAGGCTGACCGGTCTGTTCTCTGCCCGCTGGCCAGCCCAAGTCTCCATGGCTGTGTGTTGTGGCCGGGGGAGGGTGTCGCTTCTTGGCTGCGTCCCTGGCGCTGAGAGGCCGGCGCCGTCCGGGACGGGGAGGGCCACTGTGGCTGGTCTCCCGTGCGGTGCCGGCAGGAGGGACAGTCGAGTTGGCCGGCCCTGCTGCTCTCGCCAGCCCCATCTGGTCTCTGCCTGCAGGTAGGTGACGTGAGTGTGAGGGATATTAATAGTCCTGGCGAGTGGCCGCCGCGTGTCTCGCGAGAGCCGCTGTCCTTGCTGCGGGTGGGGGGCACCTCAGGGCTCGGCGCACCCCGAGACGGACGGCGGCTGCGGACAGGTAGGTGCGGCCCCCCGCATGTCCCCGCAGAGCCCTGGCCGCGGGCCGTGCCGGGCCGCCTCCTGTGTCCCGGGGTGCGCGCCCTGGCCTGGGCCCCGAAACCCGCTGCTGCCCCCGACATGCTCCCTCTGCGTGTCGGCTCCGCTCTGTCCGAGGCTCGGTTTCCCCCTGTCCCGCCCGCCGGCCGCGCATCTGTTCTGGCGTTGGCTGGGGGCTGACCGGGCCCGGGTGTGGGGTGTGGGGTGTCTGAGGCCCCGTGGGGCAGTGCCTGGGGTCAGAGGCGGTGGCCAGGGGCTGTTCCTGCCCCGGGGACCCGCGCTCTTCCCGAGGAGGAAGCCAGGGAGGCGGCGCTGGAACCCTGTGCCCAGTGGCCCGTAGCGGGTCCCCCTGCGTGTAGTGGCTACGCGCCAGGGTGGGGAGCGAGGCCAGCGTGGCCGTGAGCTGGGGAAGCAGCCGCTGGTGTCTCCCGGGTCTGCAGGGCGGTCCAGCCGGTGCCCCCCTCTGTGGACCCTTCCCCGGGGGGGGCTTGGTTTTATCCCGGAGATACAGGATGTGCCGTCAGGTGACCCCGGCCCTCTTGCCCTCCGCAGGTTGGTCAGCTGCAGCATGGCGGCCACCGCAGCCTCCCTGTCCCCTGGGGCCCTGTGGCCTGAGCTCGGGTGGTGGGACGAGTGGGCCTGCCGGGGTCCCCGTCCTTGGTTAAGAGACTCGGGTGAGGTCAGTAGTCACAAAGCGGTCATTGGGGGACGAGATGAATCGTCTCTTGGGGGGCTTCAGCGTGGGCAGATGTTCGTCTGCCCAGATAGCGCGTCTTGTTTCTCTGGCGGGAGCCCGTGTGCCAGTCCCTGTGTCGCGAGTCCCTGGGCCAGGCTGCCCCCGCGCCCCCCGCAGAGATGGTGGAATGCCGTGGCCAGCAGGGTGTGCTGCTCTTGTGCCCATTGCCGAGATGTGGCCTCTCGCGTCTTCGTGGGGTGCAGACCTGGCCCCAGCCCGGGCTCGTGGGGGCACGTGGCAGGACAGCCGGACGCCCCCGGCCCTCCCAGCTCTGTCAGCTGGGGCTCCGCTCCGCTCCGTCGTGGCACGGCTGCAAGACAGGTGACCCCAGGAGGGGCGGGAGCCACCTGGCCGGGCTCAGAGCTGGCCCTGTGGGGCTCTGAGGGCGGCCAGAGGCCTGGCACTGGGGCCTGCTGGCCTCGGGCCGCAGCGGAAGGCTGCTTCGTCGCTGCAGTTCATTCACGGGCTCCCTGGCGCGGCCTTGCTCTTTTTTTTTTTTTTAAATTTTTGTTGAATCACCGTGAGATACAGTTACAAAGCTTTCATGGTTGGATTTCAGTCACACAGTGATTGAACACCCATCCCTCCACCAGTGCGCATTCCCCACCACCAGTCCCCAGTGCCTCCCCCTCCTCACGCCCACCCTCCCCCTGCCTCCATGGCAGACAATCTCCCTCAGACTCTCTCTACTTTGGGCATTATGGTTTGTAATACAGACAGAGAGGCCATCACGGTTGGTCCTTTGTCTACTCTCAGCACACATCTCCCATCCTGAGCATCCCTCCAACCATCCCTGACTCAGTGACCCCTTCTCTATCCCAGCTGCCTTCTCCCCCAGCTCAAGAGGCGGCTTCCAAACATGGAGCAACCTTCCTGGCCCTTGTGTCTGCTGTCCTTGGGTGTCAGTCTCATATTGTTATTTCATATTCCACAAATGAGTGCAGACATCCTCCTATGTCTGTCCCTCTCTCTCTGACTCCTTTCACTTAGCACGAGATTCCGCTTGATACTCCACTTCAGCATGTCCACCCACTAGTAAGCAAAGTTCTTGACTTCATTTCTCCTAACAGCCGTGTAGTATTCCATCGTGTAGATGTACCAAAGTTTCTTTAACCAGTCGTCTGTTCTCAACACTTGGGCTGTTACTAGATTCTGGCTATTGCGAACAGTGCTGCAGTGAACACACAGGGGCAGATGTGTGTTCATACATGTCATTTCTACTGTGCTTTTTTGCACCCCTGGGATATATTCCCAGCAGTGGTATTGCTGGGTCATGTGGGAGCTCAATTTCTAGTTTTTGGAGGAATGTCCATGTTGTTTTCCAAACCAGTCTGCGTTCCCGCCAATGGTGAAGGAGAGTCCCTTTCTCCCGCATTCACGTCCGCACTGGTTGCTTTTGTTCTTTTTTGATGTGGGCCAGTCTCTGTGGTGTGAGATGATATCTCGTTGTTTTGGTTTGCATCTCCCTGATGGTTAGTGGAGCATTTTTTCATGTGCCTCTTGGCCATTCGGATTTCTTTTTTGAGGAAGCTTCTGTTCATTTCTTCTCCCCATTTTCTGATGGGGTTGGAGGTTTTATTCTTGTAAAGTTCTTCCAGTGTCTTGTATTTCCTGGATGTTAATCCCCATCTGATGGGTATTGCGTAAATAATTTTTCCCATTCCAAGGGCTCTTTCTGCATTTTGGTCACTCTTTCTTTAGAGGTGCAGAAGCTTCTTAGTTTACTGCAGTCCCATTTGTTTATCTTATTCCCACTTAGTTTGGTCAGTGGTGTTTCATCCTTTAAGATGCCTTTAGCTTCAGTAGCATGAAGGGTTCTGCCTACATTTTCCTCCATGTACCTTATGGATTCAGCTCTGATGTTGAGGTCTTTAATCCATTTGGATCTGACTTTTGTGCTTGGCGTTAGAGGTCTGAGTTCATTATTTTGTAGGTAGCTATCCAGTTTTCCCAGCACCACTTGTTGAAGGGGCTTTTCTTGTTCCACTTCACATTTCTTGCTCCTTTATCAAAGATTAAGTGGCCATATGTTTGAGAGTCTGTGTCAGAATGTTCAACTCTGTTCCACTGGTTAGAGGGTCTGTTCTATTCTAATACCACGCTGTTTACTGTTGCTTTGTCGGACAGTTTGAAGTTGGGGAAGGTGATGCCACCCATCTTCTTTTTCCCAAGGATTGCTTTAGCTATTTGTGGGGGTTTATTGCTCCATATGAATTTCAGGAGTCTTTTGTTTATTTCTCTGAAGAATGAATGTCATGGATATCTTTCTAGGGACTGCGTTGAATCTGTATAATGCTCTGGGCAGTATTTCCATTTTGACAGTGTTAATCCTCCCGGTCCACGACCAGGGGATGTGTCTTCATTTCCTCATGTCCTCTTTTATTTCTTTTTTTCTTTTTTTTTTTTTTTTGGTTTTTGGGTCACACCCGGCGATGCACAGGGGTTACTCCTGGCTCTTCACTCAGGAATTACCCCTGGCGGTGCTCAGGGGACTACATGGGATGCTGGGATTAGAACCCGGGTCGGCCGCGTGCAAGGCAAACGCCCTACCTTCTGTGCTATCGCTCCAGCCCCTATTTCTTGAAGTAGCGTTTTGTAGTTTTCTTTGTACAGGTCCTTCACCTCTTTAGTTAAGCTGATTCCAAGGTACTTGATTTTTCTGAGGCACGATTGTGAACGGGGTTATTTAAAAAAATTTTTTTTTTATTATTTATGTATAGGAGAGCCATGTACTTCTGGGTATTGATTTTGTAACTTGTCACTTTACTGTACAAACCTAGCATTTCTAGGACCCTTTCTGTAGAGTCTTGAGGGTTTTCTAAGTATACTATCACGTCATCTGCAAATAGTCAAGCTTGGCAGCTTGACTTCTTCCTTTCCTATCTGGATGCCCTCGATACCTTTTTTCTTGCCTGTCAGTACTTGCCCTCGTGGGAGATTATACCACATCTCTGCTGAAGTGGTGGGAGTGGGCACGCGTGTCTCACTCTGGGTCTTCAAGGGAAGTTTCTCCCCGTTGAGAGTAACGCTTGCTGGGGCTTGTGGTAGATGGCTTGGACTATGCTGAGGAAAGAGCCGGAGTGACAGCTCAGCAGGTGGGACATTTGCCTTGCACGCGGCTGACCCGAGGCAAGTTCTGTCACTCCCGTTTTGTTGAGGTTTTTATCATAAGTGGGTGCTGGATCTTGTCAAATGTCTTCTCTGCGTCTGTTGATATGATCATATGTTTTTCTTTTTAAATAATGGAGGAATACTGCTATTTATTCAGCCATTGATTAATCTGATTGAATTGGGCATGATCTCCACAATCCTTTTTTTTTTTTGCTTTTTGGGTCACACCTGGCGATGCTCAGGGGTTAATCCTGGCTCTGCACTCAGGAATTATCCCTGGCGGTGCTCAGGGGACCATATGGGATGCTGGGAATCGAATCCGGGTCGGCCGCGTGCAAGGCAAACGCCCTCCCCGCTTTGCTATAGCTCCAGCCCCCACATTAGTTTTTTTATATTACTTTTTTAAAATTCAGAATGTTAACTTTATTTTATTATTTATTTTATTATTATTTTTCCCCCTTTTTATTGATTCACAGTGAGTTACAAAGCTTTCATGTTTGAGTTTCGGTCATCCAGTCATCAAACACCCATCTCTTCACCAGTGCACATTTTCCACCTCCAAACCCCCCAGCATTCCCCCGCCCCTGCCCCCATTCCAGCCCTTCCCCTGCCTGTGTTGCAGACAATTTCCCCCATACTCTCTCTCTACTTTGATTACATTTGATATTTCGATACCAGTCCCACCACCACATAAACCTGCCGAAAAGGCAATGCTAGATGATTTATTTTGTATTGCTTGTTATGGATAGAATATAATGTCCAGGAAATTCTGTGTTGTTCTCTTCTGGGAGCTTTTGTTTATAGTCTCTGGGTCTTGGCCGCTGATGAGATTACTTGGTGCCGGGGGCAGTGTGTGGGTGTGACTGCCAAGCTTCTGGGAAACTGGGGACCTGGGGGGAGGAGGCCCAGTCTTGGAGATCTCATTTTTTTTTGCTTTTTGGGTCACACCCAGCAATGCACAGGGGTTACTCCTGGCTCTGCACTCAGGAATTACCCCTGGCGGTGCTCAGGGGACCATATCGGATGCTGGGAATTGAACCCGGATTGGCCGCGTGCAAGGCAAACGCCCTCCCCGCTATGCTATCGCTCCAGCCTGGGCTTGGAGCTCTCAGTCACAGGTTCCCGTTTCCCTCTGCGCTACTGGCCCTGACTGCGTCTTTTGATTTCTTTTGAGATTTATGGGTCTCTGAAACAAGGCCAAAAAATGAGCTTGTATAGCTGAGCCGGAGGTAGTTTGTGGGTGTGTCTCCCACATACCTAACTTTTGGCCATTTAATCTCTTGGTAAACTTGGCCCCAAATTTTTGGGGTCTGGCCAAAGGCACAGCAGCAATTTTGGGGTATCTGGAAGTCTGAAGGCACCATCAGGCTGCTGATGCACTCGCCCCGCAGGTACAGGCTGACCTGCTGGTGACACTACACCCCCTGCTCTCCAGCTTGAGGGCACTGTTTGCCTGTGGAATGTTTGCCAGCCTTTGACTCTGAGTCTGTGTTTGCTGAGTGCTCAGATGTGTGTCTTGCAGCAGCAGGATGTTGGGTTCACTCTGAACCATCCTGTCACTGTGTCTTTAATTGGCGCGCTCGGCCCATTGACACTGAGAGGTTACTGTTCTGGTGTTTAGCCCGTGTTTCTGCAGGAGTGTGGTGTGTTTGAGGGCCTTGTCTCGTCTTAAAATAGCCCGTCTGGTTGTTCTTGGACCACGATTTTGAGTCTTTGAAGTTCCTGAGTTGTTGTCTGTGGAGCCGTGTGTTGTTCCTTCACTGTGAATGAGAGTCTAGCTGGGTATTCTTGGTGAGGCATTCCGTTCATTCTCCCTCCTGTCCGGGCCCAGAGAGTTTCGTCAGGTAAGTCTGGGTGAATCTTAAGGATGCTCCCTTATAAGCAATTTCCTTCTTTGATCAGGATGTGTCAGAGTATTTCGATTTGGATTTCTTTTTTTTTGCTTTTTGGTCACACGCAGCGATGCACAGGGGTTATTCCTGGCTCTACACTCAGCAATTACTCCTGGCGGTGCTGGGGGACCCTATGGGATGCTGGGAATTGAACCCGGGTCGGCCTTCCCGGCCTGGAAGGGTCTGTCCTAGAGGGGTGGCGTTGTGTGCCAGACCAGGCCCTCTCCCGGGGCTCTGGCTACCTGCACTGTGGGCCCCGGCCTGCTAGGAACGTGACCTCTGCCCAGTGGCCCCACCCCGAGTCACGCCTGTTGGGGTCAGCGGTGAGTGGCTGCTCTCGCGGCCCGAGACCGGGGAGGAGGGGCTGTAGAGCCCAGAGCCCCGGGTTCACTGGCCACTGTGGGCACCCCCGGTCCAGGGGCACCGGCCCACCGGGAATGGAGCGGGGTGGGTGTCCACGTGCCGTGGCCTTGGCGCCATCGAGCAGGACCGTGACGCTGCCCGGTCACCTGCCGCCCTGAGCTGGTGCAGGGAGGCCCCGGGAGGAGGGGCGCTGGTGTGGGCCAGTGGCGCCCGCTTCTAGAAGAGTCCGCAGAGGCGTGGGGTGCCCCAGGGGTATGGTGGCCTCGTGGCCTTGGGTGCTCGGGGTTGAGAAAGTAGATCTGGGTGGGGAGGTGCTGACCATACACGTGGGCGCCGCCCTTGCCCCTGGCCACCTTGCTCAGGACTTGGCAGTGCCCGGGGCTTGCTCCCGGCTCTGTGCTCGGGCCCCGCCCGTGGCTGTGTTGTGCTGGCCGTGGCCCTTTCCTTTCAGGGACCAGGTGTGCGGGTCCCACGGCTGCTGCCTCTGGCTCCCCGCGGGCACCTCCCACAACCCGTCCTGGGGGACTGCTGGGCGCCGGCCACCGCCTCAGCTCTGTCCGTGCACGTGTGCATGAGTGCTTGTCTGCACATGTGTGTGTGCGTACCTGTGTGTGCGCATCTGCATGTGTGCTTGTCTGCACATGTGTGTGCATGCATATTTGTGTGCGCATCTGCATGTGTGTGCACATGTGTGCATGTGTGCATGGGTACCTACATGTGTGTACGTGCATCAGTATGCATGTGCACATCTGCATATATGTACATGCCTGTGTGTGTGTGTGTGTGTGTGTGTGTGTGTGTGTGCCTGCACCTGCTTGGCGCCCTCCCGGAGCTGGGGCTGTGGTCGGCTGGCCTGAGGCTGCTCTGTTCTGTCACTGTCGGGGCCTGGCATGCGGGTTCATGGGCAGTGGCGGCAGGCAGTGTTCCCGGGTGAGTGCCATGGGGTTGCCCGTGGGGTTACCTGTGTCCCCGGGGATGGACCATCTGCCCGTCCTGTTCTGGAGCCAGGTCCTGGCAGACAGGGACGGACAAAGCATATTTCTAAACGCTGTGAGCCGCACTGCAGAAGTGTGCGGAAAGCAACACTGTCCTGGGTCGGAAGTAGCCCTCCCGGAGCCCGGCAAAGGGGCGGGCCAGCGCCCTGTCCGGAACGTTACAGCTGCAGTGAGTCAGGCGGGGTGCCTGGCCCCGGGCTCGAGCATCTCCCACCTGCCTGTAGCCGGGGTCCGGCCCTGCACGCTCCCTGCCGTGTCGTGCTGGGGAGGGGTCCTGGCACTGCGCCGTGTGCGTGGACAGGGACTGGTGCGTGCCCAGGAGTGGCAGGGTCAGGGGCATGACGCCTTGGGACTTGTGTCAGGGAAGCGCCGTGTGGGTGGGGCCCCACGTCCCAGCCCCCTGCAGCCCGGGGCCGTCCCTGACCAAGGCTGGGGCAGGGCCGGTCGCTGGCATTCGGCCGGGGCAGGTGACCCGCGTCTCTGCCGGCCGGGCCTTCTGCTCTGCGTCTGCCCCGTCCCCGCCCCCGCTTCCTGGAGTGTGGCTGGGGGCGGCGGGAACAACAGGAAGTGCGGCTTCCCGTCCCTGGGCTCGGCCTCGGCGCTGCCACCATGAAGGTGAGTGTGCCCGGCCGTGCCCTCTCCAGGGGCCGGGACCCTCATTTCTAGCTCGGTCAGGAGCGGGGGGGCAGAGGGCGGAGGGGGCCGGTGAGTCTTGCGTCCTTTGGCCCAGGTGATGCGGGGTGCTGCTGGCCGGGGCTTGGGGCTCTGGTCTGGGGGCCCTCGGCCGCCTGCTGTGGCCTTGCGGGGCCGGGCGTCCCGGGCAGTCCTCGCGGATGGGCCTCACTCAGCCCCTCCGGCCACCTGGGGTGTGGAGCGGGGACTCTCGCTCTCTTGGACGCGTGACCTGGGGCGACCACCCGCTGCCCCGGTGTTCAGCCCCACCCCCGCCGCGGCCAGGGTGCCGCCTGCCCCTGCCCGGGGCCCGAGTGCCGTCAGGGTCTGTGCCCTGTGGACGTGTGCGTGGGCTCCGGACCCCCATCTGCTCCTGTGGCCACGAGCACTGGCCTCTGCTGACGGCCTCTCCGGTTGTGTCTTGCAGACGTTCGATGCCAATGACCTGTACCAGGGGCAGAACTTCAGCAAGGTCCTCAGCTCCTTGGTGACCCTCAACAAAGTCACCGCAGGTAAGACGAGGGGCCCGGCTTCGGTGCCCTCTGCCGGCCGCTGGGCTCACTGTGGGGGTGGACAGACCCCGGGGGGCGTGGCCTTTCCTTCCCCAGCGCCCCCCTGCGGAGAGGCTCGTCCTTGGGGCGGGGGCGGGCGCCAGGGGCCCCGGTGGGAGCGCGGCCGGGCCGTGGGGCCCTGTGCGCCGGGGACAGACCGTCTCTGTTCGCCGCATGAAAGGCGCTTTGTGGCCGAGTCCTGGCCGTTCACGCCGCCCCACCTTCACAGACATCGGCCTGGGCAGCGACTCGGTGTGTGCCCGGCCCTCGGCCCATCGCATCAAGTCCTTCGAGTCCCTGGGCTCGCAGCCCCCGCACAGCCGGACTCCCCGCCTCTTCCAGGGCCAGTACCGCAGCCTGGTGAGTCTGGGCGAGTGGCGGGGGACGCCGGCACCTCGGGGGGCATTGCGGCCCAGGCTGTGCCAGGTGCCGTTGGAGAGCCCGCCTGGCCCTGCCCCCGGCGCGCGGGCGGGTGGGGCGCCCCTGCAGGGGGTGGGTTCCCACGGTCCCTGGGCGCGGCTGCGGGCACCGGGCACCGGGCGGGAGTGTCCAGGCTTCTGTGGCCGGGCTCCAAGCCTGGGGTGAGTTCCGAGCCTGTCTGACTGGAGCCCGGTGCTCTGCAGGGGAGGGGCGGGGCGGGGGAAGGCGGGAAGGCAGGCAGGCCAGTGTCTGTCCCTGAGACACTGCTGATGGGTGTGTCCGCTTAGCCCAGGGGCGCGCCCTCAGGGGGAGGCGGGGTGCCAGGAGGGGACGTGCCGCCATCGCCATCGGGAGGGTGCTTGCCACAGCCTGCAAGGAAGAGCCGTCCCCTGGGTCTGTGTCTGCTGTTCTGTGTCTGTCTCTGTGCGTGTCTCTCCCGTTCAGAGCCTGCTGTTGAGTATTTCGTGTATTTGTGTATGTGTCCTTGTGTCTCTGTGTTTATGAGTGTGTGCTTGTGTCTGCATGTCTGTGTGTCTGTGTGTGCGTCTCATGTGTCTGCATGTATGTGTCTGTGCATGTCTGTGTCGTGTGTCTGTGTGCATGTCTGTGTGCATATCTGTGTACTTGTGCGTTTGTGCATGTGTCTGTGCATGTCTGTATGTGCATGTTAGTGTGAGTGCATGTTAGTGTGTGTGCATGTGTGTCTGCGTGTGTGCGCGTTTGCATGTCTGAGTGCATGTCTGAGTGCATGTCTGTGTGTGTCGTGTGTATGCATGTGTGTGCGTGTCTGCATGTCTGTGTCTGTGTGTACATGTCTGTGTGTGTGCGTGTGAGTGTTCAGCTCGCCGCCGCTGTCCTGGGGAGGCTGGTGTGGCTGGCAGGCGTGGGTGGGCTGTGGGGCTCCGCCACTGTGTTTGCGTGGCAGGCCCCTCGGAGCACCCTGCTGAGCTCTGCAGGAGCCGCTGCTGGCCTGTGCCCGTCTGCTCGGGCCCAGGACCCCCTTCCTGCCGGTGCAGCTGCCGGCTGTCTTGTGTATCAGAGGCGGATGCTGGAAGTTTCCTGCGGGTCTCCACATATTGTCAGCTCCTTTCTGGGTGACGCTTCCTCCTCACTCCCAGGCCTGGAGCGCAGTTGGCTCTGTCTGCTGCCAGGAGGGCTCTGAGGAGCACAGGCGGCCATTAGGGGGTCTCCGGCTGCTGGATTTGCCCTCTGCAGCCTGGGGAGCCAGATTGGAGTTGGTCAGGTGGTTAGAGAATGAAGCTCCTGATTGATGGGGCCGTGAGTGTGGGCTGTGGGCTGTGGGCTGTGGGCTGAGGGCTGAGGCGAGTGTGCCTGTGGGCTGAGGCGAGTGTGCCTGTGGGCTGAGGCGAGTGTAGGCCGAGGGCTGAGGCGAGTGTGGCTGTGGGCTGAGGCAAGTGTGGCTGTGGGCTGAGGGGAGTGTGGCTGTGGGCTGAGGCGAGTGTAGGCCGAGGCGAGTGTGGCTGAGGGCTGAGGGGAGTGTGGGCCGTGGGCTGAGGCGAGTGTGGCTGAGGGCTGAGGGGAGTGTGGGCCGTGGACTGAGGCGAGTGTGGCTGAGGGCTGAGGGGAGTGTGGGCCGTGGGCTGAGGCGAGTGTGGCTGAGGGCTGAGGGGAGTGTGGCTGTGGGCTGAGGCGAGTGTAGGCCGAGGCGAGTGTGGCTGAGGGCTGAGGGGAGTGTGGGCCGTGGGCTGAGGCGAGTGTGGCTGAGGGCTGAGGGGAGTGTGGGCCGTGGGCTGAGGCGAGTGTGGCTGAGGGCTGAGGGGAGTGTGGCTGTGGGCTGAGGCGAGTGTGGCTGTGGGCTGAGGCGAGTGTGGTTGTGGGCTGAGGCTAGTGTGGCTGTGGGCTGAGGCTAGTGTGGCTGTGGGCTGAGGCGAGTGTGGCTGTGGGCTGAGGCGAGTGTGGGCCGAGGGCTGAGGTACAGTGGGGCTCTGGGTGAGGCCGGGCTGCCGTGTCCTGCGGGCAGCTGTCCTGGCGCGGGCTGTGAGGGGTCCTGCTGCTCTCTGAGACCCTGGGAGTGTGCCGGGCGGGCGTGGCCCTCGGCCTCCCTGGGTGCGGGCAGAGCCTCCATGGGGGCAGCTGGCCCCCCGCAGTGGCGGAGCTCAGGCCAGGCTCCTGTTACTCTTCCCCCTCCCCTGCTCCTCTCGCCCCTTCCCTGCCGTCCCTGCTCCTCCCCTGCCCCCGCTTCCCTCTCCCCTTCCTGCTGCTGGTCCCGCAGTGCCGCGAGCTCAGGCCTTTATCCCCTGCTCCCTCTGTGCCGCCTCTGTGTCGTGTGTGCATGCATGTCTGCTCACGTGTGCCTGCGTGCCCGTGCCCGTGGCTGAGGCCGCAGCCTTTCTCTCCCCGCAGGACATGAGCGAGGCCGGCGGCAGCCAGCTGGTCGTGAGAGCCAAGTTCAGCTTCCAGCAGACCAACGAGGACGAGCTGTCCTTCTCCAAGGGGGATGTCATCCACGTCACGCGTGTGGAGGAAGGGGGCTGGTGGGAGGGCACGCACGGCGGCCGCACCGGCTGGTTCCCCAGCAACTACGTGCGCGAGGTCAAGCCAAGCGGTGAGCGAGCACTGCCGGCCCGGGGCGGGCCAGGGGGGCGGGTGTCGGGGCCCCGGGGTGGGGAGGGCCATTCGGGTGTCGGGCCCCGGGGGGCCGTGGGCAGCCCCTCGGTTTCTGGTCTGTGGGTGTGCGGCCAGGGGAAGCTCGGACGTGGCGGCTGCCGTGATGGAGTGGGAAGGTGGTGCCCAGTGGCACTGCCCGCCCTGGAACGCAGCCTTGCCCTGGTGTGGCCCCCAGCGGGTGTGGGCCCCGGGCCCCGGGCTCCCAAGCCCCTGTGGGCTCCAGCAGACGAGCTCCAGGTGCCACGGGGCTGTCCCCAGCCTACTAACGACTGTCCCCCACCCCGCTCTCCCCACTGACCGCCCCCCCCACTGACCGTCCCCTGCCCCGTTCCCCCCACTGACCGTCCCCCCTCTCCCCACTGACCATCCCCCTCCCCACTGACCATCCCCCGCCCCTCTCTCCCCACTGACCATCCCCCCTCCCTACTGACCGACCCCATCCCGCTCGCCCTACTGGCCGGCCCCCCCGCCCTGTTTTCCTGTGGCCTTTGGGTGGCAGCCACAGACAGTGCTAGACTTGGTGGTGTTGCCCATGGCGCTGTCCTCTGAGCAAGTGACCGTAGCCCGAGCATTTACTTTTCTCTCTCTGGGGCTGCCCTGCGGAGCTCGGGTCACTGCATTGGCCACTGCCAGGACTGGCCCAGGGTCCTGCACACAGCGCTGCTGCCCGGCCCATGAGCCCCCCCGCCCCCCATGTTATCGGGGCCCGTGGGGCCTCCCCACCTGAAGGACAACTCCCAAAGTTCAGCTGGCCCTGGTGGCCGGATTCTCCCGGGATGTTCCGACCTGTTTTGAGAGCTGCCCAGGGCGACTCCCGGCAACACGCAGCTACTGCGACAGGCGGCCCTGTGCGGGCCCGAGTGCCCACAGCCGCCGCAGAGGCACCTCTGTGGCACCACGGGCTTCCCCCTGCAGCTCCACATCCGCTGGGTCCCTGTCCACCCAGCAGCCCCGTGTCCACCGTCTGTCCATCTGTCCATCTGTCCACCCAGGAACCCTTTGTCCATTGTCTGTCCACCTGGCTACTCCGTATCCACTGTCTCTCTACCCAGCAATCCCGTATCTACGGTTTGTCCGTCTGTCTGCCCAGCAACCCCATATCCACTGTCTGTCCACCCAGCAACTCCCTACTATCTGTCCGTCTGTCTGCCTGGCAACCCTGTGTCAACTGTCTGTCTGTCTGTCTGTCTCCCTGTCCATCTGTATCCACTCGTCCGTCGGTCTGGCAGTCCCTCATCCATCTATCCATCTGTCCATCCATCCAGATAAACATCCCCAGTACAGTGCCACCCTCTACCCTCGGAGCAGTGATCCCTGTAGTTACACACGCACACACGCACACATACACATGCATTAACATACATACACATGGATACACATGCACACACACACGGACATACACGCTCTCCCCTAGACAGGGCTGCCCTCAGAATAGCAGTCCCTGTGGTTAGACGCACATGCACACATGTACACACACATGCACACACACATGCATGCTCTCCCCTAGATAGGGCTGTGTGCCTGCCCTCAACAGCAGTCCCTGTGGTTACACACGCACGCACACACATACACACTCGTACACACACACACACACAGACACACACGGACACATATGCATGCTCTCCCCTAGACAGGGCTGTCTGCCTGCCCTCAGAACAGCGGTCCCTGCGGTTAAACGCACACAGACACACACGCACACACACACACATGGACACACATGGACACATGGACACACACAGACACACACACGGACACACACATGCTCTCCCTTGCACAGGGCTGTCTGCCTGCTCTCAGAACAGCAGTCCCTGCGGTTGAACACACAAACACACACATACACACACGCACACGGACACACACACACACGGACACACACACACACACACACGCACGCTCTCCCCTGGACAGGGCTGTCCGCCTGCCCCCAGAGCAGCGGTCCCTGCGGTAGACGCGCGTCCGTCCAGGCGCCCACACAGACGCCAGCCCCCGCGTCTGAGCGCGACTCCCGTGGAGGTTGTGTGCTGAGACCCGCTGTGCCGAGTCCGTGGCCGCGTGGCCGAGCCTGAGGTGTCCTTGGGTGTGGCCTCCGCAGTCACGGTTGCGCACGGCAGGCGCTTGGCTTTCTCGTGTGGGGGAGGGGGCCGGGCCGCCTGGGGCGGTGCCCAGAGTGGGGGCTCTGTGTTCCAGAGAAGCCCGTGTCGCCCAAGTCCGGGTCCCTGAAGAGCCCCCCCAGAGGCTTCGAGACGACCGCCATTAACAAGAGCTACTACAACGTGGTGAGTGGTGCGCCCCTGCCCGTGCCCCCGGCTGGCCGCGCCGGGCACCGGCTCTGGACGGAGCTTTAGCCTCACAGGGCGGCTGCTCTGCTCTGAGGGGCCGGTGGCGCCGAGACGCGCCTGGGGTGGGCGCGTGCCTCTGTCACGCTGTCCTCTCGGCCTGTGCCGGCTCCCGGTGCCCGCCTGGGCAGCAGCGGGAGGCTTGTGCCCTGCTCTGCTGCGCCTGCCCCGGGCCGTGCTTGTCCCTCAGACGTCAGTGGGGCCTGCGGCTCCCCGCCCCACTCCGGGCCGCGCCCCTGCACGCCCGTCTCCTTCTTTCAGCCGCCCCGTGTCCCCATTCCTCCCGGCCCACCAATGCCTCCAACTCTGCCGCCTCAGTTTCCCCAGAGCCCACGCGCTGGCTCCAGCGTAGCGCCCAGGGCAGAAATGCAGACTCCGTTTGTGAGGGGTGCAGGGCTGCAGTCCCGGGGGGACGCCGCTGTGCGGGTGCCGCCCCGGGTCCCGCCTGGCTGGCACCCTGGCTGTGCCCTGTTTGTCTGCGGAAGCCGCGTGTGGGCGGGGCGCGAGGGCACTGGGCTGCTCTGTGCCCGGACTCAGCGCTGTCTGCGGCCGAGGGCGTCCCCGCTGGCAGGCCGCCCGGGGCGAGGCTCCGAGCAGTTGGTCGGGAGACGCCGCTGTGGCCCCGGGGCCCCCGGGAGCAGGTGTTGGGCAGGCGCGGTGGGCTTTAGGGGTCCGCCTGGCTGCCTCCCCCGGGCAGCCCGCGAGGGGTGCCGGGTTCCTGGCACACGGCGAGTCCTGCCCCCGCGGGCGCGGGGCTCCCGGGTGCCAGGCCCTGCCGTCAGTGCGGGGACCCCGTGCTCTCCTCTGAGTGGCCCATTGTTCGCGGCTCCTGACGCGGTCGGGCGCGCTCGCCATGGGAGCCTGCAGCAGCCGGCGCCGGCGCCTGGGGAGAAGGGGCAGGCAGGTGAGGGCCGTGCCCCCCGCCGGGTGGGCGGCTGTTGGCGGGGTCGCCGCGGGCGCCCGAGAGGGCGGGTGCTGGGGAACGTGGCCTTCCTCGCTGCCACCCGGTCCCCGGTGTGTCTTGGAAGGAAGACGGCGTCTGGCCGTCAGCCTGGCCCCACCCCCAGCTGGGCAGCCCCTCCCCGCGCATGTGACTCGCCCACTCGGGGCCGCCGGTGCTCAGCGACGCGGAGGGGACCTGAGGGGACTGTCATGCCGCTGAGCGTGTCTGGGCGGGCCCAGCCCTGGCCGTGTGGGGAGGCCGGTGTGGCTTTGTCGGTGCCGGCCAGAAAGGCCTCGGACCCCGAGCTCGGCCAGTCCCCGGGGCCCGTCTCTCCTCGCCTGGCCAGGTGCCGGGAGGGCCGCCTTGGGTCTGGGGGTTGGTGCCCAGAGATGCTGTCCGGGCCCGGCATCCCCCCGGCACGGCTGTGACCCGCTCGGCGCTTTCCCTGGCGAGCTGGAGTGTGGCACTGCCCTGTCCGGCTGCTGGTCGGCCTGTGCCCACCGCGGGGGGTGCAGAGGGGGCGTCCTGTGACCCACATTCTGGTACCGGTGGTGCTGCAGAGCTGGGCCCGTGTGCGCGTGTGTGCGTGTGTGCGTGTGTGCGTGTGTGCGTGCGTGCGTGTGTGTGTGTGTGTGTGTGTGTGTGTGTGTGTGTGTAGAGGAGACGGACCGGCCCGGGCTTCCCTGGTGCACCTGTGCCCGTGTGTGGCCCCTGCCGTCCGTTCTGGGATCCTGAGGCAGCAACTTGGTGGGAACCACAGCGCAGGGCAGGGTGAGGGTCCGCGAGGGGCTGCGTCACAGCTGTCTTTGTGCTGCAGGTGCTACAGAATATTCTGGAAACAGAGAATGAATATTCTAAGGAACTTCAGACCGTGCTCGCCACCTACCTGCGGCCACTGCAGAGCAGCGAGAAGTGCGTGAGGGGCTGCGGGGCCTCGCCCGGGGCGGCTGTGGGTTGGGGGGGCAGCTGCGGGCGGCCCGGCTCACGGTTTCCTCGGCAGGTTGAGCCCGGCCAACATGTGCGCCCTGATGGGGAACCTGGAGGAGATCTCCGCCTTCCAGCTGGTGCTGGTCCAGGCCCTGGAGGAGTGCACCAAGTAAGGGGCCGCGCGCGTGCGCCCGTGTGTCGTGCGTGTGTGTGTGCACGTGTATGCATGTGTGCGTGCGTGTTCACCAGCATGAGCCGTGGCTCCTGTCCTTGCCAGGGCAGCAGCTCGGGCTCAGGGTCTGGGGTGCTCGGCGCAGTCCCCGTCCCCACTCCTGGCGGGGGCAGTGACCGCAGCTCCCTGTGAGGTCCGGCCCGGGGCGGGCCCAGGACCTCGGGCCCCAAGGCGGGCAGGGGCATGGCTGGGCGGGGCCGTGCTTGAGGCTGTCCCAGACTTCTGGGGGGGGGGCGTGGCTGCTCCTTGCCTGGGGGAAGCTGTGCGGGCGCCGTCCCTGCAGACGGCTGCTCCTCCTGGGCTGCTGCCAGCCGACCCGTGTGAGCAGCCTCGGCCCGAGTCCCTGAGACAGCTGAGGCCAGTGCAGGGGCGGCGGGAGGGCGAAGGGAAGGTGCTGGGGGGCAAGAGCGACAGACCTCCAGAGGAGATGTGCCTGAGACTCAGATGAGTGCTCCCCGGGGTTGAGTGCTCGCGCCTGGGGCTCTTCCTGCTGCCCCGGGGCCGTGTGCTCCCATCCTGAGCTCTGTGCTCCCCGTGCGCCCCGGGGCTGTGGGGTTCACGTGCCGTCTGGACACCGTGCCCAGGACCAGGAGCAGCAGGCTGACCCAGTGCCCGTCAGGCCTGCCCCCCTGAGCCCCGTGCCCACGGTCTTGCAGCTGAGTGCGGACAGGCCCTGCCGGGGGCCGAGATCTGTCCCAGCCGTGTGGGCGGGCGCCCGCCTCTGCCCTGCACCCGGGGCCGGCTCTCCGCCTCTGCTGCCCCGTCTGCTCCGTGCTCCCCGTGTGTGCCCGGCTCCCCGTCCTCCCCGTGTGTGACCGGCTCCCCGTCCTCCCCGTGTGTGACTGGCTCATCCCGTCCCTGTGCCGCAGGTCACCTGAAGCGCAGCAGAGGGTCGGCGGCTGCTTCCTGAGCCTGATGCCGCAGATGAAGACCTTGTACCTCACGTACTGTGCCAACCACCCGTCCGCAGTGAACGTCCTCACGGAGCACAGGTGCGTCGCCTGCAGCTCGCCCTGGGACCCGCAGGTGCCGGAGATGCTCCCCGGGCGGGCAGGTGCCCTCCCGAGCCTGGCCGGGGGCTGCGCGTCCCCCGGGTGCTGCAGGGAAGGCCCGGCGCCGATGCCCTCGATCCTGCCCCACTTGGGATGATGGCCTCACCCCCTCCCTGCGACAGACTCAGTGACGCACGGGCTGATGGCCTTGCGCTCGGGCCCTGGCCACGCTCACGTCAGCTGTGCGGGCCACTGTCGAGAGCCGGGTCAGCTCTCCCTGGCCCGCAGCGGTGGCCGTGCTTCCTGGTCCCGAGTCCCGTGTCTGCAGCCCCACGTCCACATCCTGCGGCTCTGCCCCGTGCTGAGGCCCTGAGGTCCGGGAGCCCCGGGCCTGTGTGACCCTGCAGCTTGTAGCCCAGCAGGGGGCGGTGGGGCGGGGTGGTGTCCGGGCATGTGGCCGGGCACCTGCACATGGATCAGGCATGTACTTTGTTCTCCTTCGTGTGCAGATCTGTGTACAGACACGTGGAAAGGACATGTGGGGCCCGAGAGGTGGCCTGCTTGCCTGGCATGTGGTCCACCTCATTGCTATCCCTGGCACCACAGTGCTCTCCTGAGTCCAGCCACAAGCACTGGATAGAGAGGCAGGAGTGAGCCCCGAGCACAGAGCCAGGAGTCAGCCCTGAGCACAGAGCCAGGAGTGAGCCCTGAGCACAGAGCCAGGAGTGAGCCCCGAGCACAGAGCTGGGAGTGAACCCTGAGTACAAAGCCAGGAATCAGCCCCGAGCACAGAGTCAGCCCTGACACAGTACTGGGAGTGAGCCCGGAGCAGTGCTGTTAGTGAGGCCTGAGCACCACCAGGAGTAATCTCTGGACTGCCAGTTGTGACCCTCTCACATATGCACATGCACACACAGTCATGTGTGCACACACGTGTACACAGTGCATGGCGGCAGCTGCTGTGGCTCTGCATCTGGGCTCGTGGCAGCACGAGGGGGCCCCGAGGGGTGCGGTGATGAGGAGGCTTCTTCCCGTGTCCTTCCCACCACCGGTGCCCTCGCTGCCCTGCCAGGGCCTGGGGTGGGTTCCGGGACATCGGTCCCTCCAGGTCCTCGAAGGCCCCGGGCCGTCTCGGCGCTGCTCTGCGGGCGCCCGCTGGCGTGCAGGGGTGGGCCGCGGGCCTTGGCCGTGCTCTGCTCGGGGTGCTGACGCGTCCCCCTTCCTCCCACGCAGCGAGGAGCTGGGGGAGTTCATGGAGCTGGCGGGGGCCAGCAGCCCCGGGATCCTGGTGCTGACCACTGGCCTGAGCAAGCCCTTCATGCGCCTGGACAAGTACCCGGCTCTGCTCAAGGAGCTCGAGAGACACATGGAGGTACCGGCTCCAGGGCCCTGCGGGACCTGCCGGGGCAGAATCTGGGTGCCCGTGGGTGTCGCCGGGGGACGGCCGGCTCTGGGATACCCGGGCCACTGTCTTGGCCTTGGGCTCTGGGGTGTGCACATGCGTGTGCATGCATGTGTATGAGTTTGGGGAGGGGGCAGGCTTGTGTACACGTGTGCGCATACGTGGATGTTTCACTGTGGGCACCCTGGGTGCTGGTGTGCATCCGTGAACACGATGCACGTGAATTCATGTGCCTGTGTGCTTGTGTGAGTGCATACATGTGCATGTGTGCACAGGCGTGTTGGATTTGTGGGTAGGCATGGTGTACATGTATGTGGGACCTAAGTTCAATTTGGATGCCTGTTGGAGTGTACATGTGGGGGTATCTCTTGTCTGGATGCCTTTATGTGCAAGCCTGTGTGTGAGCATGTGTGGGGGAGTCCAGGGCTGTGTGCAGCCATGTGTATGTAGGCGTGTGTGTGTGCACCCATGGGCTGTGTACAGGTGTGCGCATAGGATTGTACAGATGTGTGTATACACGGGGTGTGCAGATGTGTATACATGTGGGAGTGTACAGACATGCACACATGAGGGCATGCAGATGTACGTACACGTGGGGCTGTACAGAGATGTGTATATGTGTGGGGGTGTATAAGCTTGCGTACATGTGGGGGTGTACAGATGGGGGTGTATGTTTCATGTACGTGTGGGTATGTATAGGTATGTGCATACACGGTGTCCAGGCGCACGTGCACATGGGATGTACATGCATTCGCACACGGGGTGTGCAGACATGTACGTACACGTGGGGGTGAACAGACATGTACATGTTGAGTGTACAGGCGTGTGTCCTTGGGTTGTATAGATGTGTGCGTGTGTGCCCGTGTGTGCAGGCATGTGCGTGTGTGGGTGTTGGTGTCTGTGTGCAGGAGTGTGGTTGTTCAGATGAGAGTCCTTCCTGCTGCTCTTACGGCTGTCACTGTCTGTTCCCGAGGGAAGGGGGAGGCGCGTCACCTAGTGCCGGGGAGGACCCGGGCCAGGGTCCCTTGAGCTGACGCTGACCCTCTCTTCGCAGGACTACCACCCGGACAAGGCGGACATTCAGCGGTCCATGGCCAGCTTCAAAGCCCTCTCGGTGGGTGTCCTCGGGCGGCGCTGGGCGGGGCTGGGGAGGACCCTCGTTCTCTGGGCCCCGTGGGCTCTGTGCTCTGCTGCCCCAGAGAGAGGCGACTGGTCTGAGTGTCAGAGCGCTCGGTGGGCGCAGCGCCCGCAGGAGGACTCCCCCGCCAGTGCCCGCCCCGGGCTCAGTGCCCGAGGGAGGCCGGCCCGCTGGTGGCTCTTAGCACGGTCTGCCGTGCCCCCAGAGCCCGGCTCCTGGCCAGAGCACAGCTTGACTGATGCCGAGAAATCAAAAGTGAAGGTGTCGGCCTCCCCTGCCGGGCCAGCTTCTCGCCTGGGCGCTGGCTGCGCTGGTCCCCGAGTCCCGCATCCCCTCACGGCGCTCTGCCCGCAGGCCCAGTGCCAGGAGGTGCGGAAGAGGAAGGAGCTGGAGCTGCAGATCCTGACGGAGGCCATCCGCAGCTGGGAGGGGGATGACATCAAGACCCTGGGCAGCGTCATCCACATGTCCCAGGTCCTGGTCCAGTGCGCCGGCAGCGAGGTACTGTCCCCGCCCCGCTGGCTCCCGGTCCCGGCGTGTGGGGGACGGGCTGTGGCTGTCGTGTCCCGCGGGGTGGGGGGGCCCGCCTGGACCAGCTGCCGACAGGCTGTCGTCTGCCTCGGCTTGGCACACGCGGCGGTCAGGGAGCTGTGGAGGCCCTGGGCTGCGGCCTCACCCTCAGCGGGGGCCGGCCCGGCACTCCCCCAGGCCCACGCGGACCAGCCGCGCTGCTGGCCAGGGCTGTCCCAGGGCAGCACAGCTGTTTCCGGGGCCTCCACGGGCCGTGCTCTCTCCGGTCCTCATCGGCGTGTTTCTGGGACTCCCTGGGCGCGTGTGCTGGCGTGTGCAGCCATCCCCAGGCTCATGCCGAGCAGCCGCCGGGGTCACTAACGCTTTGGAAGGACGCGGCAGGGTGAGCTCACGTCCGGGCCCAGCTGCCGTGTCCCCTCAGAGTCGGGGTCTCCCTCGAGTCAGCGCCCACGGGCCCCAGGATGGCTGATGCCTGGCAGAGCCGAGGGCAGAGTGGAGGGCGGAACAGGGGAGGCCCAGGCTGGGGCCAGGCCTCGAGGGCTGAGCCCTGGAGGGGACCTCGTGGGCAGGTGCCGTGCCCGTCCTCGCAGGCCTCAGCACAGGGACGCCGTGGGCAGAGACCAGCACAGCAGGCCCACGGCAGACTCTGGCTCATGCACGGAAGCTCACAGCACACCCGTGGGAGCCTACAGGACGTGCACGGGATGCCCACGGGAGGCCACAGGAGCCCCACAACACACACAGGTCGCCCACAGGACACCACAGGACACCCACAGGACACCACAGGACACCCACAGGACACCACAGGACACCCACAGCACACCCACAGGAGCCCCATGGGGCACCCACAGGACATCCACAGGAGACCCACAGGACGCCCAAAGGAGGACCACAGGACACCCACAACACCCACAGGATGCACACAGGACGCCCAGAGGACACCTAGAGAATGCCCACAGGACGCCCGTAGGAGACCTACAGGACACCCACAGGGCACCACTAGGAGCCCCACAGGACACCACAGGGCGTCCACAGGATGCCCACAGGAGCCCCACAGGACACCACAGGACACCACAGGAGCCCCATAGGACACCACAGGACCCCCACAGGATGCCCACAGGAGCCCTACAGGAGCCCCACAGGAGACCCACAGGACACCACAGGACACCCACAGGAACCCCACAGGAGCCCCACAGGACACCACAGGACACCCACAGGAACCCCACAGGAGCCCCACAGGAACCCCACAGGAACCCCACAGGAACCCCACAGGATGCCCACAGGAGCCCCATAG
Organism: Sorex araneus; assembly: GCF_027595985.1. Taxonomy (NCBI): domain Eukaryota; kingdom Metazoa; phylum Chordata; class Mammalia; order Eulipotyphla; family Soricidae; genus Sorex; species Sorex araneus. The sequence goes on along the minus strand of NC_073302.1, from coordinate 195,740,724 downwards.
GGCACCCACAGGAGACCCAAAGGACACCCACAGAAGCCTCACAGGACAACACAGGACGCCCACAGGACACCCACAGGAGCCCCATAGGGCACCCACAGGACACCTACAGAAGCCCCAAAGGACACCACAGGACGCCCACAGGAGACCACAGGACACCAACAGGAAACCCACAGGATACCCACAGGAGCCCCACAGGACGCCCAGAGGAGCCCCACAGGAACCCCACAGGACACCACAGGACCCCCTCAGGACCCCCACAGGACACCACAGACACCCACAGGACACCCAAGGACGCATACAGGACGCTTACAGGAGACCCACAGGAGCCCCATGGGGCACCCACAGGAGACCTAAAGGACACCCACAGGAGCCTCACAGGACAACACAGGACACCCACAGGACACCCACAAGAGTCCCATAGGACACCACAGGACGCCCACAGAACACCCACAGGAGCCCCATAGGGCACCCAAATGACACCCACAGGTAACCCACAGGACACCACAGGACACCCACAGGAACCCCAAGGACACCACAGGACACCCACAGGAAACCACAGGACACCCACAGGACACCCACAGAACGCCCACAGGACACCCACAGAAAACACAGGATGCTCACAGGACACCCACAGGAGACCCACAGGACACCCACAGGAGACCCACAGGACACCACAGGATGTCCACAGGACACCACAGGAGCCCCACAGGACATCCACAGGAGCCCCACAGGAGACCCAAAGGACACCCACAGGAGACCCACAGGACACCCACAGGAGACCCAAAGGACACCCACAGGAGACCCACAGGACACCACAGGACGCCCACAGGACATCACAGGACGCCCACAGGACACCCACAGGACACCACAGGACACCCACAGGACATCACAGGACGCCCACAGGAGCCCTTTAGGACGCCCACAGGAGACCCAAAGGACACCTACAGAAGCCCTATCCTATGGGGAGTCCTGTGAGGAGGCTCACAGGACTCCCCATAGGATAATCACAGGATGCCCACAGGACACCCACAGGATGCCCACAGGACACCCACAGGAAGCCCACAGGACGCACACAGGAGCCCCACAGGACGACCACAGGACACCCACAGGACACCCACAGGACGCCCACAGCACACCCATAGGAGCCCCATAGGGCACCCACAGGACACCTACAGGAGCCCCACAGGACACCACAGGATACCACAGGACCCCCACAGGACCCCCACAGGAGTCCCACATGGCACACACAGGAGCCCCACATGATGCCCACAGGACGCCCACAGGACATCCGCAGGACGCCCCCAGGAGCCCCACAGGGACCCACAGGACACCTACAGGAGCCCCATAGGACAACTACAGGACACCCACAGGACGCCCAGAGAACGCCCACAGAACACCCACAGGACGCCCACAGGACACTACAGGACGCCCACAGGAAACCCACAGGAGCCCCACAGGACACCCACAGGACACCCACAGGAGCCCCACAGGACACCCACAGGAACCCCACAGGACACCCACAGGACCCCCACAGAACGCCCACAGGACACCCACAGGACACCCACAGAACACCCACAGGACACCCACAGGACACCACAGGATGCCCACAGGACCCCCACAGGACCCCCACAGGATACTCACAGGACGCCCACAACACACCCATAGGAGCCCCATAGGGCACCCACAGGACACCTACAGGAGCCCCACAGGACACCACAGGACACCCACAGGAGCCCCATAGGACAACTACAGGACTCCCACAGGACGCCCAGAGAACGCCCACAGAGCACCCACAGGACGCCCACAGGACACCCGCGGGACACTACAGGACGCCCACAGGAAACCCACAGGAGCCCCACAGGACACCACAGGACACCCACAGGAACCCCACAGGACACCCACAGGACCCCCCACAGGACCCCCACAGAACACCCACAGGATGCCCACAGGAGCCCCATAGGGCACCCACAGGAGCCCCACATGCCCCCACATGCCCCCACAGGACCCCCACAGGACATCCACAGGAGCTCCATAGGGCACCCACAGGAGCCCCACAGGAGCCCCACAGGAGCCCCACAGGACATCCACAGGAGCCCCATAGGGCACCCACAGGAGACCCACAGGACTCCCACAGGACCCCCACAGGAGACCCACAGGAGCCCCACAGGACACCGCAGGACACCCACAGGACACCACAAGAGGCCCACGGGTGGCACATAGGGGGAGCTCAGGAGACCCACAGGGGCCCATAGTGGCTCACAACAGCCCCATGGGGTCGTGTGCACAGTCTTCTGCAGCCTTTGTTGCCCTCTGGACTTGGCATTGTCATGCCCCTCTGTTGCTTAGGAAAGGGCTGACACGGTGACATCACTGAGGATTAGGGAAGGACCAAGGGTTGTCGCAGGTGAAAGGGAACCGTCTCTTGGTCTGACGGGGTCCCCCTCGCTGCCCCCAATTAGGGGTTCCCCGAGAAAATAAAATCTCAGACATCCTGAATTGACTCGGGGCTGAGCTGACGACGTCACCGTGTTCCCTGAGTTGTGTCCGTGGCCCCTGGTGGCGCGGTGGGCGGCTCTGAGCTGTGCTTTTTGCTCCCCAGGAGAAGAGCGAGCGGTACCTGCTGCTGTTCCCCAGCATCCTGCTGATGCTGTCCGCCAGCCCTCGCATGAGCGGCTTCATCTACCAGGTGCGCATGCTCACGTGCCTCTGCTGTGTGTGGCATGTGCTTCTCACGTGTGCTGTTTGCTCCTTTCACGTGCGATCCTCATGTGGCCTGTTCCTCATGTGTGGTGTGTTCTTCATATGCGCTCCTCAGGTGTGTGTGCCCTGTGTGTTCTTCACGTGTGCATGTGCTCCTCTTGTGCTTATGTGTGCACTCACATTGTATGTTTCTCAAATCATGTGTGCCCTTACCTGTACTGTGCAGTTTGTGGGAGTGTCTGGGCCCCTCGTGCCCTGCCGTAATGCAGAGCCCTGTGCCTTCGGGCCCGCAGCCTGGGGACTGGGCCCTTAGGCTGCCTGCGCGGTGGCTCCGGGCCGGGCTCCCGCACTTGCCGTGAGGCCGCTGCCCGCTCCCTGCGCTGGCCTGGGCTCTGACTGCCCTGGGGGTGTATGTGAGAGGCACGCCCTGGGCTCAGCCTGTGTCGGTGCTGCCTCCTGGACACGGGTTCACCGCTTCTCGGTCTTCTGTAGGGGAAGCTGCCGACCACGGGAATGACCGTCACAAAGCTTGAGGACGGGGAGAATCACCGGAACGCATTTGAGATATCAGGTGCTGGCGGGGCCCAGGGCGGGGAGGGGCCGGAGCTGGGCGCTGCGGGCCAGGCCGCTCACTGCCTGTCCCCCCAGGAAGCATGATCGAGCGCATCCTGGTGTCCTGCGGCAGCCAGCAGGACCTGCACGAGTGGGTGGAGCACCTGCAGAGGCAGACCAAGGTCACGTCCGTGGGGACCCCGACCGTCAAGCCCCACTCCGTGCCGTCCCACACCGTGAGTGGCCGCCGCCCGCGGGGCTCAGGAATGGGGCCCCGTCCCGTGTCTGGCGCTCGGCAGCTCGGAGCAGACGTGTCTGGGGCCCACGTCTGAGTCCTGCCCTCTCCCGGCCCCTCTCGTCCCCGGTTGGGCCTGAGTCCCGCTCAGCCCCTGGGTGCTCCGCGCGCGGGCAGGCGCCTCCGCTGCTCTGGCCACCCCGTGGGGTCTCGGCGCTGCCCCGACCTCGCCCGTCAGCCTGCAGGCGTGCCCCTTGGGCCCGAGTCTCGGGGGCTCCAGCATCAGAGGTCATGCCCGGCCTCGGGGGTCCCGTCACACCCCGTCCTGTGCAGGCAGACCTCACCGGGGCTGCCGAGGCCGTCTGTGGAGCCAGCACACGCTGGCCTCGAGGACTCACCCCTCACACCTCACCCCTCACACCTCACCCCCCCTCACCTGCCCTCACCTGCCCTCACCCCTCATCCCTCACCTGCCCTCAGCCCTCACCCTCACCCGCCCTCACCTGCCCTCACCTGCCCTCACCCCTCACCCGCCCTCACCTGCCCTCACCCCTCACCCCTCACCTGCCCTCACCCCTCACCCTTCACCCCTCACCTACCCTCACCCCTCACCCTTCACCCCTCACCTACCCTCACCCCTCATCCCTCACCTGCCCTCAGCGCTCAGCCCTTACCCGCCCTCACCTGCCCTCACCCCTCACCCCTTACCCACCCTCACCCCTCACCCTCACCTGCCCTCACCCCTCACTCTTACCTGCCCTCACCCTCACCTCCCCTCACCCCTCACCCCTCACCCCTCACCCACCCTCACCCCTCACCCCCCCACCTGTCCTCACGCCCCACAGCCTGATGGTGAAAATGGCCCGTCTAGTGCAGAGCTGTTAGCATACTTGTAGGACGTCTTATGAGGGGGTGGAGGTGAGGACGTGGGTGTGATTGATCATGTACGTAGCTAAACACTTGGCAGGGGGAATTCTCTGGGGGAGACTCACTCAAGGAGACATCTGTCTCCCAGGGACACCTGCAGTGCCTTTGTCTGTCTTCTGGTTGTGTGTGGTAAGCAATTAAGTCTACTTCTTACCAACACTTGCAGTTGTTTGGATAAACGCAGTAAGAGACAGAGACCCCAAAACAGTTCTCGGGGCTCTTTTACCGTAGATCCCAGACTAAGTCCTCAGGCCATTTCAGCTTGTCCTTCCGCATGGGAGTCCTGTCTCTTAGCTTGTAACAGTTTGCATCAAGATCATGCATTTCTGGTTTCTAGAATGTCCCATTTCGATGCTGGGGGAGCTTTGCTGCTTATCCTGGGTCCATCCCAGTCCCATGCCGGGACCTCCCTTTTGGGGTATTTTAGGAACCGCAGCAACTAAAGCCTAAGTAATTACTATTCATTTTTAATTTTTTTTTTTTTACTTTTTTTTTTGCTTTTTGGGTCACACCCGGCCATGCTCAGAGGTTACTCCTGGTTCTGCACTCAGGAATCACCCCTGGCGGTGCTCGGGGGACCCTATGGGGTGCTGGGAATTGAACCTGAGTCGGCCGCGTGCAAGGCAAATGCCCTCCCCGCTGTTCTATCGCTCCAGCCCCGAGCTGAAGTAATTATGACCAAGTAACTTTGCCCAGGAGCAGACACATTTCAGAGTCAGTCAACTCCCAGACATCAGGAGCACAGCATTGATGGTCTTTCTGTGTTTAACCAAAGAACATTGCTCTGTATAAAGCAGAAAAGCTGCAGGGGAGAGAGAGAAGCAGGTACAGATACACGGCACTTCAGACCCAGAGCAGTACAGATACCACGTTCAGAATTCCCAGAGAGTTTTGACTGCTAATAATCAAGACTGACTTGGGGAGCCGAGACAGGGAGAGGCAAAGCTCAAAGGAAAGGCGAAAGACAAATGTGAGCTGGATGAGGGCTGGTCGCAAAAGCACGGCCAGCTGCTCTGGGAGGAGGAAAGGGGCAGTCACTGAGGAAGCCTAAACACGAGGGGCTAATCCATCGCCATCGCCCATTCTCACTCCCCCCACCTGCCCCCCACTGCCCCCCCACCTGCCCCCTCACCTGCCCCCCACCTGCCCCCTCACCTGCCCCCCCACCTGCCCCCTCACCTGCCCCCTTACCTGCCCCCCCACCTGCCCCCCTCACCTGCCCCCCACCTTTCCCCTCACCTGCCCCCCTCACCTGCCCCCCACCTGCCCCCTCACCTGCCCCCCACTTGCCCCCTCACCTGCCCCCTTCACCTGCCCCCCACTGCCCCCCCACCTGCCCCCCACCTGCCCCCTTACCTGCCCCCCAACCTGCCCCCCCACCTGTCCTCCCTCCCCTCCCTGTGCTCCCCTTGGCCCGCACTCCCTTCGTGCCGTGCTCTGAGGGTCTGTCCTGCCTGTGGCAGCCGGGTCGGCGTCTGCCCTAGAGCCGGGACTGGCCTGTGGGGCTCGGTGTCGTCTCGGGGCCAAGGTGCTGGATTTTCTCGTCGCTGTCGATGCCAGGGAGGTCGTGGGTTCCCGGGAACAACCCCCTTGGCGTCTCCGAGAAGCGGTCCTGGGTCACGTTACCGCGCTCCGGCCGTCCGGCGTGGGCGACTCTGGCAGGGCCTGACCCGCGCCGTCTCCGCTCTCTCCGGGCAGCTCCCCTCGCACCCGGTCACCCCGTCCAGCAAGCACGCCGACAGCAAGCCCGTGCCGCTGGCGCCTGCCTACCACACGCTGCCCCACCCCTCGCACCATGGCACCCCCCACACCACCATCAACTGGGGGCCCCTGGAGCCGCCGAAAACCCCCAAGCCATGGAGCCTGAGCTGCCTTCGGCCCGCGCCCCCCCTCCGGCCCTCGGCCGCGCTCTGCTACAAGGAGGTGAGCCGCTGCGGGCGGCGCCCGGGCGTCCAGGCGCACGGTGGCCGCGGCGGGCCGCAGGTCCCAGCACGCCTCGGGGGTGCGTCTCGGGTGCCGTCGGAGAGGAGAGGGTTGGCCAGAGCCCTGGGCAGGCCGTGCTCGGGGCCCTGCGCAGCGGGTGCGGGACACGCGTGTCACACACACACACACACACGGACACACTGACAGACCCACCGAACCACACATGCACACTCTGGCGTTCACAGTCACAGAGTCAGACCCACACTGACGGCTGCACAGACACGCCCCCTCACACTTAGAGGGCCAGGTGCCCGTGCACACTCGTGTCCGACCCTGGGCCAGTGACAGTCAGTCATGCGCACGACACTCCCTGGGCGCGGGTGCCGCGATGGGGGAAGCGCCCGTCGCCCGCAGAGCTGCCGGGAGCAGCGTGTCCTGAGGCTGGTCTGCGTGGCCGCGTGGGCACTGTCCCACCTGTGGTGTCAGCTGTGAGTCGCCCTGAGCTGCGCCCTGTGGGGGTGTGAGCGGAGACTCCTCGGGAGTGCTCCTTGGCGGAGCGTGCCCGTGCTCTGGGCTTGGGCTCGCCGTCGGGCAGTTCCAGGCCGTCAGCCTCGCTGGGCCCGCCTGGCCCGGGCCTCCTGGGGACATGGCGTGAGCCCGCGTGAGCGCGTGTCTGGGAGCACTTGCGGGCACAGCCCGGGGTTGCCAGAGGGTCGCAGAGCTCGGGCCGGGGCAGGGCCTGGGGGCAGAGCATCGGCCCCCTGGCAGCCCGTGGGTGTCGCCTCCGCAGGACCTTAGCAAGAGCCCCAAGACCATGAAGAAGCTGCTGCCGAAACGCAAGCCCGAGCGGAAGCCGTCGGACGAGGAGTTCGCGCTGAGGAAGAGTGAGTAGCGTGGCCTCACCCCTGCTCTGGGCCCGGGGCCTGCCAGCCTCCGCCTGGCGCCTCCCGTGCCGCATGCCGTGTGCCTGCTTTGGTGTGTACTGTCGGGTGCTGTGCGTTGTGTGCAGTGTTCCATGGACTGTATAGTGTGTGCTGTGTGTTCTGTGCAGTGTTGCGTGGACTGTATAGTGTGTGCTGTGTTGTGTGTGCAGTGTTGCGTGGACTATATATATAGTGTGTGCTGTGTTCTGTGCGGTATTCTGTGGACTGTATAGTGTGTGCTGTGTTCTGTGCAGTGTTGCGTGGACTGTATGTATAGTGTGTGCTGTGTTCTGTGCGGTGTTCTGTGGACTGTATAGTGTGTGCTGTGTTCTGTGCGGTGTTCCGTGGACTGTATGTATAGTGTGTGCTGTGTGTTCTGTGCGGTGTTCTGTGGACTGTATATATAGTGTGTGCTGTGTTGTGTGTGCAGTGTTCCGTGGACTGTATGTATAGTGTGTGCTGTGTGTTCTGTGCGGTGTTCTGTGGACTGTATGTATAGCGTGTGCTGTGTGTTCTGTGTGGTGTTCTGTGGACTGTATATATAGCGTGTGCTGTGTGTTGTGTGCTGTGTATGCTGTATCATGTGCTATGGGTGCTGTATGTACAGTGTGCTATGTGCTGTCTGTGCCGTATGTACTGTGTGTGCCGTGTGTACTGTGTGCTGTGTGCACTGTGTGCACTGTGCGCTGTGGGTGTGTGCTGTCCTGCTTCCAGAAGCGGGGGGGGGGGAGGGGGCGTGTGGGGTGCCTCTGAGGGATGCCGCCTGGTCTGGGCACGGTGTGGAGAGCAGGGGTGACTCGGGTGTGCCAGTCTCCGGCCACGGCAGCCACTCCCTCAGGTGTGTGCTCTCTGCACCGTCCATTAGACACGGGGGGTGTGGCAGCGGCTGCCAGTGGCAGTTGGGGTGTCTGAGCCCCTCTGTGCAGACACTGCCCCTGGGGTGGCCCCATGGGTGCTGCTCTCAGCAGTGTCAGACCCCGGGAGCTGGGGGCCACAAGCACCGAGCACCTGCAGGGCTCAGCCAGTGGCGGGTGTTGCTGAGGCGGAGGGGGTGGGGCTGTGAGGGGCGGTGCTGAGGGGTGAGGCGGGGTGAGGGGTGGGGGCGGGGCTGAGGGTGAGGGGTGAGGCTTGGTGAGGGGTGTGAGGGGGCGGGGCTGAGGGTGAGGGCTGTGCGGGGCGGGGCTGAGGGTGAGGGGTGTGAGGGGGCGGGGCTGAGGGTGAGGGCTGTGCGGGGCGGGGCTGAGGGTGAGGGGTGTGAGGGGGCGGGGCTGAGGGTGAGGGGTGTGCAGGGCGGGGCTGAGGGTGAGGGCTGTGCTGGGCGGGGCTGAGGGTGAGGGGTGTGAGGGGGCGGGGCTGAGGGTGAGGGGTGTGCGGGGCGGGGCTGAGGGTGAGGGGTGTGAGGGGGCGGGGCTGAGGGTGAGGGGTGTGTGGGGCGGGGCTGAGGGTGAGGGGTGTGAGGGGGCGGGGCTGAGGGTGAGGGGTGTGCAGGGCGGGGCTGAGGGCTGAGGGGTGAGGGATGTGGCTGGGCGATGCTGAGGAGTGGGGGGATGAGGACCCTGCTGAGCTGGGCTTGCGACTGGGCATGCGACTGGGATGTGCTGAGGTGTGACCAAGAGGAGGGGTGGGGTGTGGCTGGCTGACCCTCTGCGTGGGGCTTGCGGCGTGTGAGTGGGGGTGGGCTCAGGTCTCAGCCTCTTCTCTCTGGCCGGGGGCGACAGCTGTCGCGGGAGCGGGCGGTTCCCTCTGGCGGCTCCTGAGTGGCCGCGGCGCTGAGGCCTGCCCCGGTTGGGGGGGTTTCCCGGGGAAGGGGCACTTGGGTGTTGTCTGGGCGCAGTGACCACGCCTCGTGTCCGAACTTCCGGAGGACACGCCGCTCCCGCCACGGCGCCGCGACCTTCCTCGCTGACGCTCTGCCTCGGCTGCCCGCCGCCCCCTTCTGAGCCCCGCGCGGGCGGCGGGTTGGGGACGCACCTTGGGTGTGGCCGGGCGTCTCGACCCTTTGCGGGGGCGTCGGGGCGTGGGGGGCTGCGCTCTCCCGCACACCCCTCGCGGGGTGCTGACTCCGGGCCGCTCCGTCCACAGGCACGGCCGCGCTGGAGGAGGACGCGCAGATCCTGAAGGTCATCGAGGCGTACTGCACCAGCGCCAAGACGCGCCAGACGCTCAACTCCAGTGAGTGTCGCAGGGCGAGCGGCCGCGCCGGGCACGGCCCTGCATGGTGCTGGGGGGCGGGGCGGGCCTGGGCGCGGGCCCGGCGGGTCGCCCGAGGGGGGAGCTTGCTTGTGCGTGGAGCAGGGTCGAGAGAGGCTCTGGGCCGGCTGGTGAAGGGCGGGACACACCCGTGTTTGTGCAGCTTCCAGGGGCTGCCGCGGCAGGCCCCGAGCGAGGCTTCCCCGGCCCTCCGAGATCGCGTGTGGATCCCGCCACGGGCCGCGTCTGCACTGGACTTGCCGGCTTCCGAGGCGAGAAGTCTGGAAGGCAAGGCCGGCGCGGGCCGACCCTGCGTCCGGGCGTGGGCCCCGTGGCCCGGGGCGGGGGGCTGAGCGCGGGGCGCCTGCCCGCCCTGACCGCGCCGCCTTGCCTTCCTTTCCTTCCCTGCTCCTGTGGAACAGTGCTTCAGTGTCAGGCCTGTGAGAGCCAGTGCTGGAAAAAGGTGCGACGAGGACTTTCAGCTGCTTTTGCTTTGGCTTTTGTCTGAGTTGACAGCAGCCCTGCAGCCAGCCCAGCCCCCTCTGGGCTCAGCTGGGCCCCCCGGACCCCGACTCTCGCCCCTGCCGAGTGCGGGCCCGTGTGTAGGGAGCCGCCCGCGAGGGGCCGCCGTGGCCCCGCGCACCCCGACAGGAAGGTCCCGGGCCCCGAGTGGGGAGACCGTGCTCTGAGAGTCAGATGTGCTGCGTGGCCCCCCACGGGGGCTTCGAGGTTTCCAGCCTTAGAGCGAGCCCCGTGCAGCGAGTCGGGCGCGTGCGACGTCCTGTGCGCTGCCCTTCCTCCTGGGCTGTGCTCTGGCTGCTGCCTGCAGGGTGCCCGCCGCTGCTCCCGTGCGTGGCCGTGCTGCTGTGCATGGCCCGGGGCGCTGCCAGCAGACGCACGTCCGGGCTCGGGGCCTGTGCACCCCGTGGGTGCTGGCCCCAGCTCGCGCCAGCCTGCATGTGCCCCTGTGCCCGGCCAGCTCATGCCTTTTTGCTGTGCATCTGGTTCGTGCCCACCTTCCTGTCCTTCAGTGCTCACACCCCGTCTGGGCTGGGGGGTGCCCACAGCAGTACAGGGAAGAGGTCGCGGGGCCCCTGACCTCTCCCGGGGGCCTCCGCTCAGGGGCGGGGGGCAGTGCCACCGGCGGACCCTCGGTTACAGTGGGTGTGTGTGTGCCAGGTAAGTCGAGACCACCGTGCCCTGGGCAGTGTTTTCCGCTCGGGCAGACACGACCGCAGGAGGGGTCGGAGCCGCAAGCCTCTGACGTGTGTGTGTGCAGGGCTGTGGGGCGGGACACCTCAGCCCAGGGCCTTAGCTTGAGGGGGTCGAGGATGGAACCAGCCGGAAATGAGCAGAAATGACGTTGTTGCCGTTTTTAACCATATTTTCTCTCTTCCTTCTCTCCCCTCACCTTTTGCTTTTGTTTCCATGTTTTTGGTTGTGGCTCTTCTGTCCGTCTCCTCTGCCCCTCTGCCTGTCCGCCTGTCCCCGCCCGTCTTAGCATGGCAAGGCACTGACCTGATGCATAACCACGTCTTGGCTGACGACGAGCAGCCCAGCCTAGACTCGGCGGGGCGCCGCAGTAGCCTTTCCCGCCTGGAGCCCTCAGACCTCTCGGAAGACTCTGACTATGACAGTATTTGGACAGCCCATAGTTACAGGATGGGTTCTGCATCTCGTAAGAGCTGTTGCTCCTATATCTCTCACCAGAACTAACGCTGCTCCCCTCGCCGCAGGCCCGCTTCTCCTAGGCGTCTCTCGCTCTCTCGTCTCTCTCATGTCGTCCTTTAACCGCTGGGCAGAGCATGTCCGGTCGTCCCCATTGTCCCTGGAGGCCCCCCTGCCGCTCTGAGTGTGGACGCAGACGCAGACTGGCCCGTGGGCCCCGGGAAGGGGAGGCCGTGGCCGGCCGTGTGTTTGTGGTCGGAGCTCCTTAGCGCCGCCCAGGGCAGAGCCCCCTTCACGGCTGCCCACGGCGGGCCGGGGTCTTCCGCGGTGCTGCTTTGGCGCGTCCCAGCCTGGCCGGCCCACCTGGCCGGCCCGTGTCCGGCGGCCACGGCAGTGACCACCCGTGTGCAGCAGCCCTGCGTGTGTGCCCTGATGGCCTAGTCGAGTCCGCCGGAGACTCGCCCCACGGCCGCCCGGCCCACGGGGCGTGGGGTCGCTCAGGCGTCTGTGCCGCCGGCCGCCACAGGCCGAGCCGGAGGGATCCCGCTGGCGCCCGCAGACACCACTGCTCCCGGAAGGACCGCCCCTCAGGGCAGCCGGCGGGTTGGGAATAACCTTGTCTCTCTCCCCAGGGCGGGCCTCTCCTCCCGCGGCCTCCGTGCCCCCGCCCGGTGTGCCCGGACACAGCGCTTCCTCCGCCTTTGTTCCTGGGAGCTGGGCCCGGCGCGAGCCCAGAGGTGCTATAGAGAACTCCCGGTCGGGCGCAGGCTGCGCCTGTGTGTGGCGGGCGCCGAGGGGGCCCCGGCCCGCTGGCCCGAGCCGGGCTCCAGGGCTCGCGCAGGCCCCGCTGCCCATCCCCGGCAGGAGACGGTCCCAGGGCGACCCTGCCACGGCGCGTCCCCGCGTCCCCGGGGTCTGTGGCTGCGCCTGACGTAGAGACGAATGTGGCTTGTTGTGGGTCTGCCCGGGCCTGGGCTCAGCGTTAGGGCCACGGGACACGGTTAGTGTCTGAGGGACGAAGACTGGCCTGAAGGTAGGTGGACCCCGCCCCGGGGCTCCCTGGCTGCAGGCGCTGGGCTCTCCCGTGTGTGTTGTGCGTAAGCGGCCGGCGTGGCCGGGCCGGAGTGCCCCAGCGTATTGTACAGTATCTGCACATTCCACTCTCCGTGCCTGACTGGGCGACCACGTGTCTGTTTTATACCAACGACATCTGTTCTGTACAGTTGAAATAAATTTTGCATTTGCTAGCCCGTGGCTTTCCCTGTTTGTTCCCGGGGGTGGGGCCTGGCGCTGGCTGTGGCCTCGAGGCGTGGCGGCTCCTTGGAGGTGGTCCAGGCACACCTGGGACCGTGAGGGGGACGGTTTGTCCCTCTTGTTCCTTAGACAAGTTCAATCTCTGGGAGATTTTTCTTTGGAAAGAAAAGTTGTGTGTGTGTGTGCGTGCGCGCGCGTGTGTGTGTGTGTGCGTGTGTGTGCGCACACACGTGAGAGGATACGTGAGGAAAGCTCTACCTTGGTGTTGTTAGGTGGTCATTGGTTTTCTCCTTAGAGCCTGAGGGTGCAGCAGGCAGAGCAAGGTGCGTGCGGGCGGGGCTGGCGGGGGGGGGGGGGGGGCCTTTGTCCCTGCACCGCGGTGTCCTCTGTCGGAGCCTCGGGCGAGCCCGTGGGAGCAGGGCCGACTCTCGGCTCTGTGGGCCTGCCCAGACCCCTCTGGGTTCTGCTGTGGCTGCCCGACCCAGTCCCTGCCACTCAGCTCCCGAGTGAGCACTGACCCCTGGTCAGCTGCTGGGTGCTCTGCACCGAGTCTGGAGATGGATGCGGGTGCCCCCTGGGGTTTCTCCCGCCCTTAGCCGGCTCGAGCCAGGCGAGGCGCTTCCAGAGCTGCCCTGGGCCCTCTGGGCGTCCTCCGGGAAGTCCGGTCTGGCCCGCACTCCCACGGCCACTCGGCCGGGAGACCGGGATGGGTCCGGTTGTTGTTGAGAGCCCGGCAGGGTGTGGCTGCCCTCCCGGCACCTCTGGCCTCTGCCCACTGGCGCAGGCTGCGTCAGAATGGCCGCCCGTGCCTGGCACTCCTGGTCCGCAGTCTCGGGCTCTGGCTGGGGGCGTGGGCAGTGAGTCTGCGGCAGCCCCTCGCCTGCCCAGCCGCTGGGCAAGGCCTTTGCTGACCCCAGGCCCCGCTGGACGGTCACGGCCAGAGCCCGTGTCTGTGCCCGTGTCGGGGGGCTGGGAGCCCCTGTGTCCCGAGGGGCCGCCCTCAGCCTGGCCACGCCCGCTGGTGTCCAGCCCCGGGGTGGGCAGTGAGCGGGGAACGTGGGGGCTGTGCTGACAAACAGGGTCGCCTCGGCTTGAGAACCCGCCGGGGTGGGCAGCGCCCGGGGAGCTGCAGAGGGGCTGGGGGCAGTGCAGGCCGCGCCTTGCCCAGCTCACGCCCCCCCGTGCCGCGGCGAGCCCAGCCTTGGCTCTCGGCTGCTCCGTAAAGACGGGGGCGTCCGCGGGGAGCGCGGAGGGCGTGTGGGGGCCGAGCTGGCGGGGTTCTTGGAGAAGCTGCGCCCAGCGTCTGGCTGATGGGGGTGCCGAGATGGGACGGGATGGGGGGGCGTCGTTCTGGAGCCGCGGGGCCAGAAGGCGGTGGCACGGTGTGCCCGGGCCGTGGCGGGTCTGGCTGCTGTGGCGTGCGTCTCCGCGGCCTCGCCGCCCCTCACCCCGGGCTGTGTCTTGTGACGGCAGGTTCGCGCAAGGAGTCGGCGCCCCAGGTCCTGCTCCCGGAGGAGGAGAAGATCATCATCGAAGAGATCAAGAGCAACGGGCAGACGGTGATGGAGGAAAAGTAAGGCGCGGGCGGCCCCGGGTGGCCGCGGGCGGGGGCGGCTCCCCTGCGTGGGCACGGCCTGAGCCGCGTGTGTGTTCCAGGAGCCTGGTGGACACAGTGTACGCGCTGAAGGACGAGGTCCAGGAGCTGAGACAGGTGGGTGCCCTGGCCGGCCGGCCATCTGAGGCGGGGCCCTGGGGGGCCTGGGGGGACCATGGCCCCGTGACGGCTCAGGCGTGTGTCCTGGCCGGCGTGGCGACCTCTCGCGCTCCTCAGGACAACAAGAAGATGAGGAAGTGCCTGGAGGAGGAGCAGCGGGCCCGCAGGGACCTGGAGAGGCTGGTGCGGAAGGTGCTGAAGACCGTGAGCGACCCCGCGTGGGACGAGACCAACCTCTGAGGGCCGGGCCGCGCGGCAGGAGCCCCTCCGCAGCGCCCGCGGCCACGCGGTCCCGAGGTCAAGCCGCCGGCACCAGCGCCCACATACCTCATCCCGCCCAGCCCCGCTCCCCACTTTTATGAACCTTTATAAATATCACGGATTGTGTTTCTGCTAACCTGCTTCTGAGTGTGTCCCTGCTCGGACCTGCTTGACCCTGCGGCCCCGCAGCCCGGGCCCGGGACTGCTCACCACGGCCGGGCCCGCGCAGGTGGCCACAGGACCAGGCCCTGCGGCATGGCACATGCCTGGGGTCCCTCAGGAAAGCGCATCCGGCCTCCGCCTCAGTTTCCCCCTGGGGTGCGGCTGTGGCCTCGCCCCACTGAGAAGAGGCGCTTCAGCCTGCATGACCCTGGCGTGTGTGAGGCCCGTGTCGGGAGTGGGTGCTCGTGTGGGCTGGAGCCCCTGCGGCCTGTGACCGGAGCTGACGGCCAGGGAGAGGCTGGCAGAAGGGGCCCTGCAGGCCTCGGCCAGCGGCCGTCCCTGTCCACGCCGGGGGCCTGCGCTCGCACTGCAGTGCTCAGCCTCCCAGGCCAGCCACTGCTGAGCGTCTGAGAGAGCCACACTCCCGGGGGGAGCCCCACGTGACCCCGTGTGCGAGGCGGGATGGGCCCCTCAGGCCTGGTACCCGGAGCCCACCGGGGGGGCGGAGGCCCAGCCTGGCGCCTCTCGCGCCGCTGTTCTCCGGGCCGTGAGCGTGGCGGGCCCCGGGACACCTCCTCCACCCACTTGCTTTTCGGGGCCCGGGGGTGTGAGATGTGAGTGGGTCTCTTCTGCCCCCTGGTCTCTCCCTGGCCAGGCCCCCCCACCCGGGGCTCTGAGACGTGGCCTGGCAGGTCCGGCGTCTACACTGCCCGCTGCAGGCCCAGGCCGGGCCTTGGCGTCCCCTTCCTGGCTGCTCCCCTGGTGCATGCTCGCGGGGACCCGGCCCCGTCGGCGCTGCGTGGGGTCTGGGCCAGAGGACGGGCTTGGGGAGGGGAGCAAAGGTGACTCCTGCCAGGGCTCGTGCCTGCGTGTTGGGTCCCCCCGGCTCCCCGAAGAGCTGGGTGCCCCGCGGGCAGCGGGCCTGGCGTCAGGGCGGCCTTCGCAGTGCAGGCCTGGGGCAGCTTCCACCAGGTGGGAGTAGAGGCGCCTGCGGCTCCGCCCGGGGGCTCAGGGCCCGGGGGGGCCTCCTGGGGACCCTCAGAACCCGCTCTGGGCACCCCCCACGCTGCCCGCATCTCCGCATGCCGGCTCCCTGCGGTGTTGGCCAGAGCTGTCACCCCTGCCGTCCAGCTCCGCCCGCCTGCGAGGTCCCCCCCCGCGGCCTCCCTGGGGTGCCCTTGTGGGGGCTGGGCTTGTCCTGGGCGGAGGGCCCAGCCCTGTGATGCCCCCGAGGGAGTGAGTGATGCCCCCGAGGGAGTGGCCAGGGCACTGGGGTGTGCTAAGGTGTGACCGACGGTGGGCAGCGTGTGAGCCCCAAACTGGGCACCCCCTCTCCTGAGGTTTGGGGTCGCTGCCGCGGCTCTTCCCAGCCTTCCTGCTCGCGCTTCCACCGGGAACCCCAGTGCCCGCCTGGGCCTCGGGCACCCCGCCTCTCTGCTCCTGCTC
The DNA here is from genome assembly GCF_027595985.1 of Sorex araneus. NCBI lineage: Eukaryota > Metazoa > Chordata > Mammalia > Eulipotyphla > Soricidae > Sorex > Sorex araneus. The sequence continues at coordinate 195,724,769 of NC_073302.1, read as the reverse complement.
TTGCTCCCCGCACACCCACCCACCCTGCACATGCCCCAGGCGCGCCGCCCAGTGGCCTCGGGGCCGCCCCCTGGCACGCGACCGGCCCCCCTGTGTGACCTCATGCTGCTGTGTGACCTCACAGAAGGTCAGGGGCACGGCCCGGCCCGACCCCGCACTGCCACAAGCTGCGGTTGAGGTGCCCGTGTCTGCTGGACCCTGTGGTTGTCTGCCTGAGGGCTCAGCGGGCACATGCCTGGCAGGTGAGTCGGAATGCCCGTCTCGCCCCCCCACCCGGCCCCGGGACCTCCGCGCTGGCCTCACCGAGCCTCTGCCGTCCCGCATGTGCCCCAGCATGAAGTACGAGCCGGAGTTCAAGAAGTCCCCCGCACAGATCCTGAGGAAATTTGCGGGTAGGGACAGAGGAGCCTGGGGTGCGGCGGGGCGGTGAGTGCCTGGGCTCGGTGTGAGAGGGAGTGATGTGGCGGTGTGTTGTGGGGGTGAGTGTGGCGGGTGAGTGGGTGTGAGTGTGATGGGGGTGTCTAAGTAGTGGGGGGTGTGGTGTGGGGGTGTGAGTGTGTGGGTGTGTGTGGGTTTGTGAGACTGGATGTGTGGGTGTGTGAGTGGTGTGAGTGATGTGTATGAGTGTGGGCGTGTGAGTGTGTGGGGGTGTGAGTGATGTGGGTGTGTGAGTGGTGTTAGTGATGTGTGTGGGTGAGTGTGGGTGTGAGTGTGTGGGTGAGTGGGTGTGTGAGTGGTGTGAGTGATGTGTGTGGGTGTGGGTGTGAGTGGTGTGAGTGATGTGTGTGGGTGTGTGAGTGTGGGGGTGTGGGGGTGTGTGAGTGGTGTGGGTGTGGATATGAGGGTGTGAGTGATGTGTGTGGGTGTGTGTGGGTGTGTGAGTGGTGTGGGTGTGTGGGTGTGAGTGGTGTGAGTGATGTGTGTGTGTGTGTGGGTGTGTGAGTTTGTGGGTGTGTGAGTGGTGTGGGTGTGGATATGAGGGTGTGAGTGATGTGGGTACGAGTATGGTGTAGTGAGAGTGAGCGATGTGGGTGTGTGAGTGGTGAGTGTGGTGAGGGTGTGTGTGATGGGGTGCGGTAAGCTGTGAGTGGTGAGGGTGTGTGAGTGATGTATGAGTGGGTGTGTGAGTGTGGTGAGGGTGTGAGTGGTGTGGGTATTAAGAGTGATGTGTGTGGGTGCGTGAAAGTATGATGTGGGTGTGACGGTGGTGAGGGTATGTGTGACTGGAGTGGCTGTGTGCATGGTGAGGGTGAGTATGAGTGGGAGGAGGTGTGAGTGTGTGGTGTATGAGTTAGGAATATTTGTGAGTAGTTGTATCTGAGTTGATGGGTGTGAGAATATTAGTGGGGGTGTGTTAGTGTGTGTGAAAGTGTATGAGTATTGAGTAGGTGTGTATGTATGTTTGACATGAGTGCACACATGTGTGATGTACATACATGTGAGTGTCTTGTGAGTGTGTGTGTGAGTGTGTGTGTGTGTGTGCGTGTATGAGAGGCTGTGGGTATGTTTGGACTAAGAAGCCCTCTTCAGTAGGGGGCAGCCAGCACTGTGGGAGTCTCCTCACTGAGCCCCAGGAGAGACCCTCACAGGGCTGGGCCAGCCACCCCATCTTTTCCTATGTGTGGAAGGGTCCCCCTGACCCTGATGAGCAAGTGGGAGAAAGAGCCAGAGCACCACTGTCCCCCAGGCGCCCATAACCACGATTCCCTCAGAGCCCCACACCACTGTCCCCTGAGGAACCCCCATCCACTGTCCCCTCAGGCACCCACACCCACAGTTCCCTCAGGCCCCCACACCCACAAGGCCCCCACACCCACAGTTCCCTCAGGACCCCACACCCACAGTTCCCTCAGGACCCCACACCCACAGTTCCCTCAGGCCCCCACACCCACAGTTCCCTCAGGCCCCCACACCCACAGTTCCCTCAGGGCTCCAGACCCACAGTTCCCTCAGGGCCCCAGACCCACAGTTCCCTCAGAGCCCCACACCCACAGTTCCCTCAGGGCCCCAGACCCACAGTTCCCTCAGGACCCCACACCCACAGTTCCCTCAGTGCCCCACACCCACAGTTCCCTCAGCGCCCCACACCCACAGTTCCCTCAGGCCCCCACACCCACACAGTTCCCTCAGGACCCCACACCCACAGTTCCCTCAGCACCCCAGACCCACAGTTCCCTCAGGCCCCCACACCCACAGTTCCCTCAGCGCCCCACACCCACAGTTCCCTCAGGCCCCCACACCCACAGTTCCCTCAGGCCCCCACACCCACAGTTCCCTCAGGCCCCCACACCCACAGTTCCCTCAGGCCCCCACACCCACAGTTCCCTCAGGCCCCCACACCCACAGTTCCCTCAGGCCCCCACACCCACAGTTCCCTCAGCCCCCCACACCCACAGTTCCCTCAGGCCCCCACACCCACAGTTCCCTCAGGCCCCCACACCCACAGTTCCCTCAGGCCCCCACACCCACAGTTCCCTCAGGCCCCCACACCCACAGTTCCCTCAGGATCCCACACCCACAGTTTCCTCAGGACCCCACACCCACAGTTTTCCCTCAGGCCCCCACACCCACAGTTCCCTCAGGCCCCCACACCCACTGTTCCCTCAGGATCCCACACCCACTACTCCCATAGAACCCATACCCACTGTGACTCCATCAGAGGACTTGATCCCAGGCATCTCACCAGAAAGTGAGTTTGCTCCCAATGGGCTGTGAGGGAGGGCGGGCACTTCTGCCGTTTGCAAGGCAGCACAAGGCTGCCGGCCGCCGACGGTGCTGGTGACGCCCAGTGTGCTTGCAGTGTGTGACATCCCGCTCTACGACATTTGCGATTACAATGTCTCCCGGGATCGCTGTAAGGACCTTGGCTGCTGCTACTACAAAAGCGTCTGCTACGAGAAGGCCGTGCCCAGTGAGTGCCAGGATACCGCGAGTGTGCCCAGGGGACACAGAGGCCTTCCAGAAGCAACAGGCACCTCCCGGAGCAACCCCTCGCACCGAGAGCTCCCGCCGCGGCCCTGTGCCCTTGTCCTTTTCTCAGCCCTTTGTGGAGTGGGGAGCGGGCAGGCCTGGTGCAGGGTCCAAGGGCCCGGGGCACTGACCAGAGACCCCTTTAGAACTGTGTAGATTCTGTCCGGGGGGAGCAGGGGCAGCTGCAGCTCTGAGGGGGCTCGCCCGGCCCTGTCCCTGGAGACCCCCGCCGCACCCTTGGGGGCTGGCCTGGGGTCCCGCCTCAGCACCCCTCCGGGTGGTGCAAAAGCCACTCTCTGCCGCCGGGGCCTGACTCACGGGCCTGCCTGGGAGTCGTCAGGCTGCGGGAACTCTCCGGAATGTGCGCCTGCCCCACGGGGCTCGGGGAACGGCGGGAAGCACCTCTGCCCTCCAGGAGGCTGGAAACACTGTTCTAGAGCTTTCCGGGGAGCAGGGTCAGCACGACTTGCTCCGGCGGCCCATGCTTGCGGGGGTCTAGCTGAGTCGCCACGAGGAGCCCCAGGTGACAGGCACCGGCCCCCGATGGCCCAGAGCCCAGCTCAGCACGTGTGGAGCAGTGGCTGGGAGCACGGCGGCTGATTTCTGGTGCCCGTTTGAGCCCCCCGCTGCCCGTCCATACCCCCATTAATCTGCCGACAGGCCAGTGTCGGTCCGAGCCTGCTGGGACTCGGGAATGAGTGCTCTGGCTGTTGGCTCCCTGTGTCTTCACAGGACGCCTGGGATCCCGCATTGGCCCTGAACAGCCTCACTGGGGCTTGGGCGGGCCCTATCGATCCTGGAGGTGGCTTGGGGGTGACCCTGCCTTCTGTCCTACCCGTGATTCGTCAGCACGTGCCTGGCACTCTTGCAACTCCTGGTGGCTTCCAGTGAGCCACCGTCTCTTCCTGACGGGAGTTGATTTCCAGATTTGCCTCCTCCTGCCACTGGCCACGAAGTCGCCTTCTGAGCGTCACCTTCAGGTGTGGGTGCACCCCCGGTGCAGGCGGTGCCAACCCGAGAGGGTCCTGGCTCACCGCGGGCTGCTCAGCTGTGCCCTGCTCCACAGCCCGGCGGCATGGAGGAGGCAGTGGCCGTCGGCCCTGGCCGGGAAGAGGGAGCCGGGCACGTCTGTCCTGAGCAGTGGTGGGAGCTGCCGGCCTCTGTCCCCAGCGTCCTGCGCCCAGCCCGCCTCCTGCTGTCCCCGCGTCTCTCGATTCCGAGTGTTCTCACACTGGCCAGTCTGCCTTTTCTTCCATACGCTGCTTCTGGCTGAGGGTCGTGCTTGGTCCCGGGGCACACGAGAGCCCGAGGCGTCCGGGAACCCCCGACCAGGGCGGCTCGGAGCTGGTCTGCCGCGCGAGGACGCAGCAGAGCCCACAGCACGGGCCACGGAGCAGCGCCCCCGCCTCCCTGCGCTCTCCGTCCTCGTCCTCCTCCCCCCTGAGCTGCTGGCCCGGGGCCCCTCTCTGCCTGGCCTGTGGCTGGAAGGCAGGCGGGGCCGGGCGGGGCGGCCGCCCGCGCCTGATTAAGAATGTCGGCTCAGTGGGGCGGGAGCCACAGCACAGCTGACCCGGGTCCCATCCCCGCATCCCGAGTGGTCCCCGAGCACCGCCAGGAGTGATTCCTGAGTGCAGAGCCAGGAGGGACCCCTGAGCGTCGCCGGGTGTAACCAAAAACCAACAGAACAAGTGAGCTCAGGGAGCGGCACTGGGACCGTGAGAAAGGACTCGGGTCCCAGGAGCACTGTGCCCGCCTGCAGCCGGGGACACTCACCACGTCCCTCCGCCTTCCCCTGCCGCTCCCCGCTTCCCGTCCCTGCCGAGCTGCCCACGCGGCCCCGGCTGCCCTTGGGGACCGGGAAGGGGGTGGCCAGAGGGGCCCCGGCTGCAGTGGGGCTCCGGGCCTGGTGCTCAGCCCCCGGGGAACCGCAGGGCTCTCAGCTCAGGGCTGGGGGCACCCTTCACCCCTGCATCCTGACACCGCACAGCCACACTGACAGACACTCGCACAAAACTCCCTCACGGACACAGCCACACAGATACAGCCTCACTGTCACAGCCACACTGACATTGTCCCACTGACACGGAGTCACACAGTCGTACAACCGCACACGGACACCCGGGCACACTGACACACAGCCTTACACAGTCACGTGTACATTCGCACACCCCGACAGTCACAGTAACAGCCACACACAGGCTCACACGGACACCTGGGCACACTGACACACAGCCTTACACAGTCACGTGTACAGTCGCACACCCCGACAGTCACGGTTACGGCCACACACAGGCTCACACGGACACTGGCCCAGCGTCACGGGGCGTCTGGACACAGCCTGAGCCGGGGGCGGGGAGGCCAGGCTGTCTCTCCCTGCGGCCCGGGCCCTGACGCCCCCCTCCCCACAGCCTACGTGAAGGTGTTCTCCGCCCTCATCATCATCGTTGCCACCATCTTCATCGTCGCCGTCATCTACAGGTGACCTGGCCTGGCGTCGCGCACGCCGAGGGCCGGGGCGTGGGACCCGGGAGGGGAGGGGAGGGGCGGGGACGTCCCAGGCTCACGTGTCGGTGCTCCCCAGACTGATCCGGAGAAGCGACCAGAAAGGCCCGGCAGAGCCCAAGGAGAGGGAGACCGTGACGGAGACGGTGGGGCAGCAGTCCACGGCCCCCGAGACCGCGACCGAAGGTGGGGGCAGAGGGCAGGCGGGGTGGGGAGGCAGGGGCCGGGGGGGCGGATGCACACAGGCCCCGACGTCCGGCGGGAGAGGAGTCTGACAGACAAGGGCTGTTCGAGCTCTGGGGTCACGGGGCCGCCCGAGGAGCCCCTGGACTCTGCGGCCTTGGCCCCCACCCCCGCTCCGAACCCGTGGGCCTGGACGGTCCCGGAGCACTGGGCACTGAGCCGAGGCCGCTCCTGCTCCGGGGGTGCGCGGGAGGGACAGTGCCCAGGGGCCCCGCGTGCCCACTCTGGCCGTTGCCCAGGGCTCCGAGTGGACGCTGCAGGTCCCAGGGGGGCCCCTTGGGCAGGGGAGCCGGGCCGGGCGGCCGCCACTCCAGCCCCGGCCCCCGTGTTGTGTTCTTGACCCTGCAGCAGAGGGAGAGGAGGAGGAGGAGGAGGAGGAGGACTAGGAGCGAGTTGTCGGCACAGGCGGGCTGAGGCCGGCAGAGCCCGGGCAGGCGCAGCTGGCGGCGCCGTGAGGAGAAAAATAAAAGTATTTTCCAGACCTGCTGCTCTGTGCGGCCCGCCGGGCGCCTGCAGTCTCCTGGTCTCTGTCTTCGCTGAGGGAGCGGCCCCTGGGCCTGGGGTCTCTGGGAACCAGAGCCCGGCCTCCTGCGTGTGTGGGAGCTGTCAGCCCAGAAGCCTCCGGAACACTCGGCTGCTGGCACTCCGGTTCCCTGTCGGGTGGCTCTGAGCAGGCTGCGAGCCCTCGGGGTCCCCCAGGAAGGTGGGGGCAGAGGCCAGCGGGCAGCCCGGGCCTCTCCTCGGGGACAGGCATTGCAGGAGGCAGAGCTGCCCGCGTGGGGGCGTGCCAGCGGGCGCATCGTGTGGCCGTCCCGCGCCCTGTCTGAGGCTCGGGACGGCACCTTCCAGACCCTCCTCGCGCTCTGCCCTGCGCGTGAGCTGGTGGCTGGGCCCTGTCAGTGGTGAGCGGGGAGACAGTGACGGGCGGACGGCTGGCCGCCCGCGAGGGTCACTCGGTCGCTCAGCTGTCCTGGCCCCACATGACCCCAGCCTGGCGCGGGCGCACCGGGGAGCGTCTTTCTCACAGACGCCAACGCCCGCTGCCTGCTCCCCCGAGCCGGCGTCCGCGAGGGTCCTGTCACGCCCACGCGGTCAGAACAGAAACCAAGAAGGAATTCAGGTCTTCCCAGCTGGCCTGGAGGCCGCGGCCAACGCCGGGCCGAGAGGGAACGAGACGCCCAGAGGAGGGGGTGGGGAGCTGCCCGGGCGACAGCCTTCGGGGCCGTGCAGTGCTCGTCTGAAACTAGAGCAGCGGCGGGTTCAGAGCGGTGGGCCCAGGACCACTCCAGAGAGGTGTCTGCTGCTGCTGACGCTTAAACAAAGACGCTTAGCAGCGTCAGGTAGGAGTCGTGTAAAGTGCTGGTTACCCCCGGTGCTGTAACAGCCCCCCCAGGTGAACGAGGATCTAAATAAGCGGAGAGCAACCCCTGCAGTGCTCCCGCACGCGGCAGTGAAGACAGTTCTGGGAACAGCTTCGAAGTGAATCCAAATCTCAGCCGACTCCTGTGCGGAAGCTCCGGGACGGCAGCCCCGGGTGGCCTGGCACGTGACTGTCTCTCAGCCGGTGTCCCTTGCCCCAGGCTCCCCCGAGCTGCACGCACGGGGGCACAGGACTGCCCTACACCAAGGGCAGGGGGAGCGGGCCCAGACGGGCAGGTCTGGGGGCTAGAGAGGGCTGGCCTCGACCCCCAGCACCCACGTGGTCCCCGGGCGCTAGCACAGCAGAAGGAAGCCCTGAGCACTCCGGGTGCAGCGGAGGAGAATAAAGGCTGGTTTGTCCAGTAATGGGGCTGCCAGCCACAGGAAGGCTCAGGTTTCCGTCTCCTGACAGTGGCAAAGTCACCCCCGAAGGGCCAACGTCACGGCCTGAGGTCGGGTCGCGCTGAGACCTCGTGGTCCGCTCCAGAGAGAAACACACCCGGGAAACCTCAAATGGACAGGCTGGACCTGGCCCCCACGAGCCGGGCTGTGAGGCTGCACCCCGAGAGGGAGCCCCCGGGGGAAACATGCAGGCCACGACCGAGAGGGGCCTCCCAGGTAGGCAGAGTCAACACCCGTGGCGAACGCACACCCACACGGAGACGCAGACTCAAAGGACACGGGGCAGGAGAGGCCTGGGGCCTCCGGGGAGGAGGGAAGAGGTGGTGCGCGGGCAGGAGCCAAGCCCAGTGCCCCCCGGGCCCGCTTTCGGAGCGAAGGTTTGCAGCCAGCGTTCAGTCCTGAGAACCAAGACGCATCTTGAAGGCAGCGTGAGAGGAGGCGCTTCCAGCAGGTGCCGGGGCTGCTGCGACACGGCCGCTTCCCAGGGCCCTGGAGCCACGGAAGCCCCGAGAGCTGAAAGAAGCTGTCGGCCCGGACAGGGAGAGGGGCCCGGCAGACACCCCAGTCTTCACCCTCCCCACCACAAGGCTGAGTCCTGGGGCGATGCAGGCAGGTGCACAGAAAGGGCAGCGGCAGGAGGCGTGCGCGTCCGCAGAGCTGCTGCGAGAGGGCCCCCGAGAGCGTTCCCCGAGAGTCGTCCTGAGGGTTCCCTCATGAGAGGGCCCCGAGATCCCCCTGACAGGGTCCCTGAGATCCCTCAAGAGAGGGCACCTGAGATCTGAGAGACCCCTTCTGTGACGGCCCTGACAGACCCTATCTGTGAGGCCCCTGAGAGACCCCATCTGTGAGGCCCCTGAGAGACCCCATCTGTGAGGCCCCTGACAGACCCCTTCTGTGAGGCCCCTGACAGACCCCATCTGTGAGGCCCCTGAGAGACCCATCTGTGAGGCCCCTGAGAAACTCCATCTTGTGAGGCCCCTGAGAGACCCCATCTGTGAGGCCCCTGAGAGACTCCATCTGTGTCAGCCCCTGAGACCCATCTGTGAGGCCCCTGAGAGACCCATCTGTGAGGCCCCTGAGAGACCCCTTCTGAGAAGCTGCCCTGGGAGCCCTATGAGAGGCCTCACTGGATCCCTGCTGTGAGGATGGAGTCTGGTTTCTGAGCCCTGAAGTCGGGGACCTCCCATGGATTGGGGGGTGTTGTCATGTTGCTGACCCTCATTGGAACAAAGGCCGCAGTGCTGGCGGGCTGTGTAATGGTTCTTGTTGCATCGGGGGCTGGCAGCTGTGTTGGCACCTGCGTTCGTGGGTGCAGTGTCCGGCATACTTTGGCCTGTCCCCATTTCTGCACGGGTGTGTCCATCCTGGGTCCCCGAGTGAGCACTGAGCTGAGTGGGACCAAGTTCCAGTCATCAACCATCGGAGGGGGGTAGGGAAGGGGTAAAATCTGTGACTTTACCCCTTCCCTTCGAAAGCACCCTCTTCCCAGAGGGAGTCACCATGCTGGTGACCCCGGGAGCCTTCTCGGTGGACAGTGGCAGAGGCAGAGCTGGAGCGAGAGGAGCGGGCGGGAGGGGCCCGTCCTGGCAGGGCAGGTCTGCAGACGGACCCTTTCCACTTGGTCGACGTCGGGAGAACCAGCTTCCCTCCAGGGTTAAAGTCACCCCGAGACACCGCCTTACGCGGCCCTTGCCGTGCGAGGGGAGAGACGCGCACCCCTGCCGCCCGCCGTTCCAAGGCTGGTCACTATGGCAACCGCAGTACAGGCAATGACTGTGTCTCCTTAGAACGCCTCTCAGAAGGGGTGGCCTGGTGCGGACTTGCCCTCAGTCAGACTAGTGCTGGCCACCGTTTCAGATCATCGCCACACGGGTGTGTGTGTGTGTGTGTGTGCGCGTGTGTGCATACATGTGTGCGTGTGTGTACATGTGTGTGCACGTGCATACATGTGTGTGCACGTGTGTGTGGTCACGCAGCTCCAGGAGGCCCTCGAGTTGACCTGAGTGCAGGAAGCACCCCAGGGTGCGGGTGTTGGCGGTTGACGGGCGTCCTGACCCCCATTAGCAGGAGTTTGTCTCCGAGCGACTTGGCGGCCTGCCCCTGTCTGTCGGAGGGTGTGGGGCAGGGGGACGGGCCTGAGGTCAGAGGGAACCAGGTGCTGACTGAAGCTTCTGGGGATGGTGGCAGCATCGCCCTGTGCATTTGACCTTGAGCTTCTCTGCCCTCAGGGGCCGCAGCCATCACAGCGGGGAGGCGCTGGCCGTGCATGAGGCTGACCCAGGCCCCACCCTGGCACCCCACATGGTCCCCTGAGCACTGCTCGGAGGGAGACCTGAGCATCTCCAGAGGTGGCTCCAAAACAGAACCAAACAGTAACATGAAGAATCTTGTCAGCTTGAGGATTTAGCTTCCAAGAGTTAAGCCCTCTGGGAGTCCGATTCTCCCGTGCTGGGAGGCCGGATCCAGCTGCATGGGTCGGAGCGGCCACACTGCTTTCCTGGGGAGGGCACACCTAGCAGTGCTCAGGGCTGACTCCCAGCTCTGTGCTCAGGTCTGACTCCTGGCTCTGTGCTAGGGGCTGACTCCCAGCTCTGTGCTCGGGGCTGACTCCTGGCTCTGTACTCGGGGCTGACTCCCAGCTCTGTGCTCGGGGCTGACTCCTAGCTCTGTGCTCAGGGCTGACTCGGTGGTACTAAGGGCTCCTGCACAGTGCTGGGGGTGGAGCCTGGTCGCCGTGTGCAAGACAAGCATCTTAAGCCCTGCACTGATTCTGGGCCCCGACTTGCCTTCGTGTCTTGCCAGCACCCGCAGTGCCAGTCATGTGGGCTCCTGTGCCCAGTGCTCCCCAGGCAGCCGGCAGCTGCTCCCACCCTGTCCCGGGCCGCACACGCCCTAGCTGCAGACCCTCCACTGGATGCAGTTTGCTGACGCGCCTCCCAGCTGCCTCAGCTGAAGGGGCTCCTCCGGGCCCCCCGACCGCGCGTGACCGGCCACTCCCCGGGGTCTTCCTCACCTCACGCTTGTCTCCGCCACTGAGCCTGCGGCGTCTCTAAGGCCGAAGCGCTGCTGGGGTGTCGCTCTTCCTACCAGAGCCAAGGGTGCGGCCCCCGGGCTCTGCCCGTGTGGAAGCCGCGTGTGGACGCCCCACGGAGCTGCCTGTGTGGGTGTCTGCACCTCGCCCAGGGGAGCGAGGGAGCGCCGGGCCCTGCAGGGCGTAGGCCTGTCCCCGGCTCCTCCCGCACCCACCCCGTGCTGAGCCGACCCCTGGTCCCTGAGTGTCCCCGGCAGCCGGCCCCGGGCCCCACCTTGAGAGCACCCCCAGGGCCCAGTGGCCCGGCTGGCGGGAGCAGGCTAGACCCCCAAGCGGCCTGGGGTTCCAGGGCACCTGACCCCCCTCCCGGCCAGCTCTTCTGTCTCAGGGCAGAACTGGGGGGACCCCGGGGAACCGGCCGACCCCTCGGGCTCTGCAGGAAGAGCACACGCCGACCAGGGCGCCCGTGAGGGGAGGGGACCCGGAGGAGGAGAGACGGGGCAGCGCGGGGGGGGGGGGAGGGCTGGGCATGAGCGAGGAACAAGGGAAGCCCCATCTGTATCTCAGCCGCACTCGTCTCTGTCGGGTCTGTGACCTCACTGTGCTGCCACAGACCCCCTCGTGTGTCCCTGACCCTTCTGGCTCCGGTCGTGCGGATCTCCCCGGCCCCGCCCAGGGCTCTGCTCCCAGCTTCAGGCTCTGCCCGTGCACGCGCTGTTTCCGGTGCTTTCTTTACCCCGAAACTGACCCAGTGGAAACTGGGCTTCTAGGACATGTGTCTAGAGTCACGCTGGGGTCACGGCCTTGGGGCCCTGCTGCCAACTAGCCACTCCCCTGCCCTGGGGACATCAGTGTCAGAGGCGGGACACCGGAAGCAAGATGCTGCCTGAGGAGGGTGTGCACCCAGGGGAGTGTCCACCCAGGGGAGTGTCCACCTGGGAGAAGCGGTAACCACCTGGGAGAAATGTCCAGCCAGGGGAAGGGTGTCCGGTTGGGAGGGGTGTCCATTCATGAGTGCAGGTGTGTGTGCAGGCCCGAGTGTGGGTATGGGCATGTGTGTGGGGGTGTGTGTATACAGGTGTGCATGTGTGTAGGTGTGTGTGTAAGGTGTGCATTGTGTGAAGGTGTGTATAGGTATAGGCATATGTGGATATGAGTGTGTTAGTGTGTATAGGTGTGTGTGTTTTGTGTGGGTATGGGTGTGTGTTTGTATGGGTGTGTGTTTGTGGGTATGGGTGTGTGTATGGGTGTGTGTTTGTGTGTATAGGTGTGTGTTTGTGTATGGGTGTGTTTGTGTGTATGGGTGTGTGTATGGGTGTGCATGTGGGTGCAGGTGTGGTGGGTATAGGTGGTTGTGTTTGTGTGTATGGGTGTGTGTATCTGGTGTGTGTATGGGTGTGTGTGGGTGCAAGTGTGGGTATGGGTGTGTGTGTGGGTGCAGGTGTGTGTATGAGTGTGTGTTTGTGTGGGGTACAGGTGTATATGTGGATATGGGTGTGTGCGCATGGGTGTTTGTGTGGGTGCCTGTGTGGGGGTTCAGGACTCTGTGTGCAGGTATGGGTTTTTGGGTGTGTGTGCAGGTGTGTGTGTATGGGTGTGTGTGTGCAGGCGTGGGTTTTTGGGTGTGTGTGCTGGTGTGTGTGTACGGGTGTATGTGTGCAGGTGTAGAGTATGGGTGTGTGTGGGGGTGCATGTGTGTGTTTGTGTGTGTATGGGTGTGTATGGGTGTGTGTGTGGGTGCAGGTGTGTGTGTATGAGTGTGTGTGGGATACGGGTGTGTTTGTGGGTATGGGTGTGTGCACATGGGTGTTATGGGTGTGTGCGCATGGGTGTTGTGTGGGTGCCGGTGTGGGGGTCAGGGCTGTGTGCGTGCAGGTGTGGGGTACGTGGGGGCCCAGGTGTGTTCTGTCTTGGGAGGTGTATGTGGTGCCCGGCTCCTGGAGGGCCTGTCCCGGGGTGCGCCCTCTCCCGGCCCCGCAGTTCCAGGAGACCCATGGCCGCTGGCTTAGCGACAGGCACAGTTACTACGGCCCGTTTGCTTTATGGCCAAACCGCGAGTGGATGGGGCCCCCAGCGTCTGGCCTCTGTCCTGCAGGCTGTGCCGTGCCCAGGTCAGGGTGGGGAACCCGGAGGGCCGGGACTCGGCTGCCTCGCTCTGCCAAGGAGGGGCCTGTGTGTGTGGGGGGGGGCCCTGCTCCCACCGGCCCGGTTCTGCGCTGGGTTCTCTGCGGTTCCACAGTGGTTCTCTGTGTTTCTAAGGTGGTTTCTCTCTTCCTGCTGTGGCTTCCTGTATTCTGCTCTGGGTGTTGCTGTGGTCTCTGTGGTTCCGCTGTGGTTCCTGTGTTTCTACTTGTTTTCTCTGTGGTTCCGCTGTGGTTCCTGTGTTTCTACTTGTTTTCTCTGTGGTTCCACTGTGGTTTCTTTGTTTCTACTTGTTTTCTCTGTGGTTCTGCTGTGGGTTTTGCTGTGATTCTGCTGTGGTTTCTTTATGGTTCTGCTGTGGTTTCTCTGTGTTTTTACTGTGATTTCTCTGTGGTTCTGCTTTGAGTTTTCCTGTGGTTTCTCTGTCTTTCTGCTGTGGTCTCTCTATGGTTGTATTGTGGTTTCTTTGAGGTTCTACTGTGGTTTCTCTGTTTCTGCTGTGGTTTCTGTGTTTCTACTTGTTTTCTCCGTGGTTCTGCTTTGGGTTTTGCTGTGGTTTCTCTGGTTGCTACTGTGGTTTCTCTGCGTTTCTGCTGTGGTCTCTCTGTGATTCTGCTGTGGTTCCACTGGGTTCTGCAGGAAGGTGGGAACAGGTGGAGCCTGGAGGCCCTTTGGCCCGAGGGTCCATGTGAGCTGGGGAAGTTGTGACCTGGGCTGTGTGAGCTGGCCAAGGACAATGTCCAGGGTCGCGCAGTTGCTTCCTGGGTCCCGGTCACACCGTGAGCCCAGCTGGCCCAGAATCTGCATTTCTCACAGCTCCTGGGCAGGGCGGCCCAAGGGCTGAGAAGCTGTTGGGGAGAGCAGAGTGGCCCTGCAGGAGGAAGTCGGGCCGTTTTCCCGGGCATGGAACGTGGGGCTCCTCCTGGCATGTCCCGCCCGGCAGCGCGGGTCCGCCGTGCCCACCCACGAGAGCTGCGTTTGGGGCTCTGCTGGCGGCTGGCCCGCGCTCACAGGGACAGCCCCCACCACCAGAGTTTTGCCTTCCCCCCCATCCTGTGCGGCCCCTGGGCAGAGCTGGGGTGGCGTGAACTCAGGGGTGGGGACCTGCCCGGCAAGGCCAGAGTCAGGCTGGGGGCTTCCAGGCGGGTGGGCGGGGCCCTTGGCAGCTGGGATCAGACTTGCTGTGGCCTCAGCCCAGGGAGGCACGGCCCCAGCAGGGGGCCCTCCTGGAGCCCCACGCCAGCCACCCCCCCGCCCCCGTCTCTGCCGGCCATGTGCTGCTGGGAGTGTTCATGCGTGTGCACAGACCTTGGAAGACCTGGATGAAGCCGAGGTGCTTCTCATGCTTGTGTGTGCTGTGCATATACTTGTTTCTCATGCATGCATGCGTGGGCTATGCACACGCCTGCTTCTTGCACACATACATGCTATTCACATGCCTGCTTCTCACACACATACACGCTATTCACATGCCTGCTTCTCACACACATACACGCTATTCACATGCCTGCTTCTCTCATGTGTATATGTGCTACCACATGCCTGCTTTTCGTGCACGTATGCTATTCACATGCCTGCTTCTCATGTTTGTATGCTATTCACACACCTGCTTCTCATGCATGTACATGATATTCACATGCCTGCTTCTCACATGTGTATGCATGCTATGCCCATGGCTACTTCTCATGTGTGTATGCATGCTATTTACACGCCTGCTTCTCATGTACATGTTTTATGCACACACATGTTCTGTGGATGTGTGTGTCCATACACTGTTCACCTGTGTATGCTCATATGTACATGCATGTGTATATACACGATCATGTGGAAAAGCACATGATACAGCATGTGGAGAATATATGCATAGAACATACAGGATACATTTGTGTACCAGCATGAGTTCATGCCTATGTATAACCATGTGCACGTGATACATATGTGCACACAGTGAATGCTGAGTGCCGTGTGTAAGTCAGGCACATGTGATGCATGTACATGTGCATGTACAGTGTATGTGTGGTGTGCATAGATATTCACATGTACATGTGTACAGTGTGTGTGGTGCATGTATGTGCACACCCCCCCGCCCCCGTCTCTGCCGGCCATGATGAGCATGTGTGTGTTTCCTGTGCATATGTAAATGGCTGAAGACGAACCTGGCAATTCTATAGACTATCCCAGTGGGGTCTGGAGCAGGGGGCAGTGGACACACTCTCCGAGTGGCCTTCCCTGCCCCTGTCCAGCCCCTGTCCACCTCGGCCCACCTGCACCCTCACGGCTGCCTGCTCTGTCTGTACTGCCTGGCCCTGGGCCCCCAGGGGCATGAAGGGGAGCAGAGAAAGGCCCAGTCGGTCATTCTCGCCTGTTGAGTTCTAGTCCCAACTGACACGCTCGGTTGGGGCCAGAGCCGGGGGCCGTGCCGCTGAGTCGCCGAGGCTGGGGCGAGCCCCGTGGTGTGATGGGGACCAGGGGCAGCTGAGAGCCGGCCGTGTCCCCTCCGTGCCTGTGTCTCCCTCCATGTCCGTGTCCCTGTCCGTGCCGTGTCCCCCCGTCCATGCCGTGTCCCCCCGTCCGTGCCCGTGTCCCCCTGTCCATGCCATGTCCCCCCGTTTGTGCCGTGTCCCCCCGTCCGTGCCGTGTCCCCCATCCATGCCGTGTCCCCCCGTTCGTGCCCGTGTCCCCCCATCTGTGCCCGTGTCCCCCCGTTCATGCCGTGTCCCCCCATCCGTGCCCGTGTCCCCCCGTTCGTTCCGTGTCCCCCCACCCGTGCTGTGTCCCCATCTGTGTCTCTGTCCTCGCCTGTGCTGGCCACTCTCAGGCCTGTCTCGGGGCTTCCCGTCCCGCCACACTTGCCTGCCCCTGAGACACTCTCGCCTGCTCCTGGTCCTGCCCTGGACGGGTCACGCGGGCCTTGTCCGGCCCTGTCCGGCTCTCACAGCCCCTGTCCAGACCAGCACAGCCTCACGGCAGGAGGGACGTGTCTGCCCAGGGCTTGGTCCTCCCGGTGGACAAGGTCAGGGTGCCCTGCAGGGGCACGTCCTCTGTCTGGGCCTCTCACACGCATGCTCGCTGGGGCCTGTGCTGGACGCCTCACACAAGGTCCCGGCCAGAAGGGAGGCATGTGGACGTCAGGGCGGGCTGGGACCCTGATTCTCAGGGGCTCTCCCCTGTTTTCCCGGGTGCAGGGTCCCACACCCGCTAGTTTGGGGTACACGGAGACGCCCCACAACGTGAGTGCACAGTTGACTGGACAAGCTGGAGGGGGTGGGCCAGACCCCCGGGCTTGCCCGCGCTGGTCTGGGGGCCCGGCTGCACCTGAGGGCCCCCTTGCCCACAGATGGGTGCTGGAGGGCCCAGAAGGACATGGCCCAGGGGGTCCCCCAGCCAGTGCTTGCTGGTGGGGGGGACAGGCCAGCTGTGCTGGGTCCGACTTGGCTGCTGCCGGCCCCCGCTGGCTTGCCTGTGCATGCGACATGTCCAGTGCCCTCTGCAGGGGGCAGACAGCTGCCCGGGCCAGCCGACAGGCACCCCCGACCTGGGCGGCCCCAGGGCGGACAGACGGATGGGTCAGTGGCCAGAGGGATGGCCGGTGGATGGACGGACCGATGGGTGCATGGATAGACCGATGACAGGTGATGGACAGTCCGAGGGCGGTGGACAGCGGTCAGCGCACAGTGGGGCCTCGCGCCCTAGACCCCGTGGCTGCAGCTCCCAGGGGGTCTGCGCTGGGCTCCCAGCCTGGCACGGACAGTCCGAGCCCTCCCACTCCTCCCCGAGCTCTGCCCTGGGTGCGGGCCTCGGAGCCCGCACTCAGCCCCTGCCTCCAATTTTATGATAATTCTGAGTAAATTGTGGTGCAATAAACTCCTCAAGCCTGTCTGCGCGGTGAAAGCCGCGAGTCAATCAGCCGCGGCCCGGCTTTCAGCGCGGAGATCACTCAGCTGACGGCCTTTGTGCGCGGCCGCCGCTGTCGTTAATTCCAGCCTGCCGCTCTGGAGTGGGCTGCGGGCAGCCGGGAAATCGTTGCCCTCTTCAGCTCTGTTCCAGCACAAAACAGCAGCGCAATAATTTTTTGTCAATGTTTTACCCTAAAAGCTTTCTGCGTCAGTTCTGAAAAGGAAGCAATAAAGCCTTTCAGGGCATGAATAAAACCCTCGGCGGCTCGGGCCGCTCGCCCTTTCTTAGCTGGTAATCAAATCGGAGCTAAAATGAAATTGAGTTTTCTTATGAAAATAGCCTTTGTTGCCAGGGAGGCTGGTAATTCATAAACAATAACCCGCTCCTTTGTGCGGGTAATAATATATTCATGTCCTTTCACTGGGGTAAAAGCCAGGCCGAGAGCATGACGGTACGGCGGGGGCCGCGGCGGCGCGGGCAGCGTGGGGCGAAGGCTCCCGGCTCCCGCCTCGGTCTGAGCAGCTCGGCCCAGGGACCGCTCGGGGCCGGCGTGCTGCCCCGCGTGCTGCGGACGGAGCGGCTGGCGGCGAGGAAGCAGGTAGGCTGCGGCCCGCGGGAGGGGGAGCGGGGCCTGTGCCCGCCGTGCCCGCGCCCCTGCCCTGCGGGACGGCGCCTGAGGCTCTCGCGCTCGGGACTTGCTCTCCTGCCCAACTCGAGGGAAGTTTGTGGTGGTGCCCGTGGCCGGGGGCCAGAGCCAGGGCGGGTGCCGTCTGCTGGGTGCAGTGTGGGGGGGGTGGGGGGCCGTGTGCCGCTCGGACTGGGGACCAGAGCGGGTGGGAGGGCTGAAGCTTGGCGGCCCGAGACCGGGGGTGCGGTGGGGGCGGCGGGGCCCGAGCACTCGGCTCTGCGCAGCGAACAAAGGCCCTTCTCAGGCCCGGGGCCGCCGACGGCTGAGGGCACACGGTCATTGTCCGTGAGTCGCACACGTGTGCACCGTCGGGAGTGGCTCTTTGCCGGGGCCGCGGGAAGGGCCGCTTCCCTGCCGTGCTGCCCACCCCCGCCCCCTCCCCCTGCGCCTGCCCCCCCCACGCCCCCTCCCCTGCACCTGCCCCCCCACGCCCCCTCCCCCTGCGCCTGCCCCCCCCCGCCCCTGAGCTGCAGGCCAGACCCCCTCCGGGCAGGGCGGGAGACAGTGTGGCACAGAGGCCGCTGGGGGCACCCAGACGCCTTCTCAGAAGCAGCCCTGGGGGCGCGGCCACATGGCCTGAGGCCACCTTCCAGCCAAGCAGGAGGCCGGGCCGGACCGAGGCTCTGCCCCTGCCTGCCAGGCCGGGCTGGGGCCTGGGGCCTGGCTCTGGGAGGGCAGGGAAGGACAGCGGTGACCGGGCCGGCCTCCGAGTCTGGGCGCCAGGAGTGAGGGGACACTGTGGGCGGCACATCCTGAGGGGCACCAGATGCCCTCAACAGCGAGATGGACCCAAGGGGAAGGGAGCAGCCGGCCAGCCAAGGCAGGCGCTGACCACCACAGCCACCCCCGGGCCCACGCTGCCGCCTGACCTTCAGCCCCGCCCCCGGGACCCCACTGGGCCCTGGCCACTGTCCTTCCTGGCGTCAGCCTGGGCCTCAGGCCCCTCCCTCCTCTTCCCTGGGCTGGGATCCCCTCCGGGGTGAGAGGTCAGAGCAGGGCCAGGTGTGGGGGACCCAGGGACTTTGGGGTGGGGGTAAAGGGTCCGGCGATCTCTCCATCAGGATGGGGGTCCCATGTCTTCCCAAGTGGGGACGGGGAATCCAGTAACTTCCCAGTGTGGGGCTGAGGAGTCAATCGAGCGACCTCTCGGGTCAGGACAGGAGTCGGGGTCATTTCTGAGGTGAGACTAGGGGGTCCAGATCCCAAGGGGGGATGTGGGATCACGTGATTCTGCAGGTCAGGTGGAGATCCAGGGCTTTCCCAGCTGGGGGGGCTGCGGCTTCTCGGGGGGGGTTCGTGCTTTCCCAGGAGGGGCCGACACGGTCCCCATGGGCCCTTCCCTGTGTGGGGGGGTGGGCTCTCCAGCTCCATGACAAGCTCGGGACCCGGGTTCCCAGACCCCCGGACACTGAGCGTCGCCCCTGCCCTGTCGCGCATGGGGACCCTGGGAGCAGGCAGGCGGGACCAGCCCCCAGCCTGCGCCCGCACCTGGTCCAGCCCTGACTGAGCAGCCCCGGGTGGGGGACCCCCGCCCTCTGCTGTGGGGCTGCTTTGGCCAGGACAGGTTTCTGCAACGCTGGGATGTTTGTCAAAGTTGGAGACGCATTTCGAACACAGGTCTCAGCCCAGCCCGAGGGGTCTGCATGTAGATTGAGACTAGTAAGCGGTCATCGGAGAGAGACCAGTGAAGGAGGAGGGGGGCCAGCCGGCTGGAACTGCGCCAGCCCGGCGAGCAGCCCAGCCTCCTGGTCAGGTCAGCCCGGCCTGGCCTGGTCACCAGAGCCCTGCTTCCTCCTGCCGGCCCAGACCTGGGTCCACTCTGCGCGGTCACCGCCAGGCCTGTCTCCCCCTGACTGAAGGGCCACAGGCCGCAGAGAGACCCGAAGCACGACCCCTCGCCCGGGCACGCGGCCGTGGCTTCCGGAATGCGGACGGCAGGCCTGGAGCTCCAGGCCCACCGCAGGAATCCTCAAAATAGCTTTTCTTGTTGAAAGTTAAGGCAGCATTTTCAGATCCAATAGCTGCATCAGGATTCCTGGATGCTGGGGAGGAGAGAGCTGGGAGAGGGGCTTTCATTCCTTCTTTCTTTTCCGTTCTGGAAACATCTAAAAATATCTAGACACGTTTCCCACATCAAGAGCAGTTCTCTGGTCCCTTGGGGTTCTCCGGCCTCTGGGCCTAATGTGGAAGGCGTACGGCAGCTGCTGGAATGTTCTCAGAATAAACGTTCATTCCTTTCTCGAAATCCCGTGACCCAGACTCCCAGAGAGGCTCTCTCTGCCCGGCACCGCTGGTCCCATTGGTTCTACCTCATGGCCACCGGGTTGTGCTAATACATTTCTTCTGTTACTCGGAGATTGGAAGCAAACATTTGAAACAAGGGCTTAGCAGATGCCCCCAGAGTAACGTGGCCTGTCCTGCTCTTTCCAGAGACCCGAAACCCAAACCCACTTGGCTCAGCGGCGCCCCCAGGAACCGGCCTTTTCACCGGGCGGAAAAATGCCCCAATCGCACAGAGCTGGGGAGCCGGCCGCTGACTCTAGCGCCCCCACCCACCCACCAGTCTGCTCTGGGGGGCTGCTGAAGCCACAGCGGGTTCACGCTCATCAGAGGGCAGGACCGGGCCACCCTTTCCAGCACCCAACACCTGGTAATCTCAGCCCCCATCGTCACTGGGGCTGCAGGCGCACGGACCTCCACTGCAGCAGGGGGCGCTGCTCTCCATCCACTCTGGGGCTGCCCAGCTGCAGCTAGAGGCACGCAGTCCCCAGGGGCCCTACTCTCTCCTGTCTCTCCTTCCCTGCACTTCCGGGCCCCCCTCTCCTCCTGGGGGCTCACTAGAGGGGCTTCCAGCATGGCCGGCCCTGGCAGGAGAGGGCCCTGTGGGGGCCTGGACAGCTGGTGGCCAGGTCAGCAGAGCCCCAGGGTGACACGAAGGACCTTGGTGTCCCTCTGAGGGGTTTGCCCTTCAGCCAAGAGCAGTGGACGGTGTGGCCGGCTGGGGAGCACGCTGCCCGGGGCGTGGCCCAGGAGCACGGCTGCAGCGAGCGGTCGGGCGGTGGGCCAGGGGCGAGGGGTGGGGTGTGGGTAAGGGAGGGCCGGGGGCTTTCGGAAGGCGCCACTGTCGGGCAGCCTGTGTCTCCTACGGGACAGCACCCCGGCCTGGCTGCTGCCTGGTGACCGTCGGGCCCTCGGGACGGTGCCTCCCCAGGCCTCTCTCTGCCCAGCCCTCGTGCCCGTCACGGCTGGGAGTGACCCAGTGCTGGGCCGGCCGGGGCAGCAAGACCCCCCAGAGAACGTGGGCCGGGTGTCGGGGAGCTTCCGGGCTGTTCCGGGGTCTCCCTTCTCGTCGAGAGCCTCATGCGAATCACGACTCTCCCCCCTTTCAGCACCCCAGCCGGGACCCTCCCGCGCCCCTGCAGGTGCCCCGCCCTCCTCCCCTCCCCCGCGCGGCAGCCTGGTGGCTGTCCCACCCGGGGACCGGGTCTGCCGTCTGCAGACTGCGCTGCACCCTCGCCCGCAGGCCGAGACCCTGGTGCCCAGGACCTGGGGTGGGCAGCAGGGGTGAGGCCTTAGTGCTGGCTGGGGCCCCACGCGCCCGCCATCACCCCCCCCACACACACACACACACACCTGTGCCTGGAGCCGTGGGCTGGCGGCGGCACTGGGGACCTGGGGAGGAAGGGTTAGGGCAGCCCGGGGGGCCGGAGTGCAGCTCTCTGGGCCCGTGAGGCTGGGCAGCGGGTGGGGCCGGGGCCGGGGCCCCTGAGTGGGGCAGCAGGGCTGGGTGGCCGGCCCCTCGCAGGGCGCCAGAGTGCCCGGCTGGCTGAGGCGGGTCAGCTGCCTCGTGGTGAAGGCTGGCGGGTGTGTGACAGGGTGGCACGACGGGCAGGGCTGCGGCGCCTGCACTGTCCCTCGGCGTCCACCGGGAAGAAACTGGATCCGCAGCTTCTCCTCAGAAGGCTGTGGACAGAGTCCCCAGGCCCTGTGGGACCCTCGCTCCCTCCCCTCATAACTGATGCAGCCCCCTTCCCTCTCTCTCTCTCTCTCTCTCTCTCTCTCTCTCTCTCACACACACACACACACACACACTCACACACACACATACACACTCACACACATACAAACATACACATATACTCATACACACACATTCACACACTCACACATACACATATTCACACACAAACATACTCATACACATGCACACATTCACACACACATGCACACACATATACACATACACGCATATACACCCATACACACACTCACACATGTATGTACTGTGGCCCTCTGTGATCTGTGATGGATCACACACACTTACACTCATGCACACATGTATGTGCGTGAGTGGAATGTTCTAGAATGTACTGCTCCTGGGCGGTTGCGCTCCTGGTCCAGCGACCTTGCCTCTCCACCGCCACCTGTCTGTGGCAGTAGCGGCTGAGAGTGTCGGCGTCACTCTCTCGTGTCCCTCTCTTGTCCATTTCCCGTCACTTCAGATGTCCCTCTCTGGTTGAGATTCTCGGGACGGGAGGTAGCGAGGCGGCTGTGGCAGCTGAAGTTGGCCTCACGGTGCTTCCCTGGTGCCTGGCCTTGGTGTGCGGCTCTGGGGAGCCAGGCTGGTTCGGGGGTGTGGTCTGGCCTGCGTGGGGGCTGGGCGGACCCAGTGGGGTGCCGTGTGCAGGACGGGGTGTGTGGAGAGCAGGGGCTGTGCAGAGAGACGAGGTGCGTGGGGGTCGGGGTGCAGGGTCGGGGTGCAGGGTTGGGTTGCAGGGGTCAGGGTGCAAGTCGGGGTGCAAGGGTCGGGGTGCAGGGTCGGGGTGCAGGGGTCGGGGTGCAAGTCGGGGTGCAGGGGTCGGGGTGCAAGGGTCGGGTGCAGGGGTCGGGGTGCAGGGTCGGGGTGTGCAGTGGTCGGGTGCGGGTCGGGGTGCGTGGGGCGGGGGGATTGGGGCAGGGGCCGGTGCCGGGTGCGGGGTGCAGGGAGGCTAACCGAGCAGTCCGGCGTGAGGGGCGCGTGTTTGGCGGCCGGCCCGGCCCTCATGGTCCGGTCACGGCATCCAGGACCGACTGACCCCCCTCCTGTCACTTTGGTGAGGCCCTTGTCGTGGTGCAGACGGGACACGTGTCCCTCTGGCCGCTCCCGGCCAGCACCAGCTTGGCCCAGTGCTGGAGTGCGGGGTCCTCCGGGCACGTGGCCGGCCCCTCCCCTCGGCAGTCTCAGCCCTCGGCTGACCTCACCTGTGACCCCTGGGCCTGGGGCGGGGCGGGGGGCGGCAACCTACACAGTGGGGCGTGGAGCAAGACCCTCCCGAGGGCCAGGCGGGCTGCCACGGACAGTGGGCTGGCGGGCTCAGTGCGCAAGGCAGCCCGCAAGACCCGGACGTCCTGGGCCCAGAGCTGGGGACTCCGAGACCCCCGTGTGCGGGGGCTGGGGACTCCGAGACCCCGTGTGCGGGAAACTGGGGACTCCGAGACCCCGTGTGTGGGGGCTGGGGACACCCAGGCAGGGGAGTGGGCGGGTGGGGTGTCCTTGCAGCTGGGGGCCTGGCTGGGAGCCTCTCCTGCGTGTTGGTCCTGTGCAGAGTCAGGGTTGGGGTCCCCCAGACCCCTGAGCCTGACCACTGCTGAGAAGGACCCACGAGGCCGCAGCAGTTTCCTCGGGGTCGGGGAGACAGGTCGTGGTCACCTGCTCCTCGGGGGCTGCAGACCTGGGACCCCCGGAGCCCCGTGGTGTCCCTGACCCAGGGCTCAGCGTGTGTGTGTGTGTGTGTGTGTGTGTGTGTGTGTGTGTGTTCTATCGGGCGGGGGAGGGGCGTGTCTGGTGGGAGGAGCCTATCTGTGGGTGGGGCCCGTCGGGTGGGCGACTCCAGGGCTGACTCCTGGTGTTTCTGCATCTCACCAGCTCGGGGACCACCTGGGCAGCGGGGGTCTCCCTCCTGCCAGCCCGCGTCCTGCCCACCCCTCTTCAGCCGTCTGTGCTCCGCCTGCCGCTGGCCTCTCTCCCACGGGCCGTGCCCGTGTCTGCCCGCCTGCCCCGGGCTTTGTGGACACGGAGAGTCCCGAGGCTGTGACCCCCAGGACACTGCCAGCAGAGACCCGCTCGGCCTGGGCCCAGCGCGGAGCCCCCCGGGACCCCTGGACCGGGCTGCCCCCCGGGACACGGCACAAGCGTGCAGCTAGAGCAGCAGGGGGGAGGTGGGCTTGGGCCCTGCGCCCGCCAGGGCAGGTCAGTGCAGCGGGGCCTCGAGGGCGGAGCAGAGCCGGGCACCCCGGGGTCGGGAGGCCGGACCCCTGCCGCAGCGCGAAGCCTGGCCCTGCCTGGCCCTGCTGTACAGGAGTGCCCAGGACGCGCGAGGCCGCATGCACGCTGCCCGCCCTTTCTGCTGCGGGGACAGCGGGAGGAGAAGCCCACCGAGGCCCAGGAGGCTCAGAGACCAGCGGGGAAGGGGGGGCGTGTCCAGTGATGGGCGTGGCTATAGGGGCGTGGCCGTGGGCAGGGCGTGTCCAGCGATGGGCGTGGCTATAGGGCGTGGCTATAGGGCGTGGCCGTGGATGTGGCGTGGCCAGCGATGGGCGTGGTTATGGGGGCGTGGCCATGGGCGGGGCGTGTCCGTGTCGGCCGGGGCTGGGAGAGTGGTCTGGGAGGGTGCTGAGGGGAGAGGCCCTGGGGCAGGGCATCGTGCGGCTGGCCTCAGCAGTGGCAGTGTGCGGGGACTGGAGACTGTAGGGGGCCTGTAGGTGTGGCTGTGAGTGCAGGGGACTGTGGACACCACGTGCATGCTGTGGGGGCCAGGACCTTGGGCACCTGGGGGAGTCAGGAGGCTGGGGGCTGGCGGGTGTCCTGGGATGGCCTGGGGGAAGAGTGCCCGTGTGGCTGGAGTGTCGCTGGGCGGGACAGGGGGGTGTGTGGGTTACCCGTGTGGCGTGGAGTGTCGCTGGGCGGGACAGGGGTGTGTGGGGTTACCCGTGTGGTGTGGAGTGTCGCTGGGCGGGACAGGGTGTGTGTGTGTGGGGTTACCCGTGTGGTGTGGAGTGTCGCTGGGCGGGACGGGGGTGTGTGTGGGTTACCCGTGTGGCGTGGAGTGTCACTGGGCGGGACCGGGGTGTGTGTGGGGTTACCTGTGTGGCGTGGAGTGTCGCTGGGCGGGACGGGGGTGTGTGTGGGGTTACCCGTGTGGCGTGGAGTGTCGCTGGGCGGGACCGGGGTGTGTGGGGGGTTACTGTGTGGCGTGGAGTGTCGCTGGGCGGGACGGGGGTGTGTGTGGGTTACCCGTGTGGCGTGGAGTGTCATTGGGCGGGACCGGGGTGTGTGTGGGTTACCCGTGTGGCGTGGAGTGTCGCTGGGCGGGACGGGGGTGTGTGGGGTTACCCGTGTGGTGTGGAGTGTCGTTGGGCGGGACGGGGGTGTGTGGGGGGTTACTGTGTGGCGTGGAGTGTCACTGGGCAGGACGGGTGTGCGTGTGGGGTTACTATGTGGTGTGGAGTGTCGCTGGGCGGGACGGGGGTGTGTGTGTGGTTACCATGTGGCTGGAGTGTTGCTGGGCAGGACGGGGGTGTGTGGGGTTACCCGTGTGGCGTGGACTGTCGCTGGGCGGGACGGGGGTGTGTGTGGGGTTACTGTGTGGCGTGGAGTGTCGCTGGGCGGGACGGGGGTGTGTGTGGGGTTACTGTGTGGCGTGGAGTGTCGCTGGGTGGGACGGGTGTGTGTGTTGGGGTTGCCCGTGTGGCTGGAGTGTCGCTGGGCGGGACGGGGGTGTGTGGGATGCGGGGGCAGTGGTGCCCCGGTGGGGTGTGTGAGCTGCGAGTCGGGGCTGGTATCAGCCCTGTAGAGACGTGGACGTGGGAGTCACACAGGGGGTCAGCTTACAGAGCAAAGGTCAGGGGTCAGAGAGCAGTTTGGGTGTCCCAAGGGTAACGTCCTGAGTCCTGAGGAAGGGGAGCTGCATGGCCTGTGGGCTGTGTGAGCTGTGTGCCCGTGTGTGCCGCTATGTTTCTATGTGCCTGCGTGTGCCGCTATGTGCTGTGTGCCCGCGTGTGCCGCTATGTGCTGTGTGCCCGCGTGTGCTGCTATGTTTCTATGTGCCCGCATGTGCCGCTGTGTTGCTGTGTGCCCGTGTGTGCCGCTATGTTGCTGTGTGCCCATGTATGCCACTATGTTTCTGTGTGCCCGCGTGTGCCGCTATGTGCTGTGTGCCCGCGTGTGCCGCTGTGTTTCTGTGTGCCCGTGTGTGCCGCTATGTTGCTGTGTGCCCATGTATGCCACTATGTTTCTGTGTGCCCATGTGTGCCACTATGTTGCTGTGTGCCCGCGTGTGCCGCTGTGTTTCTGTGTGCCCGTGTGTGCCGCTATGTTGCTGTGTGCCCGTGTGTGCCGCTATGTTTCTATGTGCCCGCGTGTGCCGCTGTGTTGCTGTGTGCCCGCGTGTGCCGTTATGTTGCTGTGTGCCCGTGTGTGCCACTATGTTTCTGTGTGCCCGCGTGTGCCGCTATGTGCTGTGTGCCCGCGTGTGCCGCTATGTTGCTGTGTGCCCGTGTGTGCCGCTATGTTGCTGTGTGCCCGCGTATGCCACTATGTTTCTGTGTGCCTGCGTGTTGCTGTGTGCCCGCGTATGCCTCTGTGTGCCGTATGTGCTGCTTGCGTGCTGCTGTGCTTCCCCGCGTGTGCAGGGGTGTGTGGGTGTGAGGTTGCAGTGCACCCCTCCAGCTGCGGAGTCTGTCCAGGCCCTGGGCAGGGCAGGTGGGCAGAGGGGCAGGAGCTGGCGTGGGGCCCAGGGGGTTGGGCAGAGGGGAGGGGACGGGCTGAGGGTGGGGGTCTGGCGTGTGCATGTCAGGGCACGGGTGTGTGTGTGCCAGATGCACACGTGTGGAGCGTGCGAGGGCCTGTCGGTGCCGCAGTCTCTGGCGCCCCCTGCTGGTCCAGCCTGCGGCCGGAGCCTGTGAGGTGCCTGGGCCCACGCTCCCAGCGAGCACCTGGAGAGGCCTCGAGCTGCCGGAGACCTGCCCCTCGCGTGAGGCTGTGCAGGAGCTGCTGCCCCTCCCCTCCCGGGCGTGTGCCGGCCAGTGAGGGGGCTCCTGGCCACCCGCCGCCCAGCTGCCTGCGCCTGTGCCAGTTCGGCTGTGACCTTGAGGTGACATCCAGAGCCAGGCCCTTCTCGGGGGAGCGCACGTCCCCTCACAGGCAGAAACACGTGCAGTGCACACGTGTCCCCCTTTGCGGTCTCCCCCCTTCCCAGCCTCGCTGCCCTTCCGTTCCGTGTGGTCACGGAGCGCACACAGTTGGTTTCACTGCTCGTAGGGAGGTGCTCTGGGCTCACCCGCATGTTCCCGGGGTCACCGTGTGGCTCACACGTGTGTTCCCAGGGGTTACCATGGGCTCACATGTGTTCCCGGGTTACCATGGGCTCACATGTGTTCCCGGGTTACTGTGAGCTCACACGTGTTCCCAGGGTTACCATGGGCTCACACGTGTTCCCGGGGTTACCGTGGGCTCACATGTGTTCCCAGGGTTACTGTGGGCTCACACGTGTTTCCGGGGTTACCGTGGGCTCACACGTGTTCCCAGGGTTGCTGTCCTCCTGGTGCTCCCCAGGGCTGCACACTCAGGCACTGCTCCTGCCCCATGTGAGCATGTCAGCACATGTTTGAGTGGGACAGTGCATATATGTCTATATATGCATGTGTGGGTCAGTGCCTGTGTGTGCACACATGTGTGGGTCACTGTCCATCTGTGTGTACACATGTGCGGGTTGGTGCCCATGTGTAAACACATGTGGGTCAGTGTCCATGTGTTTACACACGTGTGGGTGGACCAGTGCCCATGTGTACACACATGTGGGTGAGTGCCTGTGTGTGTGTGGGGATCGGGACCAGCCCGATCCATGTGTGTTGTGTCTGTACATGCCCCTAGGGCCAGCCCCCAGCCCTGTGTGTCCGTTCGTGTGTGTGTGTGGGGGGGGGCGGCTGGCCAGTGTGGGGCGCTGGGGAGGGTCAGGGGATGTGGGGGTGGGGGTGTGGCCAGGCCTTCCTGTGTTCGGGGGCCCAGGACAGGCGTGAGCGGGCAGCTCTGGTCTTGGTGAAGGCCCATGTGGAGGGCGGGGGGGAAGGGTTGGGGGCCGCAGGCGGAGGGGCCGGGGTCTGCGGGGGGCACAGGCCCCCCGGCCGCTGCCCAGGTTGGGAAGAGCCGTTCTCGGCGTGGTTCTGGGCGGGCGTGAGGTGGGGGCGCCCCTGTCTGCGGGCCGGACCCCGGGCTCCCCCCAGGGTCCTCCCCGGCTGCTGGGGGCTCCTGGGGGTGGGTGGGCAGCTGCAGGGCAGGTGGCGTGGGAAGTGGGACCCCCCGGCCCGCCCGGCGGCTCCCCTGCCCGCCACGGTGAGAGGAACCGAGTTTCCCCGGGTGCTCCCCCAGGGAAGGGAGGGAGGACGGAGCAGTGGGCACCGCCCTGCTGCCCCCCCACAGGGCACCGCCCCTCCCCCCACAGGACACCGCACGCCCCCACCCACAGGGCCCGGCAGACCCAGGCCTTGCTGGCCGACAGTGCCGCGCTTGCTCCGGCAGTGGCCGGCAGAGGGCAGCAGAGGGCAGCAGACCCCTCCACAAAGGTGGCCGGAGCTGAGGTGGGAGCCGGGTCTGGTCGACTCTGCAACCTGCCTCAGGTCCCTGTTTCTGCTTTTTTTTTTTTTTTGCTTTTTGGGTCACACCTGGCGATGCACAGGGGTTACTCCTGGCTCTGCACTCAGGAATTACCCCTGGCGGTGCTCAGGGGACCATATGGGATGCTGGGATTAGAACCCGGGTCGGCCGCGTGCAAGGCAAACGCCCTACCCGCTGTGCTATCACTCCAGCCCCAGGCCCCTGTTTCTGGATCCTTCTGTGGAAATTTCTGGGACCCGTGACTGGTGCAGAGTAGAGCTTGGGGGGGTCCCGCCATTAGTCTCAGCCTCACCTCAGCCCCCTCAGGTGGGCCTGCTAGAGCCATTGCCGACTGTACAGCCCCGGCTCCCCTCCCCCTCCCTCCCTTCTCTCCCCTCCCCCTCCCTCCCCTCCCCTCCCCCTCCCTCCCCTCACCCCGACTCCCCTTGTTCACAGCCCTCCCCTGTGACCTCCTGCCCCCGTAACCACCCACCCCCATGACTGCCCCCCATGACCTCCCACCTCTATGACCTCCCACCCCGTGGCCTCCCCCCCCCCCCCCCCCGTCCCTGGCCCTGCCTGTCCCTGTCTCCACCCTCTGGATTCCTGGGCTGGAGCCGCCCTGTGTGCAGAGGTCAGGGGTGGGTCTGCTGGGTCCTTGGGGAAGGAAACGTCCTTTTCGGGACCCTCTGGGATCCGGCCCCAGGCGCGTCTTCCCAGTTTGGGATCAGAGGGACACGCTGGGCGGGTCCCGGGCTCCGGGCCGGGAGAGGCAGGCGGGGTCCAGGGGGCCTGGCCAAGGGGGCATCTCGGCCCTCAGACCCTGCGAGCAGCTGGGGCGCGGCCGGCGGGCGGGGAGCGCGAGCAGCGGCCTGTGAGCTGCCGCAGGGCTCGGGCCCGGGCACGGCCGTGGCGAGTGGACATGGTGAGTGGACGCAGGTTCAGCCTCGCCTGTCGCTGGGCGAAGGCGCCCGCCTGGAACTGGCGTGTGAGCGTCATTTCCCTTCCTCCCACGCTGCCTTCCGGGGCCACCTGCAGAGGGAGCCGGGACCTTCTCGACAGACACATGACAAGGCGGGCGCAGAGGGGCCGGCTCCGCACGCCCAGGGCTGCGCGCGGGCAGCGGGAGGCTCGCAGGGGGGAGGCGAGGCTGTCGGCATCGCAGGCGTGACCCCCAGGGCCCCATCGAGGCCCACTGGGGTCAGTTAGTGAGGGGCAACGGAGGGGCTGGCTGCAGACTCGCCACGCGACAGTCCATTGCGTCCGGGTAGCCAACAGCGAACAGCAGGAAGAGAAACGCAGAAGGAAATCCGACGCAGCGCGTCTGGAAGAGCCGAGCACCGAGGAGTGAGTGACAGAGAAGCAGGCAACCTCGCACAGAGAACCGTGAGACTGTCCAAGGCGCGTGCAGGGCGCAGGTCGTGTGGGGCTTCACGCGGGACGGGGGCCCCGCCAGCGCAGCCCCAGAGAGGCCAGTCCCCACTGCGACGCGGACGCTGGGAGGAACTAGGACAAGTGCCTGAGGCCCACAGGGCGTCGTGAGAGACCTCGAGCAGCCGCGATTCGGGAGAAGCTGAAAACAGAAGCAAGAAAGTGGACGCGCAGGCCAGCGGCATCAGCCTGAAACTCCGGAAGTGACCCCACGCGTGTCCTGTTTCCTGCCGCCGAGACCTCGGCCCTCGGCAGATGGTGCTGGGAAACGGGACAGCTCCACGCGGGCGGCGGGATTCCAACGTGCCGCAGGCGTGCGGAGAAGCTAACGGCGGGGCCAGCCACACTGTGGGCGGAGAGACGCGCTCGAGACTGCCCCACGGCAGGGGCTCGAAGGCAGCACGCCGCAGGGCCGCCTTCGGGCAGGACAAGTGGGCACCAGCACAGCGGCGGTCACACAGCCTCGTGTACTGAGGGGACGGTCACAGCCTCACTACTGAGGGGACGGTCACACAGCCTCATTACTGAGGGGACAGTCACACAGCCTCATATACTGAGGGGACGGTCACAAAGCCTCATGTACTGAGGGGACAGTCACAAAGCCTCATGTACTGAGGGGTCGGTCACACAGCCTTGTGTACTGAGGGAGGCAGTGGACTGAAGGGATGGTCACACAGACTCGTGGGCTGAGGGCACAGTCACCGCTTTGTGGGCTGAGGGTGCCTAGTGACGAACTGACACAACTCGGCCAAACACTGCACAGTTCCCTATGCAGGCCGAGCTGAATGAGGCATCCCCAGAGAGGAGAGTCGGCAGGCCAGAGCCTCCAGTGGCCCCGGGAGCTGCGGCCAGGCCAGGGTGGGGCTTCCCTGGTGCTTCCCGGGGATCCTGCGGCCTCCGAGCGGGAGGAGAGTTCGGAGGGGGACGGGAACAGCCACAGCAGAGCAGGGCCGCAGAGCCGGCTCCCTCCCCCGGGGCCGCACAGGGACGGGGAGGCGGACGCTGTGGGAACATCAGTTCTCTGCAGGGCCAAGAGACTCCAAGGACACACCTGGCTTCCCCCTGGGGCCTCCTGCGCGCTGCCCACCAGGCTGCCCACCCATCGCTTCTGCCTCAGCCCCACCCCCAGGCGCTGTTGGCCATCACGGGCTCCGGGCAGCCCAGGGCCAGGGCCCGCGTGGGGCTGCTCCTCAGACGGTGGCTGTGACACACGGGAGAGCCGCCGTGGACACGAGCACCCACGTCCTCCCGTCCTTCCTGCTATACGGGGACGTAGAACTTTCTGGAAGTTCTGGGAGTCGTGTGCCTAATTCTTCAAACTTTGCATTCATATACCTTTTCCTTTATATTTAATTTTTCTGACAGCCAAATTGCATGCCCTTAATTGAATTAACACAAATTAGACCTGAAAGGAGCCACGGAACGGAAATTTGGGATGTTTCTTAAAAGGTTTCTTAGTGGCAGGCGCTCTGAGGATCTGCTTCTTGCTTCCGAACACGCCAATTAAAGACATATTAGCGGTAACGCCGGCGGCGTTTCCCGAGCGAGTGGGGGCGACTCTCCGCGGCTGCTCACCCTATTATCTCAGAGCTCAGATGCTGAGCGTTGGAAAGCGGGTCTGGCGGAGGAGCCGGGGCGGGAGGGTGCCCCCGTCGCAGCCCCAGGCCGGGGTGCTCGGTGTAGGCCTGTCGCCTGCTCTGGGTGGCCGCAGGGCTGGGGACGCGACTCGCTCACGGCTAGGCCCGAGGGCCCGGGGTTCCTCCTGCCCGCGACTTCCGTGGCCGTGGGCTCCCGTGCGGTCTCCGCCGGGCACGCAGGGCCCCCCTCCCGGTGCCCCCAGCTGGCTCCTGCCCACCGCTGGCCCGTGCTTGCGGTGTCCTGCTGGCCACCAGCCCCGCGCCCCGGCTCATCTTTAGCCTTCCTTCGTGCTTCTCATTGTCCTTCCCCGAGTCAGTCCTGGTCACTTGAGGCCGAGACTGCTGGTGGCTCTGGACGCAGTGTTTGGAGCGAGTCACTCGCTGTTAAATTCTCCGTGTGTCACCACAGAGCGACGTTGTCCGTGCAACCTCAGAGACCGTCAGCGCTGGGCGCCTGCTGCTCGGGAGTGGACTGGCTCTGAGACGTCCCTTCTCCTGGGCGTCTGTCAGGTGGCGTGGCGCAGGCCCTGTTGCCGCAGTTCCTAACACCCCACAGTGGTGGTCCCGGCTGGGCCTGGGCTGAGCGGGGCGAGTGGCAGAGCGGCCCCGGCGTTGCAGTGGGAGAGAAAGCACGGCCCTGCTGCAGCTGACGTGACAAGAGCCAGCACCCCGGGGTGGGGGGGGCGGGCTGGGCAGCCTGCGGACCTGGTCGGGGGCTCACGGCAAACGTCCTGCTTGCCCCCGGAGCACAGAGAACTGAGTCTTGGAATCTCTATCTCTGACTGTGCCTATCCTGCAAATATCCATAAGAAGGAAAGTTGGTTGTGTCATATTTACTGGAGCTCGGGAGAGAGAAGCGCAACACAGCGCTTCTTGCGCCTGACAAGCCCCGCATGGCCCCCGGGACAGCGTCTCCTGGGTTAATCCCCTAGAACTGCCTCCGCTTTCCCTCAACCACAGCTACGAGCAGGCCTGTCCCTCCACCCCTCAGAGGCTCTGCAGGCAGCCCGGCAGCTCTGCGTTAAACGGGCCGTTTTCATCGCCAGTCTGGGGCTCCCTGTCTGGTGCTCTGCTGGGAAGGCCGGGAGGCGGCTCTCAGCCACCACACACACACACACACACACACACGTGTCGCACACCCGCACATTTGGACTCACCGCGGCCCTCACCGGGGTCCTCAGGCAGCAGCCACCCCGGGAGAGGCAAACTGTCTGGCCCACACAGACCACGAGGCGGAGACTCGAGGGCATGTGTGCTTCCTGTCCGTGTTCCGACAAGTCTTCCAGAATGTTCTGACACCTTCTATCTGGAGCGGAGAACCCGGGGCTCTGCCGAGGCCGGTGACGGGGCTCCCTCCACATTGGGCCGTGCTGGCCAGCCGGGCCTCGGGTCTCCTCGGACCCACAGGTGGGAAGGCGGGCCTAGGGGCGGCAGGGGCGGCTGGAAACCCAGAGACAGCACCGTGGGCCACACAGAAGGTTCCAGACGTGGGTCTGGTCGGCTGTGGCTGCACACAGTGGGGGTAGGAGATGGGGCAGGCGTGGCTCTGTCCCAGGGGCCTCCTCTCCGTGGCCCCAGTGCCTTGCCTTGCCTCGAGGAGGCCCTGGGCGACTGGCCCAGCTGCAGGCGAGTCTGGGGGGGGGCGTGGCGCTACCCGGTCCAGGGCTGCCGGGAGACCCCTGGGAGTTTGCGGGGTCCCCGTTGCAGACGCCCGAGGGAGCGTGTGTGAAGCGCCTGCAGGACGTGGCTGCAGCTCGGACCTGTTGGGCACCGAGTGTGCTGAGGGGCGGGCGGGGCCAGCTTCCGGGCTGGCTTCCTGGGGACCTGCCACGCGTGGGCCCGGGAGCCTTTGCCCCGGCCGGAGGCTGCCTGTGGCTCTCGCCCCCTGGCCTGCTGCGCCCAGCTCGGCCCTGGGGGCTCCTGCGGAAGGTTCTCCGGGGGTGGGACACGGTGCTGGCCAGGTCAGCCCAAGGACGCGGGCAGGGCCGTGCTGGGCCCGGGCTGGAGGCTGTAGTGCTGTGGGGTCACGGGGGGGCTGGCGGGCGCTGCCGGGACGACATCCATCTCTGGGGCAGCTGGACAATGGCCGGCTCGTCCCGGGGGGTGGGGCCGCTATTTATTACCGCGCAGTGAATGGGCCGATGAAGGCCCATTTACTGGGCGCCCGGGAGGGGCCCGCGCCCATCGATTGAGGCTCCCGCGGCACAATGCGGCTTATCAGATGGGCGCTGCCATCAGCGCGGAGACACGCCACAAAGGCTGAGTTACGGGCCCTTCTGCTGACTCTGTGATCTGTGCGATAGCCGCGCGGGGCGTCCGTCACCCACGGCCCTCCCGCCGCCCTCTCCCGGCCCGGGGTGGCCCCTCTGCTCGGCCGGGAGCGCCGGGAGCAGCTTCCTCTCGGGCCGGGAGGACCGTGGCCTCACCGGGGGCCCCACGCCAGCAGTCGCCCTGTTCTCGGCAGGCAGAGGGCCGGTGTCCCCCGGGGGTCCCCGGCGTGGCCGTGGTCCAGCCCACCCTGCCACAGAGCCCCTCGTGCGCCCGAGAACAGGAGTGGCCCCGCCTGGGCAGCTGCCACGGCGCTCAGAGGGAGCCTCCTGCCAAAGTGCTCCGTGGAGGGGCTGATGACAGAGGGGACAGGCCACAGACAGGCCCCTGGGGAGAAGCAAATGCCAACGACAGTCGACCCACCTGTGGGCAGGCCCCGCAGAGCCTCATCAGGAGTCGGGACCCCCTCCCCCCGCCACCTTGGCAGTGCCCGCAACTCCCTCCCTCCCTCCCTCCCTGGCTCTCTCCTCCCTCCTCCTTCCTGCCTTCCTCCTTCCTTCCTCCTTCCTTCCTTCCTTCCTTCCTTCCTTCCTTCCTTCCTTCCTTCCTTCCTCCTTCCTCCCCCTTCCTTCCCTCCTTCCTTCCTCCCTTCCTTCCTTCCTCCCTTCCTTCCCTCCTTCCTTCCCTCCCCCCTTCCCTCCCCCTTCCCTTCCCCCTTCCCTCCCCCCTTCCTCCCTCCCTCCCTCTCTCCCTTCCTCCCTCCCTCTCCTTCCTCCCTCCCTCCCTCCCTCTCTCCCTTCCTCCCTCCCTCCTCCTTCCTTCCTTCCTTCCTTCCTTCCTTCCTTCCTTCCTTCCTTCCTTCCTTCCTTCCTTCCTCCCTCCCTCCCTCCCTCCCTTCCTTCCCTCCTTCCTTCCCCTCCTTCCTTCCTTCTTCCTTTGTCACACCTGGTGGTGCTCAGGTGTTCTCCTGGCTTAGCACCCAGTAATTACTCCTAGCAGCACTCAGGGGCTATATGGGGTGCCAGGCTCGAACCCAGGCCGGTGCGTGCAAGGCAGACGCACGCCCCGCTGTGTTGTCGCTCTGGCCCTCTTCCTTTCCCTCCATGCACGGACCACCTGCCCCGCGTCTGTCCGTCTGCTACATGTCTGTCCGTCCATATTTGACCTGCCTCCATCTGTCTGTCCATTTACCCACGTGCCCACCTACCCAGGCGCTCGTCTGCCTCTCCGTTACCCAGTGCTCCACCCGCCTGCCCACATGTCTGTCTGTCGCTCGCTTCCTACCTTCTGTCTGTCCGGTCTCCCTCCCTCCCCACCTGCCCACCTGCGCGTCCACCTCTGGACCTGCCCACTCACTGGCCGTTTGTCTGTCACTGGCCTGTCCATCTGTCTTGGGGCCTTGGGGCACTCCTGGCCTTGTGCCAAGAGGTGCCGGGAGCCGAGTGGGGTGGCCAAATGCCCGGCTGGCCCTCCCTGCCCGGGCTGCGTGTTGTTGGCCCGCGGGGAGGGCGGGCCCTGCTGATACCCCCGCTGATGCTGCAGGGCTCAGCCCTGGCGATGTGGCGCTGCCCGGCTGGCCCAGGGTGCGGGGGCGGGCTCGGGGCCTCGACTCGACTCCTGGGCCGAAGCCGCCTCGTGCTCGCGTTTTCTGGGGTGTCAGGACCTGCAGTGAGTGTCGCCCTCGCACCAGTGCTGCCCCCGCTGTGTCAGGTGCGGGCGGGTGCGTCTGGTCGCAGAACAGAGCCTGGCGACAGCAGTGCGGGGCCTGTGCCCGGGGCCCGTCCCAGCCTCTCCCTCACGGTCCTGGGGACTCGGGCTGTCACGGGGGGCCGCGCCCAGGAGAGCGGCTGCCCACTGGGATCCTGCGGGTGCGTCTCCTGGGCTTCGACTCAGTCTCTCCCCGCACCCCATGAACTGGAGGAGGCGGACGGTTCTTGGCGGGATGCGGTTGCCAACACCAGTGTCCCTCCCTGCGGGCGTCACACCCCCAGGGCTGAGGCGCTGGCCCTCAGTGGGGCCGGCCCTCCGGAGTGCCGCGTGCGCAGGGCCCAGTGTGGCGCCTCAGGGAGGGGGGCCACTGTTCTGCCCCGCACCCTGGAGTGGCAGCGGCGAGTCCTTCTTGGCCTCGTTCCCCTGCAGCTCAGCCTGTCCGTGTGCCGCAAGGCCTCGTTTCAGCCAAGACGCTGTGGCGTGGCACGGGGCTTTGCGGGTGACGGGTGACTGTCACGAGGAGGAGGGCACCGATGCCAGTCTCACGGGCACACCACAGTGCTGCCCTGCCCGCCCGCACACACGCCTCCAGCAAGCCAGCACCCATCTCCACAGCCTGCGAGGGTCAAGCCCTCAAGGGGAGCAGGGCTGAGGGATGTGGTGAGACTGAGGGGAGGCTGAGGGGGAGGCTGCGGGAGAGGCTGAGGGGGAGGCTGAGGGGGAGGCTGCGGGGGGAGGCTGAGGGGGAGGCTGAGGGGGAGACTGCAGGGGAGGCTGAAGGGGAGACTGAGGGGGAGACTGAGGGGGAGGCTGAGGGGGAGGTTGAGGGTGAGACTGAGGGGTGAGGCTGAGGGGGAGTCTGAGGGGGGAGGCTGAGGAGGAGTCTGAGGGGTGAGACTGAGGGGGGAGACTGATAGGGGAGTCTGAAGGGGAGTCTGAGGGGGGAGTCTGAGGGGAAGGCTGAGGGGGAGACTGAGGGGAAGGCTGAGGGGGGAGTCTGAGGGGGAGACTCTGGGGGGAGGCTGAGGGGGAGTATGAGGGGTGAGACTGATGGGGGAGTCTGAGGGGGGAGGCTGAGGGGGGAGTCTGAGGGGTGAGGCTGAGGGGAAGTCTGAGGGGGGAGGCTGAGGGGGAGTCTGGGGGAGGGGCTGAGATGAAGCTGAGGGCGTGGTGGAACTGAGGGGGTGTGGCTAATGAGGGTGGTGAGGTGGAGGGGGCGTGGCTGGCCGAGGGGAGTGGCGAACCGATGGGCGTGGCGGACCAAGGGGCGTGACTGGTGGGTGTGGTGGGCCTTGGGGCGTGGCTGGCAGATGGGCGTGGCGAGCCGATGGGCGTGACCGAGGGGAGTGGCGAACCGATGAGCATGGCTGGCCAAGGGGTGTGACTGGTGGGCGTGGCGGGCCTAGGGGCGTGGCCGGGGAGTGGCTGGCAGATGGGCGTGGCGAACCGATGGGCGTGACCGAGGGGCGTGGCGGGCCGAGGGGCGTGGCCGGGCCCGCTGCAGGCGGCAGATGCCACCGGACGTCGGGGTGGGCGCTGGAAGCTCCCCTGCTGCGGGCGAGGCGCAGGGCCCCGCGTGGCCTCTGACCTGCGCCTGCGCTGGCTGCGGCTCCGGGTGGGTGTGAGGCCCCTGCACGCGGGAGTCTGGCCGGGTGGGACCAGCGCCCTTGCAGACCCCCCTGCAGGGGCCAGGCCGAGGCCTTTGCCTTTGTTCTGCGCCTCCGAGGGGCGCTGCTCCAGGGAGACGCATAAATAACCGCAGGCTGACCCGCCGATGGCGCCGAGATTAGGCTCCGGGTGGTAACGTCCTCCCTGTCATGGCCCTGCTTTATGTCCCCGCCGCTGGCCACACAAAGGGCGGCCGCCGGGGGCCAATCTGTCACCAGGTGAGCCGCCGAGGAGGTGCCCGGTCAGCAGATCTGTGGGGCCGCGGTGGCGGGTGCGGGCAGCGGCCTGGCCCCGGCCGGCCACGCGGGTGCCCCACTGCCCCGCCGCGGCGACTCGGCCGTGACCTCCCGGGGCGGCCCGTAATAGCCCGTTGAGCAGCCCGCGCCTGTGTTTGCGCCAGTGTGATTGTCTCCCGGGATGAAAGGACTCGGGACGCCAGTGTGTGTTTATTGTACCGCCGGTGTTTAAGCACGGCGCGCGCGGAGCGGCACTTTACAGAAGTGGAAAATGCTCGGTTCCCGCGCCCGCCGTGGGATCAATAAGGGCTTAGTAGTGGCTGATAATTGGAGGGGCTGTTAGGACGAGAGCTGCAGCTCCTCGGGCGCCTCTCGTCAATCCATGGTCCATCATCATCTGATAATCAGACCGAAAATAGGGTGGGAATTTTCCCTTTAAATCAAGCTGGTGAGAAACAGTCGAAATCACGAGGGAACGAGAAAGCCGACATTGTGCGGCTCAGAGGGGACCCGGGGCTGTGGGCGGCTTCGGCAGCTGGAAGCCAACAGGTGTGGAGCTTTGGGGCCCCGGCACAGCGGGGGGCGGGGGGGCAGCGTGGGTATGGGGGTGGGCTCATGAGGATGAAGGTGCCAGTGTGAGGCCCGGAGTGTGGGGAGTGTGGGGGCCCGGGGGTGCGTGTGCGGCTGTGGGTGTGAGGGTGTGAACGTGGGGGAGTGTGGGGCGCTAGTGTGAGGCCCTGGGCTGAGCGGGTGGCGATCCCGGGCCTTCCGGGGGTGTCCCTGACTCGGGAGAACATGCACCGGGACACTGAGTGCTGAGGGTGGCCGGCAGGCGGAGGAGTGGACGCTGGCAGCAGGGGCTGAGGAGCGGGGAGCCGGCCAGCAGAGGAGAGGGGAGCTGGTCAGCGGAGACGGAGTGGACACGGCACCAGGACCCCCTCTGAGTGTGGCGAGGGGCGTGGGGAGGAAGTGGGTGTTCACAGGTTTACGGTGTTTCAGACCGCCCGGCCCGAGTGGGTGGTCAGCGGGGGCAGCGGCGGCAGCTCCCTGGGACACAGCCTGCAGAGGCCAGCTGGGAGGACGGGAGCGAACTGCCCACTGACCCACCGTGCCGAGCACCTCTCACGGGGGGAGGAGCAGAACTGGGGGCGCGTGAGGGCTGACGAGGGCCCTTCAGCCTCCCTCGGTGTCGGGCCTCGAGGACGTTCTCTGCCTCTGCATTAGTGTCCAGTCCCCTGGCCTGGGGACCTGCGGGTGCACCAGCTGGGGGGTCCCCTCGGCAGGGGCGTGTGGGAGGGAGCTGTAAGCAGCCGGACTCAGTGCCCAGCGTCCACGCGGGCTCGGCGGGCTCGCTGGGCTCGGCCGGCTTCTACGAGTCTTTGCTGGTCCGGGTTGAGCTGGGTGGTCTTTGCTGCTCTGAACTAGCCTTGGCCAGTCTTGGCCAGTCTTGACTGGTCTTAAGTGGTCTTGGTGGGTCTCCGCTGGGGACCCCAGGCTTGGTGGTCCCGTTGTCTCAAGTGGCCTTGGCGGTTCTCGACCCACCTTGGCTGGGCCCCGGCTGGCTCAGGGCGGGGGGACGCCCACAACAGGTCTGCAGGCCGGCTGGGCCCGGCGTCCACGGTCCCTGAGAGGGCGGCCGCGCCCTGCACACGGGTGGCACCGCGGCACTGCAGGCGCCCGCGAGCACAGGGCACTGGGATGTGGCGCCACCGAGCCAGCCCGGCCCCCGCGGAGGACACTCGGGCTCCCGTGGTGTGCTCAGGCCGTGAGCGACCCCTCCCCGAAGCTTCCAGCACGCGGAACACGGGGTAGGGTCCCAGAAAGCACAAGTGTTCAAACCAGCGACCGGACCTGCCCCTCAGCCCTCGCCTGGGTGCTCCACCGTCCGGCGCTGGCCTCCTGCTCACGTCCCGTTGCCTTGGCGACCTCTGTAAGGGGCCCGCAGGCCACGGACACTCGGGTCTTGCGGCTCTAGGACTGGACGCCCGGGACGCGCCTGCAGGGCCAGCTCCGTGGGAGGCGCCTGCTGGCTCCGGGTCTCTCCGAGCTCACTCCGGGTCGGGGGAGGGGAGCCCACCCCTGGTCTGACCCCTCCTGACCTCCTGCCCTCACTGTGCACACTCGGGGCAAGCGTCCAGTCTGCTGGGTGCCTGGACACCCGTCCCGCTGGCTCCTTGCGCTGGGTGCTGCCCCCGGCTCTGGTGAGCACACGGGGTTCTAGAGCATCGCAGGGCGAGGCTGGGACCCTCGGCCCCAGGCTCCGGGGGCGGCACGGCTCTTGGTGTTTCTGAGTGGGCCGCCCGCTGGCCTCCCTCCCCTGCCGGCCACTCCTCTTCGGGGGCAGCTCCTGGCTCCGCATGCGGGGTCGTTGCCGGTGAGGTTGGGGGTCCGGCGGGTGCTGCCTGCAGGGCCCCCCCCCAAGCCCTCCACCCGTCTCCTCTGCCGAGTGCCCTCAGGCGTCACCCGGGTGCGAGGGCAGCAGTGAGCAGGTCACGGCAGGCCGACCCCAGGCGCAGCGTCCAGCCCTTTCAACCCCACCCCCTGCCCACTGTCGAGGCCGTCCCAGGCGGGTCCTGCTGCGGGGGTCTCCCCGCACACGCGGCCCCGACAGGCACCAGGAGCTTCGGTTCTCCTCCCCCTCCTCGGACGCTGTGAGGACGACTGTCCTGCTGTCGTCAGAGCTGGACCGTGCGACCCTCACAACCCCAGCAAGCGTCTGCCGCAGGCCGGGCACTGGGTGGTGGGCGGCAGGGGAGGGGCGGCAGGTGGCAGACGGGAACTCAGGTGGAGGAGGGGTGTGCAGGTGGGTGGGTGGGTAGATTTCTGCGTACGCACACGGGTGGGGTGAATAGACGGGTGGGGGAGAGCGTGTGTGAGAGGGTGAAGCTGGAGGGATGGACGGGAGGTGGGCGGGGACGGGCTGTGCAGGTGCACGCGTGGGTGGAGAGATCAGAGCAAGCGGGGCCGTCTCAGAGGGGAAGGCGGCCAAGAACTGCCTCAGGGATGGGACCCTCCCTTCCCCTCAGAGTCCCCACGCCTCAGGGATGGGGTCCTCCCTTCCCCTCAGAGTCTGCACACCTCAGGGATAGGGTCCTCCCTTCCCCTCAGAGTCTGCACACCTCAGGGATGGGACCCTCCCTTCCCCTCAGAGTCTGCACACCTCAGGGATAGGGTCCTCCCTTCCCCTCAGAGTCCGCACACCTCAGGGATGGGACCCTCCCTTCCCCTCAGAGTCCGCACGCCTCAGGGATGGGGTCCTCCCTTCCCCTCAGAGTCTGCACGCCTCAGGGATGGGGTCCTCCCTTCCCCTCAGAGTCCGCACACCTCAGGGATGGGACCCTCCCTTCCCCTCAGAGTCTGCAAGCCTCAGGGATGGGGTCCTCCCTTCCCCTCAGAGTCCGCACACCTCAGGGATGGGGTCCTCCCTTCCCCTCAGAGTCCGCACACCTCAGGGATGGGACCCTCCCTTCCCCTCAGAGTCCGCACGCCTCAGGGATGGGAACCTCCCTTCCCCTTAGAGTCTGCACACCTCAGGGATAGGATCCTCCCTTCCCCTCAGAGTCCACGCCTCAGGGATGGGACCCTCCCTTCCCCTCAGAGTCCCCACGCCTCAGGGATGGGACCCTCCCTTCCCCTCAGAGTCCCCACGCCTCAGGGATGGGACCCTCCCTTCCCCTCAGAGTCTGCACGCCTCAGGGATGGGACCCTCCCTTCCCCTCAGAGTCCCCACGCCTCAGGGATGGGGTCCTCCCTTCCCCTCAGAGTCCGCACACCTCAGGGATGGGACCCTCCCTTCCCCTCAGAGTCCACTCGCCTCAGGGATGGGGTCCTCCCTTCCCCTCAGAGTCTGCATGCCTCAGGCCACCCAGCCGACAGCCGGGCAGGGGCTGAGGGCATCTGGGCACTTCGCTCACCCCACCCACTCCCCTGGCACCTGGCCCAGGGAAGGGCTCGAGTGGGGACTAGCAGGGCCAGGCTGGGCTTCCGCCTCTCCAGAATGTTCTCCCCAGTCCTGCACAGGCCGCCTCTGTCCTGTTTCCCCCGTGGCTGATGCCACCCAGTGATGGGTTGGAGTGTCACCTCTCTCTCTGCCTCCCCTCTCCTGGCCCCCTCTCCCTCCCTCCCCTAGACCCCCCCACCCCCAGTGGCATATGTATGCCGAGAGCCCTAGACCCCATACCAGTCCCCGTGTCCCTGACGTCTCCTGGCCCCGCCGGCAGAGGGGGTGCATTCCCGCGGCCCGGCGCAGTTCCTAGGTGACCCCGCGGTCTCTGACAAGCCAGCCTGAGAGTGGGACCCGATCGGGGTCCAGCCCGGCCAGCCCAGGTCCCCGCTGACCCCTCGCGGCCGTCCTCCCGGAAGGGGCTGCTGCCCGAGGAAGCCTGTGCCCACCTCCTGGGGCCAGAGGAGGGCAGTGGGTCAGCGCCTCACGGGATGTGACCCCTGAGCCCACCAGTGGCCCCATGTGCCCCGACCCCTCTCAGGGCCTGTGTATCTCCTACCCCACGGCATCCTGTGCACTGTGAGCCCCTGACCCTCACACGTTCATTAATTTTATCACTTTAATTAGATGTCCCCTTTTAGCTGGTTTGTATTTATTAAAGATTTTTAAGAAGTTTATTCAGTCCCTGAGGGACAGAGTTGGCACTAGAGCCCCAGTGACCGCGTCCCTCCAGCAGTGGCCCCGGGTCCCTCCCCGCCTGCCTCCCAACAGACCTGCTTTCAGCTGATCCTTGTGTTTGGGTCCCGGGGGCTCAGATCTGACCCAAGAGGGGCCTTTCCACCAGAAACAGCTCTGGGCACCCCAGCTCTGGGACGGCCCTGCAGTGACCCCAGCTCTGGGACGGCCCTGCAGTGACCCCAGCTCTGGGACGGCCCTGCGGTGACCCCAGCTCTGGGACGGCCCTGCGGTGACCCCAGCTCTGGGACGGCCCTGCGGTGACCCCAGCTCTGGGACGGCCCTGCGGTGACCCCAGCTCTGGGACGGGCCCTGCGGTGACCCCAGCTCTGGGATGGGCCCTGCAGTGACCCCAGCTCTGGGACGGCCCTGCAGTGACCCCAGCTCTGGGGACGGCCCTGCAGTGACCCCAGCTCTGGGACGGGCCCTGCAGTGACCCCAGCTCTGGGACGGCCCTGCAGTGACCCCAGCTCTGGGACGGCCCTGCAGTGACCCCAGCTCTGGGGACGGCCCTGCAGTGACCCCAGCTCTGGGACGGGCCCTGCAGTGACCCCAGCTCTGGGACGGCCCTGCAGTGACCCCAGCTCTGGGACGGCCCTGCAGTGACCCCAGCTCTGGGGACGGCCCTGCAGTGACCCCAGCTCTGGGACGGGCCCTGCAGTGACCCCAGCTCTGGGACGGCCCTGCAGTGACCCCAGCTCTGGGACGGCCCTGCAGTGACCCCAGCTCTGGGGACGGCCCTGAAGTGACCCCAGCTCTGGGGACGGCCCTGCAGTGACCCCAGCTCTGGGACGGCCCTGCAGTGACCCCAGCTCTGGGACGGCCCTGCAGTGACCCCAGCTCTGGGGACGGCCCTGAAGTGACCCCAGCTCTGGGATGGGCCTGGCCCTACCCCTGTGGAGGGTTGGTGCTTACTGAGTATAGATCAGTGACAGTTAGAGACGGGACGGGACAAGGACAGGTCAGGGGCAGGGCCAGCTGTGTGACTCGGGGCTGGTGCGGGCAGGCTGCCGCGCCCCTCTGCTGGGGCTGCATTCTCTCGGTGCCGCCGGGAACCCAGAGTCCTTCCAGGAGCCAACAGGGGCCTGAGGGACTTGGGTTCTCGGGGCCTCTGCTGCGTGGCCGCGAGAGGTGTCGGGGAGGTCGGGCCGTCGCGTCTCTGCCGAGACCCAGCCGACGGCGTCCAGAGCTCGGGCTGGGTGCTGCCGCGTCGCTGAGCACCCGAGGGAGCCCCGCGCTGTGCCGTTTACCTGGGGCAGAGCTCCTG
Organism: Sorex araneus; assembly: GCF_027595985.1. Lineage (NCBI taxonomy): Eukaryota > Metazoa > Chordata > Mammalia > Eulipotyphla > Soricidae > Sorex > Sorex araneus. Next base: position 195,681,950 of record NC_073302.1, on the reverse strand, counting down.
GGTGACAGGGCAGTGCTCGGGGCAGGGGGGCCCGGGAGCTGACCCGGCCAGCGCCCTCCCTGCTGTCCTGCCGCTTGGCCTGCGCTTGCTTGTTTTGGGGCCACACCCAGTGGTGCTCAGGGCTTGGTTCCACTCTGTTCTCAGGGGTCCCCCCCGGGTGCTTGGGACCGTCTGGGGTCACTCCAGTCTGGAAACTGCTCTCCAGCTGCCTCCACGCCAGGCGCGTGGCTCGCCCTGACGTCCTGGGGTGGGGTCCTCTCCCTACAGTGCTCGAGCACCGGGCAGTGGTCAGCGGGAGGGCAGGCGCTCCCGGCCGGCTCCAGCTGCACTTCCAGCCGTGGCACACAGATGGCGCCTTTGGCCTGCGGCTGAGCGCGGGCGCGGGGCTGGCCGGCGTGGCCAGCGGGCAGGAGAGCAGCGGCCGGGTCTGGGGCTCGGCGTGCGGCGTGCGTGCGGGGGCTGCGCGGCGGGCGGGGAGCGTTACTTATCATATTAATTAAAATCTGGTGACACGATAACACCACCAGCTGTGTGGGAAATTAACAGACGCTTGATTTGTTGTCTTGCTAATGTGACACTTATTATACAGGTCGGGGAGACAATGTCGCCGGCTGTGCGGTGCCGGGCGCGGGCGCCCACCTCGGGCACGGGCACAGCCGCAGTGTTGCAGAACCTGCCCGCGCCCCGGCCCACGCGCTGCCCTGGCCCGCGGGCCCTGCGGGCGGGACTGGGTTTACTCCAAGGGTCCCGGCAGCTCCCGCGGCGGGGAAAGGGGCCGTCAGCGTCTGAACGTGTTTGGTCCCGGGGCCGTAAGCCCTGGGCTGAGGTTACCCGGACAGTCGGACAGTCTCTAGCCCTGTCGTCCCTGCTCATCGCCCTGCTCAGGGGCTCCAGTAACGTCTCCAACACACCCAAACCATGGAACTCCTGAAAGGCCACTTTAAAGGGACTTGCATTGCGTCCTGGCCCCCTCCGCCGCACCCACAGCTGAACACACCGAGAGGCCGGGCCAGCGTCCACCCCACTCTGACCCGGGACCCGCAGTCAACCCCTGCCCCAAGGCAGCCCCGCAGCCCCCCGCCAGGGCCCACCAGCCCAGCTGCTCCCTGCCTGCTCCCCTCCCTCCCTCCCTCCCTCCTTCCTTCCTTCCTTCCTTCCTTCCTTCCTTCCTTCCTTCCTTCCTTCCTTCCTCCCTCCCTCCCTCCCTCCCTCCCTCCCTCCCTCCCTCCCTCCCTCCCTCCCTCCCTCCCTCCCTCCCTTCCTTCCTTCCTTCCTTCCTTCCTTCCTTCCTTCCTTCCTTCCATCCTTCCTTCCTTCCATCTTTCCCTTCTCCCTCCCTCCCTCCCTCCCTCCCTCCCTCCCTCCCTCCCTCCCTCCCTCCCTCCCTCCCTCCCTCCTTCCTTCTTCCCTTTCTTTTCCTACCCTCCTGCTTCCCCTGCCGCTCCCCTTCCCTCCCCCCTCCCCTCCCCTGCCCTGATGGCTCCTGAGGGGTTCCGCCAGGCATTTGTCTGACAGGCTTTGACAGCAGCTCATGTGGGTTTTGCCCCCAGATGCAGACGCTGGAGCTGAGTTTGCGTGAACCATCCGGATGGAAGGTGGCACGGGGTGTGGCCCCTGGGAACACGGCGGGACCCGGGTGGTTCCTGTGGCGTGTGCCCTGGCCCGGGACTCTGCCTTGGGCGCGTCTGGACGCCTCCGGGTGGGGACAGGGGCTTGCACGCCAGAGGTCTGAGCCCAGCTCCCCGCGGCTGTGGGCTCCTCAGCGCCCAGACTGCAGAGGGGCAGCTGGAGGCTGAGCTGAGGCCGGCCGGGCCCAGGGGCTCCCGAGGCAGCCGCACGCCACAGCACTCTCTCCCTTGGACACGCAACAGCGTCGTATGGGGGCTGCTCGTGGCAGAGGCAGAAGGACCCCCGCCCGCCTTCCCTGCCTCCACCCCGTTCTCTCCCAGACTCTCCCTGTCTCCGGGAGAAGGTGCCGCGAGGCTGGGGAGCGCGGTGGCAGCTGTGAGCTCCTGCACCAGGACGCAGTGACCGCTGCCCGGGCGCCTCAGACGCGGGTGCCTGGGGTGACGGGACTCCCTGAGCCCAGGGGAGCCAGCTCGTCCCCAACCTCACCCCTACCCCCGGGTGCACAAGCCCCGCGGCCCTGCGAGGCGGAGCCAGGACGACGTCCACGGGGCAGGTGGCCGCGCTGGCCGGCACTAGGGTTGGTAACGGAGCGCCAGCCGCGGCTCCTGCTTGCTCCGGGAGGCGCCGCTGGCCACGCGGGCAGCCGCCAGAGGCCTCTCCCGCCGGGTGGCGTGGGTGGCCACGGGCCCGCACGCGCCCCGTCTCCCGCTCCGGCCGGCCTCTCCTCCCCAGCGGCCTCCCTGCAGCCCAGTTAGCAGCGCGAAGGCAACTTGGGGTCCGGATGCGACTCGCACCCCTCTCCCACGTAACCGCACCAGCGGCGACGCTGTGCTCACTCACTTGAGTCTTACGGCCGAGACCCCGAACCGCTCGCTCGGGCCCGGCACGTTTGCTGCTGGTTCTTGAGGAGGGTCTGTGGAGCGGGGCCGGGAGCGGGGCCGGGGGTCCATGGGGCCGCCCAGAGCTGGGCCTCCGGTTTCCAGGGGCTTCAGTTGGCCCTGGTCTCGCTCCCCACTGCGCGTGATGGGGGACGCACCGCAAGGCCACTCGGGGTCTTGGGCCGAGTCTCGGGCGTGTCTTGATCTCGGGTGTGCCTGACCGTCCGCTGCCCCGGCAGGGCTGGAGTGGGAGGGGCCCCCGGCGCCTGCTGGCCGGCCCTGTCCGAAGCACTGGCCAGCATCCTTGCTTTCCTTCCTTGTCCCCCCGACGCGGGCGGGGTGTGGGGAGCGGGACCCCACAGGCCGCTCGCTCGGGCTTCAGGACAGTTTCTGCGGAGCCGCGATTTCCGCCTATCAGCCTCTTTCCTGGCCTGAGCCACGGAACGCTTGGGTCTGATTTAGCAAAACCCGTTTCTGCCTCAGGAGCACTGCGTCCGCCGCGGCTCGTGTGTGGAGGCTGCGGGCGGGAGCCCGAGGAGGAGAGTCACGCGGAAGCTGCTCCGGCAAGGCCACGTTCCCGGAGGAAACTCAGAGGCCAAGGCCTGGACCCTGCTCTGCCACGGCCTCAGGGCCGGGTGCCGAGGGGCTCCCTCCCGGGCCCCGCTGCGGGGGGCGGGCACAGCAGCGTCTGGGGGCTGCACCCGAGGCCTCCTGGCAGTGCCCTCTCCCAAGGCTCTGGCACTGCCGTGGGAGTTGACGGCCACTTGCCCCCCTCAGCTGTCAGATGGGGAAACTGAGGCGCAGGCCTCTGTCAGGCCCCCTGGGGGGAGGGGTCTTTGTTTCTCCGCCCCTGCTCCTGCTTCCGTGCCTCCCTGAGCATGAGGGTCCCAGGCTCGGAGTGAGGGTGGGCGGCCGTCCTGCCCGGGGGGCCTGCGTGCAGCCGGCAGCCATCCAGCCAGGGCTGAGCTCGGCCGCTGGGGGGGGGGGGGCGGGCGTCCCCCATCGTGCAGGCTGGGACCCCTGCTCAGAGTGCTGGGGGCCACAGGAACCCACCCTGACGGCAGCCCTGGGGAGACCCTGGGGGGCGCCGGCGGAGGGGGCAGCCCGGCCCCGCCCTGGGCCCCCTGTCCTCGGGGTGCCGTGGACTCAGTGGGCCTCCGATGGGGGAGGGCGGCCGGGCTGGTCACTGCGAGTGGCCTCTGCTCTCCAGCTCCGTCCAGCTCCTGGGTGTCCTGGGAGGCTGTGCCCCTCCCGGGAGCCGCCTCGTGCCTGGCCGGAAGCTGCTTCCTCGAACCCCAGCACGGTCTGTGGCCTCTGCTGCTGCTGTGACAGACACAGGGTGGCTTTGGGCTGCCCGGGGGGCCCAAACCCGTGAGCCCACAGGACCACAGGGGCTGCCCACAGCTCACCGCCGCACGTCCGTGGGAAGGAGGGGTGTCGACAGGCCGCCTGCGTGTGTGCGCGCACGCACGCGTGTGTGTGTGTGTGTGTGTGTGTGTAGAGGCCCACTCTGCTGTGTGTGCAGGGCACATGCATGTGTGTATGCATCCGTGTGTATGTGTGCGTGTGTATGCATGTGTGTATAGAGACCACTCTGCTGTGTGTACAGGGTACATGCGTGTACGCATGTGTGTGTATGTGTGTGTGGAGGCCCACTCTGCTGTGTGTGCAGGGTACATGCATATATGCGTGTGTGTGTGCATGTGTGTGTGTGGAGGCCCACTCTGCTGTGTGTACAGGGTACATGCGTGTGTGTATGTGTGTGTGGAGGCCCACTCTGCTGTGTGTGCAGGGCACGTGTGTGTGTGCTGGCTGCTGACTGAGAGGTGGGCGGCCACACCAGTGGATGAGCGAGTGGGAGAGTGAGTGACAGGCCCCTGAAGGAAGGGGCGGGCTGATGGGGGTGGAGGCCGGCGGCCTTTTGGTCGTGTCCCTCTTCTGTGGCCGTGGGTTTCTTCCCGCAGAGCCCGTCCAAGGGCCTGCCGACCCACGGGGACACGCCAGCCCAGGCTTAGGGATGTCCAGGTGGTCACTGCACGGTCAGGGCGGGGTGTGTGTCCCAGGTCCCCCCGCGTGCCCCCTCAGTGGGGCCGTCTTGTGGCAGGAGCCTCCCGTGGTCGGGCTGCGGGTCTCCTGCCCTCGCTGCACCTGCCCACCCGCCCGCTCCAGCCCTCCGTGAGCCCCGGGCCTGCGTGCTGGTGGTGCGGATTTTCTGTGGCTCCGTGGGTGGGGGAACTGTGTGGACAGCCGCTCGGGAGTGACGTCCCCGCCCACCCCTCTCTCGCCCTGTTCTGTGTCTCTCAGCCCTGCCCAGTCCGTGGCCCGGCGCTCACGCGGGCACCGTCCCGGGCACGCAGTGGGCACCGAGGGGGCCTGTTCTCCCTGACTCCTTCCGGAGAACCGGCCAGAGTGCCTGGCCTGCCTGTGTGTCTGTGGCGGCCCGTCCACGGCCCCAGCCCACGCTGGAGGCGCCCACCACGCCCGTGTCCAGGAACTCCCCGTTGACCCCGGACGCCCAGGGGCCCTCCCGGTGGTCTGGGTGCGTCTGGGGTCACTGTCTGGGGCGGGGCTGGGGCCCTCCTGGGGCGCAGGGATGGCCCTGCAGCCTGTGGCCCACCTCGCACGAGCGGCTGCGGGACTTGGCCCCCGAGCCACATCCCTTGCCCCCCCCCCCCCCGCCTCTGCTCCTGGGGTGGGTGCGGGCGGGAGAGAGGTCCTGCCCCTGAGCCGGGGTGACCGCCTGACCCAGCGGGAGCCAAGATGCTGCTGAGGAGAGGAGCGAACCGCTGACTCATCCCGCCGCCCCGCCCGCGCTCCCGGGTATTTTTAACTCAGCCGCTTCTGGATTCACGGCTCCTCTCTCCCAGCCTGGGAGCCTCACAGCCTCCTGCAGTCACGGGGACAGGAGGGGCGGGACCCACGGCCCTGCCAGCGCCCCCACCGCTCCCAGCCTGCCTCCCTCCCTGCAGGCCCGGCACCACGCAGCCCTGCAGGGCCGGGCGCAGAGGGGAGCGTGCAGGGGAGAAGCAGGGCGGGGGGCTTCGTGTGCATCTACAGAGGGATCTACCGCGGGCGCCTTCCTGCCCCCCTGCCCCTCCTGTACCCCCCTGCCCCCTCCTGCCCCCTCCCGCCCCCTCCTACACCCTCCCACCCCTCCCAGCCCCCTCCTGCCCCTCCCACTCCCTCCCGCCCCTCCAGTCCCCTCCTGCCCCCTCCCACCCCTCCCAGCCCCTCCCATCCCCTCCCACCCCCTCCCACCCCTCCTGCCCCTCCTACCCCTCCTGCCCCCTCCCTCCCCCTCCTGCCCCCTCCCGCCCCTCCTGGTGGGACCCGAGCCCGGAGGACACTGCTTGTCATGGGCACTGGGAGAGGGACACTGGCCTCTGCCCCTCCGAGTGAGTCGGGGTGTCCTTGGTGACCCCAGTCTGCTGGCTGGTCCCGTGGTGGCTGTGAGAATCACGGGCCCAGGCCGGCTGGGTGCAGCTGCCCAGGGTGCGTCCCCGGTGCTGCCCCTGAAGAACCTTCGCCGGTGGGTGGCACGGGCGAGGGGACGTGAGGCTGGACCCCTGGGGTGAGGCATAGGGACCCCGGGGTGAGGCAGAGGGGACCCCGGGGTGAGGCAGAGGGGACCCCGGGGTGAGGCATAGGGACCCCGGGGTGAGGCAGAGGGGACCCCGGGGTGAGGCATAGGGACCCCGGGGTGAGGCAGAGGGGACCCCGGGGTGAGGCAGAGGGGACCCCGGGGTGAGGCAGAGGGGACCCCGGGGTGAGGCAGAGGGGACCCCAGGGTGAGGCATAGGGACCCCGGGGTGAGGCATATGGGACCCCGGGGACCCCTCTGAGGTACCGCAGGGAGCCGGCCGGGGTGTGGGGAGGAATCAGGGGAGGGCTCGTGTGTGGGGCGCGGGGGCTGGCAGGACGCTGTGTCCACTCTGCGGGCCATGGAAGGGAGGCTGGTGCGAGTGACGCGGGCCAGGCTGGCCGCGCTCTCCCGGGCCTGCCTGTGGGAACCTGCGGCCCTCCCAGCCGTGCTGGACAGCTGCAGCAGGGCTGCGGGGCGGAGGGGCGGAGGGCGGAGGGGCGGAGGGGCGGAGGGTGGAGGGGTGGAGGGTGGAGGGGCAGAGGGACGGACGGGAGAGGGGCGGAGGGGGAGGGGCAGAGGGGGGAGGGTGGGGGGCGGAGGGGCGGAGGGGGGAGGGGTGGAGGGTGGAGGGACAGACGGACAGACGGGAGAGGGGCTGAGGGGGAGGGGCGGAGGGGGAGGGGCAGAGGGGGGAGGGTGGGGGGCGGAGGGGCGGAGGGGGGAGGGGTGGAGGGTGGAGGGACAGACGGACAGACGGGAGAGGGGCTGAGGGGGAGGGGCGGAGGGGGAGGGGCAGAGGGGGGAGGGTGGGGGCGGAGGGGCGGAGGGGGGAGGGGTGGAGGGTGGAGGGGCGGAGGGGCGAAGGGGGAGGGGCAGAGGGGGGAGGGGGGAGGGGCGGAGGGGCGGAGGGGTCTCGGCCAGGACGGGGGCGGGGGCGTGGGGGGGAGGGGAGACCAGGCGGCACCTGGCTGAGTCATGCTGATGTCTCGGCCCAGCTCAGCTGCCCGTGCCCTCTGCTCCCGTGGGCGCCCACTGAGTCAGCCCGAGCCTGACAAGGGGGGACCACGGCACACAGGGGGCCACGGAGAGACAGGGGGCCACAGGGCAGTGGTGTGAAGTGCGACCCTCCAAACTTGGGCCGTGTCCTTGTGGTGACCCCGGGGTCCCCTGTAAGGAGTGGCACCATGTGTGGGGCTGTGCCTGCTGGGCTGGGAGCCGCCATCCGGGTCCCGCTTTCTGTGTGTGGGGACACAGTGTGAGGGCGGGGCTGTGGCCCAGGCGGGCCCCAGGTGTGGGCCGGCACCCAGCCCCGCGGCTGTGCCCGCATGTGCCCAGGAATGGATCCCGAGGGCCTCAGGGGGCGTCACTGGGCTGGGTCAGAAACGTCCCAACACTGGGCATAGGATCCCCACGCTGAGCCTCCCGCCGGCCCCAGCGCCCTGCCTGGGCGAGTCCCCTCTGCCTGGCTTCCCGCGGGTCTTAGGCAGGCCTCTGCGGGCGGCTGGGACACGGGGAAGAAACGTTTTCTTGTCTGGAACTTAATTTAAGCACCACCGTTCATAAGGCTGCTCAGAGTACAGTTGTTCCCTTACTCAGTTCCAGCACCCATCCCCCACCGTCAGCTTCCTCCCACCAACGCCCCCAGTTCCCACCCTCCCCTCAAGCCTGCCCCTCAACGGCATGGGTAACTCATGCTGTTTGTTCCAGCTTGTGTCTCATGTGGCATGACGCCACTGTCTACTGACCACGTGAGACACTCACTGAGCTGCTGGTGACTGGGCTTCAGTCAGGCCGTGACCCAACACCGCCACCAGGGCGGCGCTCTTGTCCTCTGCACTCAGGCCTGGGACCCTGCAGGTGCCATGCTGTGGGGCAGTGGGCATGTCCCTGAGATTAGTCGGGCTGTGCAGCTGGCTTAATGCCCAAGGTATCGGGTGGGGGTGGAGCACTGGGCCCACCCCCATCCGGAGAAGGTTCCAGAGCCTGGGCCCACCTGTGTCCATCAAGGAGCAGCAGATATCGATGAACTCTGAGCTCTGAGCCCTGAACTCTGGGCTCGGGGCCGACGGTGGCACCTTGGCTCTCCATGCCCAGGGCCAGGAGAGACCGTTCTCTGAGTCTCCTGGGAGCCAGCTCTCGGCCCCCCATGGGCCCCCGCACCGACACATGGGCGAGTGCATCTTGGCACGTGGTTGGGCAAAGTTCCCAGGTGGAGCAGCCGGTGCGAAGACTGTGGCCAGCCAGGCGGGGGCTGCGGGGGCAGGTTGGCTGGGGCCTTGGGGGGTCCCTATGGCCGGGGGCTACGGGGGCAGGTTGGCTGTGGCCTGGGGGGTCCCCGTGGCCGGGGGCTGCACTCTGGAGCCAGGCTGTTTTCCTGCCGTCTGTCTGCGTGTGCCGCAGCCTCCTCTGCCTCCTCTGCCCGGCCCCCAGGGCCGACATTCTGAAGCCAAAGGCTGGTCCTCTGGACTCCGAGGGCAGCTCCCAGAGCACCAAAACCCAAGCCCTTGGCCACTGTGGGAGCTGACACAGCTTCCGTGGCCAATCCCGGGGGACGGGGGTCCCCACAGAGCCGGGCCCCGAGGGCAGCAGGAGACCCCTCACCTGAGAGCCCGCACGCTCCCCCCGCCTCCCCGATGGGCCTAGACGAGTGTCTTGAAGGCCCTGCGGGGCGTGGTCCCGGGGAGGGTAGAGGGGCGGAGGAGGCCCCTGGCCCGGGCGGGCCAGCACCCCGGCCACCGCTGCAGCGACACTGACTAGGTGAGGTCCCCGGGCTCTTGTCACCTGGGGGATGGGAGCCAACGTGCTGCTGAGTGTCTGGGGACAGGCGTGGGCGGGCTGCGGTGGGCTCTGTCGTCGGACAGCCCGGGGCCTTTGCACAGTCTCACCCCAGGGCTGAGCCAGAGTCGCTGCAGGGCGAGTGTGCAGGCGGGTGAGGGGTACCTCGGCGCCCCCGGCAGCTCAGACCGGGGCATGGGGGTGGCTGAAGTGCTGTTCTTGGGAGAGGCGGCGCCCAAGGCTGGCACAGGGGCCAGCTGGCACGGCAGCAGCTGAACCGTTGCCCGGATTTACCCACCCAGTGGCACGGGCTGGGCTGAAAACGCTTCCAGCACACTGTGAGCTAACGCTGGCCTGGCTGGAGCGCCGTGTCCTCCAGCTGAGAGAGTGACTGTCGGCGCGGCTGGCGGGGGCTTGGGAGACCCTGAGCAGAGCTGCAGGGGGGAGGACGCCCAGATTTCCACGTAAATAAACTCATAAAAGTCCAAGGGACTTACTGGAAACACTAGCTGTTAGTTAAGCAGCCGCCGCCACTAAGACGCCGTGTCTCTGCTGGACAGGCTGGGGGCACGGACAGACAGACAGACCGAGAAGGATAACCCCCAAGTGGATTTAAAGTTTGTCTTCAGTGCAGAGCAACATAAAGGTCCACATGGACGAGAGCTTGAGTCAAACGCAGGAATAATGGGTCGACTCTTGAGGAGAGATGCGAGTCACCTAATCCGTATGTCACACAGGACCAGTAATCTCCCGCACAATACACAGCTTCCGTGTGAAAAATAGCGCAATTACAGTAGCCCTGTCGCACTGTCGTCCCGTTGTTCATCGATTTGCTCGAGCAGGCAACAGTAACGTCTCCATTGTGAGACTTGTTACTGTGTTTGGCATATCGAATATGCCACGGGGAGCTCGCCAGGCTCTGCCGTGCGGGTGAGATACTCTTAGTAGTTTGCCGGGCTCTCTGAGAGGTGTGGAGGAATCGAACCCGGGTCGGCCGCGTGCAAGGCAAACACCCTACCCACTGCGCTATCATTCCAGCCCAGTGCAATTACAGTGAGAAAACAAAAACTCAGACAAACATAATTGTGTGGGGGGCTTTGTGTACTAAAGAACAAAGACAGCTAAGGGACATTTTGGAGATTTGACCAAAAATTCGAGGGTGTCCTCAAAATATGTACGAATTGACACAAGATGACAAATGGGGTGAAATTTTTTGTGGCAAGAAGTTGGCCCTGGGTCCCGGGATGGATGGATGCTGGAGGCTTGTGGCGCAGGGTGGCCGAGCTGGGAGGTGCCAAGCGGCCGGACTCAGGGAACATGTGGGTGGTGAGCAGCAGCCCAACAACACAGCTCTCAGCCCCAGCCTCGCCCAGAGGCAGCGGGAGGCCTTGATGCGGCAGCCGGGGCTGTGCAGCTCCTCAGAGATCTGCCCAGAGTTGTGTCACGGGTAGACACGGCCGCGTAGGACTTCCCATCTGGACCTTCTCTAAGACGGGAGAATCAAGGTGCGTATGATTCACACCATCCCGTTCACGGTGTTAACAGTTGCTGAAAAGCCTGAAGGACTGACCGGCTCTGCTTGAAAGCAGGTCCCCTCCCCAGAAGGAGCTGGGGCCCCTGGAGGTGCTGGTTCTGACGCAGGATTGCAAGGAGCCATTCTCAGGAAGAGCATCAGAAACGGGAGGGAAAGATGGGCCTTGAGTGGAGACTGTGCCCGACTTCTTTCCCTTTCACTCTCAGGAGGTCAGTCACTCTCTAGGAGGTCAGAAGACCGTCTACCAGCCTGGGTGTTCCCTGGCATGAGTGACCTCCAGCCCAGCCAGTCAGCCCAGTCAGTGAGCCCAGCCCAGTCAGCCCAGCCCAGTCAGTCAGCCCAGTCAGTCAACCCAACCCAGTCAGCCCAGTCAGTCAACCCAGCTCAGTCAGTCAACCCAGCCCAGTCAGCCCAGCCCAGTCAGTCAGCCCAGTTAGTCAGCCCAGTCAGTCAACCCAGCCCAGTTAGTCAGCCCAGCCCAGTCAGTCATCCCAGTCAGTCATCCCAGACAGTCAGCCCAGCCCAGTCAGTCAGCCCAGCCCAGTCAGCTCAGTCAGTCAACCCAGCCCAGTCAGTCAGCCCAGTCAGTCAGCCCAGCCCAGTCAGCCCAGCCCAGTCAGTCAGTCCAGTCAGTCAACCCAACCCAGTTAGTTAGCCCAGTCAGTCAGCCCAGCTCAGTCAGTCAGCCCAGTCAGCCCAGCCCAGTTAGTCAGCCCAGTCAGTCAACCCAACCCAGTCAGTCAGCCCAGCTCAGTCAGTCAGCCCAGTCAGTCAATCCAACCCAGTCAGTTAGCATAGTCAGTCAGCCCAGCCCAGTCAGTCAGCCCAGCCCAGTCAGTCAGCCCAGCCCAGTCAACCCAGCCCAGTCAGTCAGCCCAGTAAGTCAACCCAGCCCAGTCAGTTAGCCCAGTCAGTCAGCCCAGCTTAGTCAGTCAGCCCAGTCAGTCAATCCAGCCCAGTCAGCCCGGCCCAGTCAGTCAGCCCAATTAGTCAACCCATCCCAGTCAGTCAGCCCAACCAGTCAGCCCAGCCCAGTCAGTCAGCCCAGCCCAGTTAGCCCAGTCAGTCAACCCAGCCCAGTCAGTCAGCCCAGCCCAGTCAGTCAGCCCAGTCAGCCCAATTAGTCAACCCAGCCCAGTCAGCCCAGCCCAGTCAGTCAGCCCAATTAGTCAACCCAGCCCAGTCAGCCCAGCCTAGTCAGTCAGCCCAGTCAGTTAGCCCACCCCTGTCAGTCAGCCCAGTCAGTCAGCCCAGCCCAGTCAGTTAGTCAGCCCAGCCCAGCCAGTCCCATCAGCCAGCCCAGTGCAGCCAGCCTAGCCGTCAGCGGTCAGCAGAGAATGGAACGTGGAAGGTTGGCTCATCTCCGCACAGCCCACACTTGGACGGTAACCGTGCTCTTTCTTTGTTGCCCTGACATGGAAACCACGCAAAGAGCTGGGTGGGTGCTGGGATGTGTCAGGGGCGCCACCGTGGGTGCCCCCTCTGCCAGCGCCCGCTCTGTGTGTTGCCCACAGGAAGACGTGCGGGCGGGGCACTGGACAGACGCGGCATTTCTTCCCGATCCCACCCTGGCGGCCCGGGTCCCCCTGCCTTCATGGGGCCTTGATTCCGGACGGAGCTCCCCAAGGCTGCCCTGGATGTCCCCTGGGACCCCCGAGAAGGCGGGCGCAAACCGCAGCGCCAGAGCCGAGCACAGGGCGGAGGGTCCGGGCTGCTCCGCCTCGGGGGCTTCTCACGCGTCTGCTCGAGAATTCCATGAATTTTGAGAATCCCTCCGAAGTGGCAGCGCAAAGTGTGCGCGTGATAAACGGTCTGGCCTTGATAATTTTTATTAAGCATTAAATGTCACATTTAACCTGCATTACTGGAAGCAATTACCCGCGTATCAACAGCCGAGCAGCCGGGCGGTGCTCGCCCCCGCGCGGGCTCCATCTGGGAATAAGGATTTCAATTAGGAGGGAAATGGCTGCGCGGCCGGGCCGGGGGCTCCCGGAGGAGCTGCGCGCTCACACGCCGCGTGTCAACAGATCACCCCCGCCATCTGCCGCCAGCGGCGCTCACTTGATCAAATCTCAATATTTACAGACGCTGATCAGCCCGGGGGCCCAGGATGGCTCCCTGCCAGGGAGTTGCGGGGAAGCCGCCGTAAGGTGTGTTGCAGGAGGCTAATTAATTTACAAGCACCTGTTTCCACGCTGGCGCTGCTCGCAGGCAGATGAGCCGCGCCCGGGAGGGGACTTTATCCAGCTAAATTGATTTCAATTGATTTTAATTTGCTGATGGCACCGTTGTAGGCTTGCCTGAGCCAGCCCGAGGCCCCCCTCCCTGTTTGGCGCGAGCCACGTGGCTGTCTCCCCGCTGGCCCCCGAGGAGAGGGCTCGGCTCTGCGGCCGGGGAGCGTGCCAGCCACTGTGTCCAGTCACGCTCTCGCCGCTGGCTGTGGGTGTCCCGAGTCCCTGGGGACTCCTGCACGCAGCCTGCCCTCCGGCTTGCTGGGGCGTCATGGCTGCAGCAGGCCGGCCCGGGCAGCAGGTTCTCGTCTGGGTGTGGGTCCTTGAGAGTTCTCTGTGGGCACTGCCGCCCTGGCATGCCTTCGAATCCCGCCCTGCCCCCCAGGTGAGCAGCGGTGACTGAGCCCTCAGAGAGCCCCGAGGGGCCGGTGTCCTTTGAAGGTGAGACGGAGCCTCTTCTCTCCTGGGCAGGCGACTCTCAGCCGTGCCCCCGGGAGAAGGCCGCCACAGTGTAAGCGGGTGTGCCCAGGGGCACACGGGCTGTGTCTGTCACAGGTAACACAACGGGTCATGTCCATGGCACAGTGGCATGTGGGCGGTTGTCCATGGCACAGGGTGTGTTGCAGGTGTACACAGACTGTGACATGTCACAGATGACTTGTGAGCTGTGTCTGTGGTGCAGTGGCATGTGAGTTATGTGTGTGGCGTATTGGCATGTGAACTGTGTCCGTGGTGCATCGGCATGTGAACTGTGTCCGTGGTGCAGCGGCATGTGAACTGTGTCCGTGGTGCACTGGTGTGTGAACTGTGTCCGTGGTGCAGCGGCACATGGGCTATGTCCGTGGTGCAGTGGCATGTGAACTGTGTCCGTGGTGCAGCGGCATGTGAACTGTGTCCGTGGTGCAGTGGTGTGTGAACTGTGTCCATGGTGCAGCGGCACATGGGCTATGTCCGTGGTGCAGTGGCATGTGGGCTGTGTCCCTGGTGCAGCGGCATGTGGGCTGTGTCTGTAGTGTAGTGGCCTTGGCAGTGCTGTGTCTGTGGCCTTGGCAGTGCCCCTGGGTCCTCAGTGGTGGCTGAGCGGTGGCCCAACGCTTCCATGGTGACTGAGTCGTGTTCCCCTGGGGAACAGCTGTGCAGACACCAGCTCAGCCCAGGCCCGGGGTGTCTGCCCCAGGGACTGGCCAATACTGTCCATTTGTTTCGCCTGCTCCCCTCCCCCCTCCAGGTCTGTAGTGCGTCCCGGGCCACTGGACAGGCCAGGGGATGCCTCCCACAGGAACCGCCAACGTCTACGTTTCTTTCCTGCCGAGTGACTCCTTGGGGCCAGGCAGGGTCAGACAGTGGGTCTGCAGCCGTCTGCCAGGCACCCTCCAGCGCCCGAGCCCGCCCGCCCAGTCACTGCTGCCATGGGACCTGTCATTACTCAGCCCGTGTGGACGAGGGGCTGTGAGCACCAGCAGGGGTGACGCGGGCTGGGCTGTCCTGGCAGGCACGTGGGGGGAGAGCAGGGCCGGGCGGAGCGGTGCTATCTCGCCGTGGGCGGACGCCCAGGTGCAGCCGCTGCTGCGGTGACTCGGTGCCCTGCAGGTGCCACGCGCCCGTGCTCGTGAGCGTCGGGGAGCCATGGCCCGGCCCTCCCGGGGGTCCGGCATGTTGACAGCCGAGAGAAGGGCCGGGGGCCGGGGGGGGGCCGGGGTGGCTTAGGGGTCTCTGAGGCCGGACCTGCCCCCTTCATGCCGTGCCCCTGGCGAGGGTCACAGGTGCCCCCTTGTCCTTCCTGAGTCGGGAACGCTCTTCCCGTGGCCCCGCGTCCCGGGTCAGCCCCCCTTTCTTGAGCTCACGTACACGCAGGCCACATGCTCGTGGGGTCACGGTCGACATGTGTGGGACCTTCTTAGCTGCCGAGCCCGAGATGCCGAGGAAAGGCAGGGAGTGAGGGCGCGTGCAGGCTGTGGGCGGGGCAGCGCCAGCTCTGGTGCCCCTGCACGCTGACCGCACAGGCCTGCTGTGTCCCGGCCCTGACGGCTCCGGGCGTCCGTGGAGCAGGAAGCCCCGCGCCCGCCTGGCCGTCCCGCCCCCCCCCCACCCCAGAGCCCTGGCCGCCCCATCCTCCGCCCCCGCCCCGCGCCCTGGCCGCCCCTCTGTCCCTCTCCATTCTTCTGTTTGTTTTGGTCGGACTCCTGGCTCTGTGCTCAGGGGTCACTCCTGGCGGTGCTCTGGGGACCGCATGGGGTCAGGCCCACGCCCTCCCGGCCACTCTCTGTGTAGCCCCTTCCGGTACCTAGACTGGCCGGTCACTGCGTCTCCATGCTGCCCGGCTGTGGGGCTCAGAGCCACTCGTCTGGGTCTGCACTGGTGCCGGCTTCCTCCCGGGGCAGCCTGGCCTCTCGCATCTCTGCCCCGGCCGGGTCTGCCCCAGGCGGAGCTGCCGGGCCCCGAGCACGGAGACACGGGAGGGTGCTGCGCCCATCCCTGGGCGGGCGCGGGGGCTGTGCCACGCCCGCTCCTGCCCGCAGGCCCCGTCCACGCTGCTGCAGAGACATGGTCGGTGTGGCTCGGCCCCTCCCTGGAAGCAGCTCTGCGGGCGGGCGGGGAGAGCGCAGGCGACACGTGTAGCTCCGCGGATCATGTCACGCTCTGCCGCGGGGAATCGCAGAGAATAGTTTGGGCCACAATAATGTGCATTGTTGATGTTTGTTAAAATAAAGATATTCAATTTATAATAAAAGGGATTAAGAGCTTAATTCATGGCTATGTTAATATTTGCCTGCCGGCACGCAGATAATGCGACGCACCTTATCACGCCCGGCACCTGCTCACTCGAGCCCGCGCTGGGATCTTGGCGGCCGCGCCACTCGCCGAGGCGCAGGCTCCCGGAATAATGATATCATCCGGCCACAGGGAGCACCCGGCGGGCACTGCCGAGCCACAGCCACGGGGGCGGGACGTGGGCCGGGGGCGGCGGGTCCCAGAGGCCTGGCCCCGTGTCCAGAGGAGGGGGCCTGTGAAAGGGCGAATGGTGGACGCGAGCAGCGGGCGCCGCGGGGGGCGGTGCGTCCCGCCGATGTGAGGGGCCGAGCGGGGGCTGTGGGCACCTCTCTGGCTTGTGGCCCCCAGCGGGGTCGGGGGACTGGGACAGCCCGGCGGTCACGTCTGCAGGGCCCCGTCCCCGTGTCCGTCTCCCGGTCAGAGAGGACCAGGAGCAGCGTCCTTCCTTTTGCAGTGGCCGCACCCAGGGCCACACTCTGAAGCCGAGCCTCCCCGGGCCTTTGCACGGCACTCACGGCTCACACGTGAGGCCCGGGGGCCACAGAAGGGGGGCCACAGCAGGGGGACGGGGCTGCGGGGGCCTGGCAGGTGCCGGGAGCTCTCGGGAGGAAGCGGGACAGGCAGGGCCGGTGCGGGCACTCGGGCTCTGCGGTGTGCGGGGAGGCGGGCAGAGGCGTGTGCACCCCCGTAGCCACACGCGTGCAGCCTCCCGCTCCCGTGCTTGCTGGGGAGCGTGTCGCGTGTGCACTCACCGGGACGTGGAAACACACACGTGTGGCCCTGCGTGTGGGTGGATCCCCTCCTCCAGCAGGCTGCCTGGGCCACTCAGGGGGCGCCGAGCTGGGCCAGCCCCGCGGGAGGGCGCCGGGGCCCCGGGGCCAGGGGCCGCAGCCCCGCCCCCTCGCCAGGGCCCACCGGGAGGAGCTTCCCTGAGCTGGTGGACGGGGCTGTCCCGGCCTCTCCTGAGCGTGGACAGGGCGCAGCAGGCGTGGCCCTGGCTGGGTCCCGCGGGTGCCAGGGAGGCGTGGGGCCGCTGAGCTGCACACGCAAACGGTGTCGCGAGTCGGGCGGGGTGAGCCCTGGGCAGGGGAGAGGCCTCTCAGCGTGCATGTGTGCCGGTGCCCCCGCGGAAGGTGCCGGCACTCTGCACCTGCCCAGGGCCAGGCCAGCCGCTCCGCCCGCAGGCCTGGGTCTCCTCGCGCCCGCGGCCCGGGTTCCTGCTCTGTCCTGGGCTGGCCGGGCTGCTGGCGGCCCCCAGAGCTCTGTTCTTTACTGCTGGCCTGGGGCCCGGGGCCACGCCTGGCCGGGGCCTTCCCCGCGGGCAGGCTGGCTGTCGGGACGGAAGCAGGAGCGCTGAGCGTGGCCTCTAGCCTCGGGCCCGGCGGGAGCTCGGGGTGGGGGCCGTGCCTGCGGCTGGTGCCCCCGAACTTCTCTCCCCGAGCGCCGAGGGCTGCTGGGTGCCGTGAGCCAGGAGGGCCCCCCATGCCCCTGCGTGGCCCCCCATGCCCCAGCCGCCCTGGGAGAGCTGCAACAGCCGCAGGTGCCCGCCCCCCTCCCTCCGCAGCGCTGGCCACACGCGGGCCGGCCTGGGGCCAGCAACTCGGGGGTCACGGGCCCTACCTGATCATCCCCCTCACAGCCCGGAGGTGGACCCCCACCACGCCCAGGCCGGCGTGGCTCCTGCTCCCACCAGGGTTGGCCTTGCGTCCGTGTGCCCAGAAAGGTGTGTTTGGGGGGCACCTTCTCAGGGCGCCTGCACTGGAAACGCTTCAAAGGCACTGAGGCCCACTCCACAAACGTGTGCGAACAGTAGCCCTGGGGCCCCTGCGTCCCCGGGCAGCCGGAGTAGACACCGCATGTTGGGATTCCACTTGGTTTTCTGAAAGCTGGAGAGTGAAGTCAGGACACGGCCCTAGGACAGGACCGACACCTGACAGCTCGGTGTCTGCGTCTGGCGCGAGTCACGTGAACGAGAGCCACGGCCTGAGCCAGTCAGGAGGGCGCGCGGCCTCAGGCGAAGGCCCAGACGTGCGCAGACCCCGACTGCAGAGCTGCCCGAGGACTGGCCTCGGCCCTGGAGACACAGTCAGGCGGCAGAACAGGGTCTGAGCACTAGCGCCCTGCCACGGCCTCAGCAGGAACGCCCGGGCCCCTGTCTCGACACGTGGAAGGGCGTGAACCAGCTCTGGTGCAGGTGTGAGTGTGCGAGTGTGTGAGGGCCTGTGTGTGCACGTGCAAGCATGTGTGCCTATGTGTATGCGTGCCCGTGTGTGCATACATATGTGCATGTGTGTGCGCGTGTGTGTGCATGTGTGTACATGTATATACGTATGTGCACGTGTGCATGTATGTGCCTGTTTGTGCACAGATGTGTGCATGTGTGAGTGTGTATGTGTGCGTGCATGCATATGTGAGTGCCTGTGTGTGCACACACATGGCTGAGGCCACACCCACACCCGCCCACTTTCAGGGGAACCCTTCGGAGTCGGGACTTCCCGAGTCTCTGGTCCCCGAGTGTCCTCCTCTGTCGCCCAGGGCCCGGGGCCGCACGTGGCTGTGCCTCCCCCCAGGCATCCTGCACGGTGGCACTTCTCTCCGGGGCCACACCCAGGACCCCCCCCCCGTCCCCGCTGTCCCTGGAGAGCCACTCCTCGGCACCCCCACAGCTGGGTCCCCTGTCAGCTCTCAGGGTGCAGGGCGCTGCCTCATGCCTGCACTGCGCCAGCTGCGGGCTCGCCCACCGCCAAGGTGGGGCTGCTCTCCCCCCGTCCTCCCTCCCTCCCCCCTCCCTCCCTCCTTCCCTCCCTGCCGCCCTCCCCCTCCCTTCTTCCCCCTCCCTCCCTCCTTCCCTCCCTGCCGCCCTCCCCCCTCCCTCCCTCCTTCCCTCCCTGCCGCCCTCCCCCCTCCCTCGTGCGCGTGGTTAGCCCTCGCGCCCGGTGACCAGAGGGAGGGAGGCCCTGGGCGGGACGCAGCCTGTCTCTGCTCGCGTGCATCCCGGCGTGGGAGGAGTGGCCGCCAGCGTCTCACGGGAAGGGCCGGGGTGGAGGGGGGCAGTTTCCCAGGCCCTCGGTGGGGCCCCCAGCAGCCGGGGCTCGACGCCCCCGATTTGTGCACTGGCGGGAGTCGAGGCTCCCTGAGATCCAGCATCACCGTTTCTCGAGGTTTCCCTGTGCTCGGGGGTTGGCCTGGGTGGGCGGCTACGCTCGCCGCCGGGAGCCAGGCCACGTGCGGCCCCTTGAGCCTCTCCCTGCCCTCGTCGAGATGTATGGTTCGGGTTTTGGGCCTCCCTCGGGCTTCTCCTGGCTCTGCGTGCAGTGCTCGCTCCTGGCGAGGCTCGGGGCCCTGGGGTTGGCCGCGTGCAAGGTGAGTGCCGTGAGCACTGTCTGTCTCCCGCCTCCGGGAGTGTGTGAAGGAGCGTCCAGGCCCCGCCCTGCCCCAGCTCGGAGCCAGGCGCCCGGCCGGCCCTGGCAGGCAGCGCGACCTCCCTCCCCCACGTCTACCACTTGGCTCTGGAGCGTCACTTAATATTTCGAATAAGGAAATGGCGGGTCCGAGGCGGGTGGGGGCTGGCACCGGGGGGCGGGCGGTGCTGGCGGTCGCCAGGAGGGGTGCCAGTGCTCAGGGGCGAGCGCGTTCGCTGCGACACGAAGGCAGCGAAGGAAACTTAAAAGCTCAATTAAATTTCCCTGGATTCCCCCCCCCCATCCCTGGAATAGAATTTCTGGCTGATTCCAGAATCCGGCCCCACCTTCCGGGCAGGCGCCTCACGGCCTGGGGGGTGGGCGGCAGGCGGGGGTCTCGGCTCTGGCCCTTGGCGCCCCCGCGGGGACCCCGTCCTGTCGGCTGAGGGGGAGCACCTGCCTGTTCTCTGGGTTTTCAGCGGATTTGCATTCCGAGAGGCGCCTGCTCGGATCCTGTGGACTCTAATGAAATGGAAAATTGTCACGAAGTGATTGAAGAATTTCCAGAGCGAAGTTGAATTCATGAAATGTTATGAGGCGCGAACCTGCGATGCCAGCCCAGCTCGGGGGGCCGCAGGGCCCGGCCCCAGCTCCCTGCTGCACCCAGGTGCAGACGCGCTCCCCCCCACCCCGTGAGACCGGCCACCCTCTGCCTTTGGCGTCCCTGCACACAGCTGCCCCGAGGTGCCACTGCCTGTCGCCACCACGCCAGCCCGACCCCACGGGGCTCTCCTGTGGCAGCCCCGCCCACCCTCCCCAAACCCGCCTGGGGGACCGAGAAAGGCAGAAAGGGGCAGGGAGAGGGGCTGGGAGGTGGCCCAGAGGGGGAGGGGGACGGGGGGGAGTAGACCCCAACCCGGCAGTTCCAGCCTTAGGGATGGAGAGTCCAGGACTGTGGGGCCGCCGGGCAGCTGTGTGCAGGGACCCCCAGGGACCCCAAAGAGCCTGAGCCGGGGGACAGGGCCAGGGGCCTGTTGAAGGGGAAAGTGGATGACCATTGGGGTGGCGGGACCCAGGAGCAGAGCCTCGGGGGCCTGGGCGGTGCTGGGGGCCTGGGTGGGTTGGGTGGGCTCTCTGCCTGCGCCAAACCCAGGGTCCCGCAGCGCCCCTGGCCCCACTCCTGCATGTGGCTAGGGCAGAGCCAGTCCCAGATGCCCGAGGTGCCCCCGCGCTCTGCCCTCCCCACCACAGGCCACCCCCAGGGAAATGGGCCATGGGTGGCCGTGCCCGCAGAAGGAGCGGCCCCTCAGGCTCCATCGGGACCTCGCAGGGTTCGTGTCCACTGGCTGGGATGAGTCCGGGGGCCCTAGCAGCACTGCTGACCACTTCATTCACTGGTCAGGGCAGCTCCAAGTTCTGTCCTCAGGCATGACCTGCCCCCCACTGACCACTGAGAAGCCTGTGTGCGTGGCCTATGGACCGTCTCCACGGATGGTCACTAGGGGCGTGGGGCAGGGGTCATGTGGGCAGGGTATGGACTGGGGGTTACGTGGGCAGGGGTGTGGGTCAGGGGTCACGTGGGCAGAGCCGTGGAGCAGGGGTCACGTGGGCAGGGCCGTGGGGCAGGGGTCACGTGGGTAGGGCGTGGAGCGGGTCATGGGTTTATGGCGGGTGCCACATTTAGGGCTCAGGTCTGGCTCTTCTTCATGGTTCCGAGAGCAAATGTCCCTGTCGAAGGAGGTCGGGGGTCCTCCCAGCAGAAATCCCCAGCGTGATGGCCACAGCTCCACGGCCATCCACGTGCTCGGCCACATAAGCCAGGACAAAATGACAGTTCCACTGGGTTTGGTGCAGAAATAACGGCACCATCGCACCATTGCTCAGACTGGCCACGTTGGTGAGTGACCAGCCCTGAGGGTGACCAGTGCCCAGGGGTGGCTGTGTCGGTGGTCGTGCGTCCCTGGGCTCTGCTGTGAGTCTCAAGGGAACGGGCTGCCCCGGCCGAGTCGGGGGCTCCTGCTGGGCTGTTTGTGCCCTTCCTGGGCCCCCCGGGGAGCAAACAGGGCTGCAGGTGGGTAATCGTGAACTCTGGGGGTGCGTCCAGGCGAGTCGTCATGGACGTGGCCCCCAGACACCGCCCTGCATGCCCGTCCCTCTGGCCCCCTGGGGTCCCCGTGCCCAGTGTGGCCCCAGCTAGACTTTGGGGGACGGTGACATTGTGAGGAGCGGGAGGGAGGTTGAGGCTCCAGGAAAGGAACCTTCTGGAATGGACTCTGCTCATTACTGTGGCAGGACCCCCCCCCCACCTTTGTATATTTAATTTCCTTTTTAATAGCTTCGCCGTCCTGGGAGGGTCCACAGACATTCTTATTCAAAGGGATGTTTATATCCCGCAGATAAACATCGCCGGGACCTCGGCCGGAGCGTGTTTATTGCACACGCCCGAGTGACCGGCCCGCCGCCCCCGCGTCCCTCCCTCGGTGTCTGCGGCCAGAATGCGCAGAGGGCAAATGAATGTCCCACTCTGCGAGCTGGGCTGCGTATGCTGGGCAAAGGCAGGAGGCTGAGGGCCAAGCAGCCGGGCCTGAGGCCACACGCCGGGGCTCCCGCCCTGAGGCCACTCACGGCCTGGGGTGGGGCCTGAAGCAAACCAGCAGCGTCTCTGCGAGCCGGGTCCGGGGCCCCCGGTGTGGGCCGCCAGAAGGCTGCGGGAAGCCTGGGACAGCCCTGGCCAGGCCACTGTCCCACGGCTGCCGTGGTCCTGCAGCCCCGCCTAGAGCCTAGAGCCACGTTCTCCAGGCTCAATCCAGCTGGGGTGGGGTCTGGGCACCAGCTGTGGGCACGGCCGGCCACGTGCAGCCACGGGCACCTCAATCCAACTGGACCCACCGCTGACACGCCCCCTTGGAAGACACTTGCACACATGTGTCTGCAGAACACGTCACACACGTGCCCGCCCAGGGACCCCTTTAAAGAAGGACTTGGGGCCAGGGACCCAGTCCTGGGACCCCCCAGGGACCCCACGGGGCGTGCTGGGGCTGGGTCACACGAGCTCCGGGTCTGAACCAAACCCAGCCGGGCATCAGTGCTCCCGAGTCCGGGGCAGACGCTGGCTCCTTCCTAGGAAGTGACCCCCTGCTCCCGGCTGAGCAGGGGCTGCGGCCACGGCATTTGAGCAGAAGCCTGAGGGGCCCTCCAGGGGCCTCAGGGACGGCGAGTCCTTTACTTGGCCTCAAAACGTCAGTCGTGGTGGTGAGGCTGACCGGAAGGGGGTCGGGGAGACCAGCATGCCAGGAGGCTCTGGGCAAGGGGCGACCTCGGGGAGGGTCAGCGGGGCTGTGTCCCCCAGGTGGACAGGCTGGTCACTGCTGAATCACCAGGCGGGTCCCCTGAAGGGGGGTTGAGGCCCCCAGCAGCAGACAAACATGCAGGCACATGTGCATACGGAGCACCGTAGGAGGCATGGGACACGGGATACGTACACAGGCATGTGCACATGTGCATACGGAGCACCGTAGGAGGCATGGGCACACGGGATACGTACACAGGCATGTGCATACACAGGGACACAGGCGCACTCACACAGACATGCGTACACACGGGGGCACACACACATGCATGTGCACACATAGGGATGTCGTGGGCACACACACAGACTCGTGCAAACAGGCACACTCACATATATACAGACATGGGAACACACGGGGGCACTTGCATGCAGGCACCTGCACAGAGACATAGTAAGAGTTTGGTCCTGTGAAGGATACACAGTGGTACCCAAACATGCACACATGTGAACACTGCAGCACAGCACACATGACATGCACACACATACACACATGTGCACACAGGTCCACAGCCCTGCATAGCACATGCACGGGACACAGAGACACATGCACACATGGACACATAAGGCCACAGGCACTCAGATGGGTGCACATACACGAGCACATAGACACATGGATACACGTGCACACGGGCTCACAGAAGCACACGGACACGCACATATGCACACAAGAGCATGGCCATGTGCTATGTGTGTGCATACAGAAACACACAGGCACACAGGAGCACACACCTGCACAAAAGGCACAGACAGACACATGTGAATGCAAGGGCACTCTCATACGCACACAGATAGCGCCCTAGACACCATTCTCCTGCACACACATGTACACAGACACAGGGCAGTATGTACTGTTCGCCTACAAACGTGCACACAGGCACAGCACAGTACACACCGCTCTCCTGCACACACAGGCAGGTGTCTGCTCTCGGGCCCTGGCCTCTGCCGGCTGCTCCCCGCCGTCTGTGCCTGCCTCAGCCTCTCCTGTCATTCGTGCCCACCTCGCCCGCAGTCGCCCACCACGGGCGGAGTGCCGACCCCTCCCCCGGTGGCCGGAGCCGGGTCTGTCGCGCCCGGGCCCCGGTGGTGAGAGGACAGGAGAGGGGCGCTCCTCCGAGGTCGAGTCCGTCCCGCTGCACGTGTGGGTGCCCCTGACCCGAGGACAGTCAGGAGGGGCCCGGCCCCCACTGCCCACTGGGCGCCGCGGGGACGGGATGAATATTTGATCAGGGGCCTACGGCTTCTGAAGCGAGGCCGCCTTACCTGGCGACCCTCATAATTACGGAGCCGCGACCTCAGCGGTGGGGGAGGGGCGCCCGCCCTGCCACCGGGACCCTCATTAGGCCACAGCCTCCCGCCTGGCGCCCTCCCCCAGGGCCCCCCGCCCCGCGCCCGTCCCACGCCGTCCTCATCAGCCCGTGGGCCCCCGCAGACGGGCTCGGCCTTCAAAGCACAGGGCAGGCGCGGGCCCGTGGTGGGCGGCCAGAGACAGGCCTCGCGGGGTGTGGGAGGGGTTCCACGGTCACCGCGCCTTGAAGTGCCGCTTCCTGCAGTGGCCGCCTCTGAGCACTCGGCCCAGACTCAGCCTTTGAAGCGAACGGCTGCCCTGCCTGGGCCGCGCCGGCCTGTCTCTGCCAGGAGCCCAGCAAACCCAAGGCCCAGGGAGCCCCAACACCCCCACAGTCCAGGGAGCCCCAACACCCCCACAGCCCCCGGGAGCCCCAACACCCACAGTCCCCGGGAGCCCCAACACCCCCAAGGCCCAGGGAGCCCCAACACCCACAGTCCAGGGAGCCCCAACACCCACAGTCCAGGGAGCCCCAACACCCCCAGTCCCCGGGAGCCCCGACACCCCCACAGTCCCCAGGAGCCCCAGCACCCCCAAGGTCCAGGGAGCCCCAGCACCCCCACAGTCCCCGGGAGCCCCAACACCCACAGTCCCCGGGAGCCCCAACACCCACAGTCCAGGGAGCCCCAGCACCCACAGTCCCCGGGAGCCCCAACACCCACAGTCCCCGGGAGCCCCAACACCCACAGTCCAGGGAGCCCCAGCACCCACAGTCCCCGGGAGCCCCAACACCCCCAAGGTCCAGGGAGCCCCAATACCCCCAGGAGGCCCCCGGGAGCCCCAACACCCCCACAGCCCCCGGGAGCCCCAACACCCCCAGCCCCTGGGAGCCCCACCACCCCCAGCCCCCGGGAGCCCCAACACCCCCACAGTCCCTGGGAGCCCCACCACCCCCACAGTCCCCGGGAGCCCCAACACCCCCAAGGCCCCCGGGAGCCCCAACACCCCCAGCCCCCGGGAGCCCCAACACCCACAGTCCCCAGTACACTCCCACAGCCCCTGGGAGCCCCAACACCCACAGTCCCGGGAGCCCCAACACCCCCACAGTCCCCGGGAGCCCCAACACCCACAGTCCCCAGTACACCCCCATAGTCCCCGGGAACCCCAACACCCCCAGTCCCACCCCTGCTGAGTCCAGGAGTGACCCCCGAGGGCCAGCCTGCCCACACCTGCAGCTTGCACTGTCTCGTCTGCTGACTAGCTCGGGCTTGTTCTGTGCGTCGTGACGGGGCTCAGGGGACGGAGGGCTCCTGTGTGCTCTCTCCTTCCCGACGACCTCTGCATGGACGACCCCCAGTCCCGGTGTCCCTCCTGTCCCCGTCTGGGGTGCTGGCAGCCGTGTGCACGGGCTCAGCCCCTCTCGGGCATCTCGGTCTGCAGCTCCGAGTCAGTCCAGATTGTGCTTCTGGCCCCACCGAGAGGAGGCGCGTCGCGCTGCACACCTGCCCCGCGTGAGGAGTCCGGGTGCGAGGCTGTGCTCCCGGGGGCCGGGCTGTGTGCTGGCCCTGCCTCCTCTCTGCAGGCTCGTGAGGCTTTGCACACTTGCCGCCGGCCCTGCACGGCCGATGGCGTTGGCTGCACAAGTGCTGGCTGGGTCGCTGGGTTGGCTGGCCGTGTCTGCGCGTCTCCCAGGCTGGTGGCCACACCGGCCTCCCTCCGTGCGCTGGGAGGTGCTCCCGCTCCGTTTCCCAGGGGACTGTGAGACGTGTGCCCACCCTGCCTGGTGGAGCTGCTCGGCGGCTCGCCGGACCCTGTGGTGGGAGCCGTGTCTGCCTACGCCCTGTCTCTGAAAGGCCAGAGGCGGCAGCACGGATGCCTGGGGCCGCGGTGGTCTGGGCCGGGCCTCCTGGCCCTGAAACTGCCCCCGTCAAACGGCCCATTTGTGGCGAGTCTTGCCAGGCAAAGGGTCATTATCTTCATACACTTAATTCCAGAGACATTTCTGGCATGATTTTGATGAACTTTTTGACCGTTTCCTATTTTCTCATTTCAAAATTTCGCATCTTTACAAAATAGATTGTTGTGGCCTTAACGCTGCTCCTCCCGTAGTCCTGAGAAGGGTCTGGAGCGTCTCCCAAGCCAGTTGCCTCTGCTGGGTTCATCTACAAAAGCAGCACAGGTGCCCGCCCAGATAACCAGTGGGCACTGAGACCCGCCCCCAGTGTTCTGCCCCTGCTGGGGACGCGAGGCTTGGTCACACAGGCTTGGTCGCACAGGCACAATCCCATAGTCACGGTCACACAGGCTCAGTCACACAGACTCAGTCACACAGGGATGGTCACACAGGCACGGTCACACAGACTCAGTCACACAGGCACGGTCACACAGGCACAATCACACAGGCATGGTCACACAGACTCAGTCACACAGGCTCAGTCACACAGGCACAGTCACACAGACTCAGTCACACAGGCACGGTCACACAGGCACAATCACACAGGCACGGTCACACAGGCACAATCACACAGGCACGGTCACACAGGCACGGTCACACAGACTCAGTCACACAGGCACGGTCACACAGGCATGGTCACACAGACTCGGTCACACAGACTCAGTCACACAGGCTCGGTCACACAGGCACGGTCACACAGGCACGGTCACACAGGCTCAGTCACACAGGCACGGTCACACAGGCTTGGTCACACAGGGATGGCCACACAGACTCGGTCACACAGGGATGGCCACACAGACTCGGTCACACAGACTCAGTCACACAGGCACGGTCACACAGGCTTGGTCACACAGGGATGGCCACACAGACTCGGTCACACAGGGATGGTCTCACAGACTCGGTCACACAGACTCAGTCACACAGGCTCGGTCACACAGGCACGGTCACACAGGCATGGTCACAACAGGCACAATCACACAGGCTCAGTCACACAGGCTTAGTCACACAGGCTTGGTCACATAGGCTTAGTCACACAGGCTCTGTCATACAGCTCTGCCACATAGGCACGGTCACACAGACTTGGTGACACAGACTCAGTCACACAGGCACGGTTGTACAGGCACGGTCGCACAGGTACAGTCACATAGTCACAGTCACACAGGCTCAGTCACACAGACTCAGTCACACAGGCAGACACACAGGCTCAGTCACTCAGGCTCAGTCACACAGACCCGGTCACAAGGGCTCGGTCTTGCACTCTGAGGAAACCAGAGGGTGTGGCCTTGCTGCCCAGTGCCACTTTCTGGGGAGGGCGTGGCCTTGTGCAGACACATGTCCGGGACACCCAGTGCCTTCTGAAGTGTCTCAGCATGAGCCGGAAGCCAGGCCAGCGTCTGCCCGCTGCGTCCTGCAGGGCTGGAGCGGGGTCCCGGGGGGCAATGCTCGCCCGCCGCTGGCGAGGCCTCACTCCCTGGGCTCCGCCTGCTTCTGCCCCTTGGGGTCTCCTCCTTGGGGACCTTCGAGGTGTCTCGGCCCATGGGGGAAGTGCTCGGTGCTCCCCGTCTCTCACCTGGAGGATTTTGCCACAACTTCAATCTGGACGGAGCCTGCCGGGTGTGTTTGCCCTGAGCTCCCCGCTGCCCCCGCCCAGGATGCGGCTCCACGTGGCACCTGGACCCCGGCTGGACCTAGGACCCACGTGCTCCAGACTCTGGCGCCAAGTGGCACGAGTGAGCCAGCTGTCGGCGCCTCATCGCGCCGCCCTGCCCAGGCCCCAGCTGGCACCCCTCTAGGCCCTCCCAGCGCTTTCCCTGAGGAACTCTGAAGCCGGAGGTGACAGGGATCGGGTGACAAGTGTCCATGGGTGTGTCAGGTCGCGTGCCAGCGGGGCCGCAGACAGGCCCGGGCGTGGCACAGTGCTGAGCCGGCCGCGCTGTCGCCAGGCTGGCTGCGGGGCCCAGCTCAGGCGTGGGGCAGCCCCGGGCACAGGGCACCTCAGGAGAGCGTCCAAGCTTGGTGCGGGCCCTGCCAGCCCTGCCCACTGCAGGCCAGGTGACGCACGCTCCTGCTCACACCACACCTGCCTCCCCCGGACCCAGGCACGCTCCCTGGGAAGAGACCCCGGGAGAGACGCAGGGGGTGGCGAGGGGCCGCCTCAAACCCCACCGAGGGAGTGCCAGAGCCTGCAGCCTTCTTAGCACCGGAGCAGGGCCGGCTGCCCGCTGGTGCGAGCGTGTGGGCAGGCCCGGCTCTCCCGGCCTCCTCGAAGGAGGAAGAGCCGCTGGGGTTGGGGGCGGTGACTCAGAGACCCCCCCGCCCCCGGAACGCAGCACCAAGCCTCAGCGTTTGCCCCTCCGGCGGAAGGTGCTAGAAGGCCGGTGGTCCCACTCCGTGCCCTCCTCGCCCGCGACCCTGCTGTGCTCAGCAGGACGCCCCGCGCAGGCGAGAACAGCCTCCACGGGAGTCCACGGACGCGCCACAGCGGCTCATCAAAGATTCAGGGGGCCGAGGCCTGGGCTGAACAGCGCCTGCCCCCGCGGGCCTTTGTCGGTGCTCCCTGCCCGGCTTCGGGGGACGCCTGCTTTTGTGCCGGTCTCCGTGCAAGTGCGTGCACGCTGGCCGCTGGCGGGCCGGCAGCTCCGCGCAGCGAGAGGGAGGCGGGCTGCGGCGACCGTGCCCGGTGGGGGCGACTCCACGGCTCCTCTGGCCCCGGCGCCCGGACCTGGGCCTGAAGGAGAGCCGGGACGCCCGCCTGGCTCGGCACCCGCAGGGGTGACGGCCTGTCTCAGGGAGGGACCCCAGGGCCTGGGGACGCCACTGCTGGGGGCCTTGCCCTGAGCGCCTCGAGCAAGGCCAGGTGCGGGACGACATGCTCAGCTCCTGCCCGGGGAAGCCCTGCCCGCGACCCCTGCCCCCCAGAGGGGCCTTGTCGAGCTGCTGACGGCCCCTCCCTGCTGTCCCGCCATTCGCTGGTCCATCCCGTGCCCCGCTGGCCAGAGCAGGTGTGCAGGGCGGGCACGTGCCAACGCCTCCTCGCGCAGTCTCGGGGAGACCCCTCCCCGTGCCGGCTCCCCTCGGGACAGGCGGGGGCTCCGTCTCCTCCTGTGCCTCCGGGGCTGTGCCCAGGGCAGGGGGTCTTAGGGAAGACGTTGTCTGCGGGGGCCCGTTCCCCGCCAGGGGCTGCGGACCCCCGCGCACGCCCCGCACAGACTGAAGAGCAGCCACGGGAAAAGCGGCATGTTTTAATGTCGCTGAAAACAGCCTTTAATTTCCAGGAGGAACCGCGGAGAACTCTTAATAGGGTTCAGCCTGATTTCCCAGCCTGTGAGGAGCTGGTCCTGATGAGGCCACGCATGTAATTAGGATGATGCTTCTCACGAGGAAGAGACGCGTTTCAGAATTCATGAACAGATAAGCAGAGTTCGGCAAACCCCGAGAACCGCCAGCCGGTGCTTCTCCTTTAAAGGGGCCGCGCCTGCCCCTGGCACGGTGGGAGCCTTCGGCCTCGAGGCCCGGCCCCTCCGCAGGCCCCTCTGCTCAGCTCGCAGGGACCGCTGAGTGCTTTGAAGCGGCGGGAAGGCCTGAAATGTCACAATCAATACGGCGCTGGCCTTTGGGGAGGCCACGGCCACCGCTTCCCCGCCCCCGTTCCCGGGAGCCGGGACTCTCGGCCCGTCCAGGACGGGAGGTGGGCAGCCGGGGGCCAGGCGGGGAGGGGTTGGCCTGGGCACAGGCCCCGCCTGACTGCAGGGGAGAAGCCACGCAGGCGGATCCTGCCTGCAGCCCGGCGGGGCCCTGGGGGCCGGGGGCAGCTGCCCGCCCCGTGCTCCCCAAGGCTCCGCGTCCGTGATCTCGCCTGCCGCTGTCTGCCGACACGTCCGGCCCCCGGACCTGCCCAGGCTCCTGCGAGGCACCAGCTGGCTGGGCCTTGGGGGCCCCGTGGAGCCAGCGCCAGGCCCCCGGGCTCCGCAGGGCTGCTGGGTCAGGCTCGATCGTGGGGATGCTGACTTCCTGTGGGGCGGCTGTGCCGGGCCCCAGCCCCTGCTCCGAGGGTCGCATGGGTGATGCTGTCCACCTCCCAGAAGCACACAGCCTGGATCAGTGGCCACCATGCTCCACGGATGTGCTTCATTCACACTCCGGGAACCTGTTCCGGCAGTACTCCATCTGGGGAGTGCTCCACCTGGGGAGTGCTCCATCAGAAGTGCGCCATCCGGGAGTGCTCCACCTGGGGAATGCTCTATCTGGGACTGCTTCATCTGTGATTGTGCCATCCAGGAGTGTTCCACCCAGGGTCTGCTCCATCTGAGGAATGCTCCATCTGGGACTGCTTCATCTGTGATTGTGCCATCCAGGAGTGTTCCACCCAGGGTCTGCTCCATCTGAGGAATGCTCCATCTGGGAGTTCTCCATCTGGGAGTGCTCCATCCGGGAGTGTTCCATCTGGGACTTCTCCATCCAGGATCCTGCCATCGGAGATTGCTCTGTCCAGGAGTGCTCCATCTGGGGTCTGCTCCATCTGGGAGTGCTCCATCTGGGAGTTCTCCATTCGGGAGTGCTCCATTCGGGAGTGCTCCATCTGGGAGTGCTTCATCTTGGGAGTGCTCCATCCGGGACTCATGCATCTTGGGAGTGCCCCATCTAGTACCTGTCCATCCGCCTGGCACTGGCTCCCTGGGTCCCCCATCAGTGAGGCAGGTCTTGGGTGAGGGGCATCAGGTGGTCCCTGAATGCTCAGTCCTGGCACCCCGGCGTGTGGCCTGCCCGGGTGGCCAGGGGTGGGGCCCACAGAGGGGCTGTGGCTGGCCCTGGCCTCCCGTGCTTGTCGCGGCTCAGGGAGCTGGCGGCCGCTACCCGGGGCAGTTGGAAGTGGGGCGTCCCTGGAGGGGGTCTCCAGACGGGGTCTCGCCCCGGGAGCCGTGTGGAGGGCGGCCGCTCTCTGCGGTGCCCGTTCTAGCGTCAGCACCGCGGCGACTGGGGAGCCCGAATCGGCGATGTGGGGGTCCCTTCCGGCCCTCTGTGACGCGTGTCTGCCCCCCGAGGGCCGCCGGGGCCTGGCTCCTCGGCGGGAAGGTCAGGTTGTTTGGAGATGACTAATGATTAGTTTACGGTGCTCATCACGCGGCTTCCACAACAGTGGAATTAATCTCTAGAGAGAAAAATTAAAAGGCAGTTTGCCCGCGGGAGCCGCGGTCGCACATTAGCCTGATGAGCGCGGTGGGGACAGACAGCAGCGCCCCAGGACGCCTCATTGTTTAATCAGCGTGGGAGAGCGGCTGATGACACTCCCGGGCTGGGGCTGCCGCCGCGACCCGCGTGCCCGCCGTTGCCTCCTCTGCCCGCGGTGCCCGGCCGGGCGGTGAGAGGGGCCGGGCGGGCATGGAGGGCGCAGAACCGGGGGCCTGGGGCTGGCGGCCTCCTGGGCTTGCAGGCGCGGCCTCAGCTGGTCCCGGACCCGGTGTCCCTGGGAAGCTTCTGGAAGCCACAACGGTCAGCACACGCTCGGCCACCTGGCCCAGGCCGGGTCGGGCGGGGGGAGCGGGTGGGCGGAAGCGCTGGCCTCTTCCCGGCGCTGCGTCTCCGTCAGCGTGAGCCAGGCAGGGGCAGGCGCCGCCCACGAGGTGCGGGGTGGGCACTGAGGCCGTGCGGGGCCGGGCAGCGTGACACCCCTGCAACACCGCCCTGCAGGGAGGCAGCGGGTCCCCGAGAGACGGAGCTGCCTGCAGAACGCTCGTGACAGACAGGGACCGAGGGTTCCCGGGAGCAGAAGGCCTGCCACCTCGTGAGCACTGGGGGGTCCTGGCGGAGTCTGCTCATAGCACAGCCGGCCCGGCCGGCGCCACCCATGGAAAACACAAAACCTCTGGTAACAGTAACACGTTCTCTTAATATGTTGAAACAATGTATTAAAAGTGGGCCCCGCCCGCCCGCTGCCGGGACGCTGCTGGGGAGTTCTGGGTATTAGCATATTAGCAACAGAAACGCTATTATTTCCCCCAAGGGAGAGTCCTTAGCGTCTTCCCAGCAAATTTCGAAACTTGAGACAGAACCGAATCTTCCTTCCGTCGACTCTCGGTGCCATGCGGTTAGAGCTGAGCTGGGCTCTGGGAAGCCAGGAGACCCGGGCCTGCCGCCCGCCCCCTCTCCCCCCCGTACCCCTCCCCTTCACGCTACCTCTCCCTCCCTCCCTCCCTTCCCACTTCCCTCCCCCTTCTCCCCTGCCTCTCCGTCCTCCCTCCCCTTTCCTCTTCCCCCTCCCCTCCCTGCCTGCCCTTCCCCCTTCCCTCTCCCTTCTCCCCTCTCTTCTCCCCTCCCATCTTCCTCCCCCTCTCCCCCTCCCTCCGCCCTCTGCCCTCCCCTTTGCTCCCCCGGCGGGTCCAGGCCTGGTGCTGCCCACAGAAGTGTCCGTGGAGCTTGGGGCAGGGGATCGGGGTGTGCTGCCTTCCCGGGAGGGCGACAGGCCCGAGGAGAAGGAGGCTGGAGCAGGCCTGGGGCTGTGCCCAGGGGAAGGAGCCAGAGCCCTCGGTGGGGGTCCCCGCACCCCTGCCCTGGGGCCCCGCGGGTGCTTGGCTCCGTGAGGCCAGTGGGCACTGCACTGGGATGGGAGTCTGGGCAGCGCATGGCTGGTGGGCCCGGTGGGCCGGCAGGAGCCTGCGGGAGGCTGGGGGGCGCGGGCTTCTCCGAGGGGCCTTCCCAGAGGCCCCCCTGGGGAGAGGCGGGCGCCCCACGCCTGCCGCCCCTCCGCAGGCACACGCTGCCGTCTGAGTCATGTGTGCGGAGTCTGACAGCTCCCGGGGGCGTCCCAGGCAGTGGGCGCAGGAGCCCCCAGACTCCCCCAGACTCCCCCAGACTCCCCCAGGGCGTCCCCGGGGCGGGGAGGAGGGGGAGCCGCAAGCCCCCTTCCCTGGCCTCTCTGCTCACCTGCGGGGGGAGGGGCTGAGTAGCTGCCGAGGGACAGAGAGACAGTGGGACGGAGCCCAGGAAGCAGAGCCGCAGGGCCCGGGAAGGGACCGTGCCCGGAATCCGGGCGTCACCCACACAGGGTCCCATCCACGCCTCACGATGCTGAGGGCTCGGAGAGAAGTGCTCCTCGTGGGAGCGAGGCCGCCAGCCTTCCCCGCACTGCATTTACAGGGGCCTAAGCCTGAGGGAGGGTGGCCGTGGGCAGGGCGCAGAATGTTCTGGAACCGCCAGCCCACCGCCACCATCTCCTTCGCCACCACCCCACCCGCAGGCGACCCGCTGGCCACTGTCCCTGTCCTCACGCCTGCCGCCGTCCCTTCACGCCTGAGAGATTCGAGAGTGGAATGGGGCCTTCTCGGCCGGCAGGCCAGTCACCCCTCCTACGACGGACTCGAGAAAACGGAGGGAAAGAGAGGAAGGAGGTCGGGGCCGCGGCAGCCTGGCCAGCCGCCCGGTGTGCTGAGGGTCACACCCGCCCGGCCCGCCGAGCCCCGGAGCAGGGGACAGCGCGTTACCTTACCTGGGTTTCCTCCGCGGAGGGAGACCGCGGAGTTGCTCGTTGCCTCGGTTTCGCCCGTACTGGACGCCCACACTAGGGTCTGAGCTCTCCCTGCCTTTGGGGTCTCCGGGGGTCTCCAGGCCACCCCTGCTGGGCCCCTGGTAGGAACGTGGGCACCTTGGAGCTGGGAGCCGCCCGCAGGGTCTGCCCGGCACCGTGAGCCGGGGCCTGAGGGGCAGAGCTGGAGCTCGGGAAGAGCCAGTCACTGCCCTGCCCCACCCTGACGCCCCTCTGCCCACCAACCGTCCTTGCCCCGGGCACCCCCCGCAGGACCCCGCCCCAGGCATCGGTGGGTCTGCCCGCCCTGGGGTGCAGTGTGGGAGGTGGCCAGGCCAGTGTGTCCCCCCCCCCCCCGTATCTGCCCTCGGGCGGCCCGCCCCGCCTCCGTTCTGGAAAGGATTCTTCCCTCTTGCTGCGTCTCCAACTTAAAGACAGGATCCCAGAGCTGTGCGGCTCCCAGAGGGACGCATTATGCAGGGGGAAATTATTCCCATTAGAACCCGCGAATTTCCCATAGATCTAGAATTGCTCTTATAATACAAAATAAATGTTCTCGGAGTGAGGGTCCCCGGGGACCCCCGGCCGACGCGGCTGGGCTCTGTGCAAAGTCAGGTTTTCTGACGATTTGTCTCTCCTGGAGTCGTCCCCAGCACGTGGCCCAGCTCGCGGCTCTCGGGGGCGACCGCTAGTCCAGGACGTCGTGCCTGGCCTGCCCCCCCCACCCACTAGCTGGCGTGCGCTTTGAGGCCGGGCGAGCGGGGCGCCCCGGGGCGCTCTGGGTGGGCTGTGCGTGGGTGGGGCCAGCCCGTCCCTCCTGGGGCAGGGGGGCTCTGGGCGCCCCAGTGCAGGGGGGTGCTTGGAGGGGCCTGGCGAGTTTCTGCCACTCTGGCAGCCGTGCTGGGTCCTGCAGGAGGACCGGCTGCCTTGCCGTCCACCCCTGGCCCTGCGGCCCGGGCACGGGGCCCGCCAGCCCCAGACCAAGGCAGCCCTGCTGGCTCCCTGCCCCACACTCACACACGCCACCTGCACGCGGCGACAAAGGCCGTGCGTGTCTGCGCCCCTCGGGGTGGGGCGGTTTCTCCCAGCCCGGGGAGCTGCCCCAGCCTCAGACCTCCCTGAGGCCAGGCCGGCCAGCAGGCCGGGGGCCCATTCGGCCCAAGGCGCAGTGCGCAGTGTTAACTAGGTGACATCTGGGTGGGGGCGTCTCTGCCTGTCCACTGCAGCTGGGGGGAGGCGTTTCCATAGAGATAAGAAGCGAAAGTGCTCCTGCCACCTAATTGGTATGCATCCCGCTCAGGTTCATTGTGCCCTGCTAATGACAGGGCTGTCTCGGTAATAAGGCTGGTGCACTGGAGAAATTTGCTGCCTTGGTATATTTTTCCCTGGCAGAGAACTACTTAGAGACTGCAGTCGGAGTGAGGGTGAGTGGCAGGCTGGAGAGGCCGCCTCAGCATATGGGGAAGGCTGGTGCCTCCACCACACGCATATGCTGCCATTAAACTCCAGCTTGGCGCTTTGTGTGCGCCTGGCCCCGCGCCAGGAAGCCCACCTGCTGCAGAATACTTGTAAAGCCCGACTCAAAAGTGATTGAAAAGCTACTAGAATAAACTGTAATAACACAGCGCTTCGCAGATGGGACATAATTGCCAGCTAAAGTGTACAGCCTCCGCAGTAATGAAAACACGAGCCGTTAAATTAAAATCATAAGGGAAAGAACCGGCAAAGTCTGTGGAGCCCCTTTTTTTTTCAGTTTTATTGCAAAAACTTCAATTTTCCTGCCCTCATTAATCAAATACCATAAAACTATGGTGTGACTTTGTTCTGGTGGAGGTTCGGGCAATTAGCATAATGAATGTTGACGAAAGTGATGTAACTTTTGTTATTTCTGCGCGGGAGAGAGGGACCACGGCTCTGCCTTGGCCCCGCCCAGGTGCCGGTCGGGTGCCTGCATCCGGGAGGGCTGCGGGGCCGCGGTGTGGGTCCGGCCGGCCGGGTGGGCCTCGCCGCCGGCTGCTGCCGCTCCGGGACTCTGCGCCCGCCCGGGGCTGGCACGGAGCGTGGGAGCCCTGTGTGGCGCTGCGCGGGCGCCCGGGTGGCCCATTGTGGCTCTGCTCCGGGGGCGGCCCCGCCGGGAGAAAGCGGCATCTGTGTCACCGGAGAGTAAACAGCCCTGAAAGGCTCCACTGCATTCTTAATCACGCTCAGCCCCGCACCCCCGGCCAGGGAGGCTCTCCCCGCCCACCGGGGGAGGAGGTGCGTGCCCCCGCCCCGCCAGGCTCCGTCTCAGCTCTGCGTCCCCCCGGAGGGGCCGACGCGACTCACACATGGGCACAGGGACCCTGACAGGGACTCACAGGTTGGTCTTAGTTTTTTGGGGTCACTCCTGGCGGTGCCCAGGGGACCACACGGGGTGCTGGGGATTGACCCGGGTCCGGAGTGAACAGGCTCGTGTGTGCCCCGCTGTGCTGTCGCCTTGGCCCCGGTGAGGCCCCCAGGGCGAGAGTGACGTGCTGATGTCCGCGCCCAGCCCGGGCACGAGCAGGGGCACCAGCCCGGGCCCTCCGGACGCAGCCTGGGAAGCGCCCGCTCCCACAGCCCCTGAGCGCCCGTCTTCCTGCCATGCCTCGGGGACGCTGCGGTTGCAGGGCCTTTGCAGGCCTCTGGGAGCTGCGGGGCGGGGCCCGGAGAGGCCCGGGTCACCTGCAGTTCCAGGGCAGGTCCTGAGCCGTGCCCACGCCCGGCCTCCCCGGGAACGCAGCCCCTGGGGGCCGGAGTCCCAGGCTCAGCTCCCGGGAGCGCGGGGTGGGGGCGGAGGCTGGTGCGGGAGCGTCCGGGCGGGCCCTGCCACACCCCGTAGCACACAGAGGTGCCCGGCCTTTGCAGCCTGAGGTGCCCCGTGGCCTGGGCGTGGCATGTCGGCAGCTGTGGCCTCACCTCGTCCCCACGCCGGGGGCTCTGCAAAGCCCCAGTGGGGCAGCCTCAGGGCAGGGCCTGGCGGGAGGGCACGGCCGTGAGCCCGCAGCGCTGCCCGGCCACCTGTCAGGGCAGGGACCACCCCACACGCGGTGACCCTGCGGAACCCACTCGGGCTGGGACCCTGGGCCTGCCGTCTCCTTGCCTGTCCCGGGGCCCGCCAGGGGCCACAGGAAGCTGCTCCCGGGCCTCCCTGCTGCCCTGAGAGGTGAGGGGGCTGCAGCAGTGACCCTGCCCACGGCGTGCCAGGCGGGGAGCACGGGCACCCCCACCTCCCGGCCTGCTGACAGCGTGTGGTGAGGTCTGAGGGCAGAGCAGGTGGCCCCGGTGAGGCGGGCGGCGTCCATGGCTGTGGGTCACGGGTCACCGCGGGGCTTCCTGCATGGATTGGCCAGTCTGGGACCCCAACTTCCAGCCCCCTCTCAGAATGGCGTGTGCACTGTGTGGTCCTGTGCTCACATGTGTGTCATCACATGTACACGCGTGTGGTCCTGTGTACAAATGTGATCCTGTGTACACGTGTTCCTGTGCACATAGGCCTTCAGTGCCCTAAAGTGAACGAGTGGATGGGAACACGCATGTACACGCGGGCATGCTGCTCCATGTGAGGTGTATCTGTGTACTCTCTGTGTGGGTTGTGTGTGCCTTGTGTGTGTGCATGTGCACATGTGCTCTGCATGTGTGCTGTAGGCTCGTGCCCACATGGACGGGGCTGCCAACCGCTCTGACACACGTGGGGGAAAGCGGTTTTTGTGCAGGCGGGCCTTGCCTCTGGGGGGCTCGGGGCCTGGGGTGACGGGTGCGCCCAGGGCCGGGCCTTCGTCTGGAGTGGGCCGCGCCAGGCGGGCAGGAGGGCCCCTGTGGCTGTCCTCTGGTCTCGCTGCCTCTTCTCGTGACCCTCCCCTGGACGCTGGTCCCGAGGTCCAGGACTCACTGTCCCCACGCACCCTGGCCAGGAGCCTGTTGGGCAGCCAGGCCCGACCCTGGCCCAGTGCTCGCGAGTCCAGGCGGCGTCCTCAGCCCTGGGGTGTCTGCCCTGTGCCCTGCTCCCCGCCCCCCCTGCTGTCCCCTCGGGGAGGGGGTGGCCCCGTGCCCTGGGCGCTGTGGAGGAGGGTCCCTGAGTGCGGGGGCGGTTGGCGCAGGGTCCCGGGAGAGGCCGGCACGGTGCGTGGACGGAGGCCCGAGTGGGCGCCCCCCCCCCACAGCCGCCTGCTTTCTCCCGGGGCCGCCGGGCCGCACGCCCCCAGGCTGCGGAGGCTCCGGCACCCCCTGGCCCCACACTGCGCCTGCTGCTCGTGGCACCAATGGGAAGCAGCAATTTCCCTTCCTCTGGGCTGCAATTAGGCGTCCCACCAGGCGGAGCCGTCCCACCGGCTAAGACAAAGTGCTGGTGTCTGCGCGGGCTGGGGGCCCCTCTCGGGCAGGCCCTGAATGTGAGATGTCATTACGGCCGCTCCTCCGGCAAGGCTGCTCTTTAGAATAACAAAAACACATCGGTGGTGAGTTCCAGTGTTATTTTTAATAAAAGAAAACCCTTTAATTTACATATATTTAAGGCAAAGTAAATGAAAATGCATTATGTTAGCAGGCTCGGGATAATGAGCCCGCAGGGCTGAGGGGACGGCCTCCTCCCAGGCCTCCTACACCCCAGCTCCAGTCCGCCTGGGGCGAGGGAGGGCGCTCCGGGTCCCGGGGCCTCTGTTCCAGGAGGGGGCCGGCAGTGCCACCTCGGGGCCAGACGGGTCCCTGGACGCTGCCGACCCCGGGCGGCTCCCGAGGGCAGTCCAGGACCTT
Organism: Sorex araneus; assembly: GCF_027595985.1. Classification (NCBI taxonomy): domain Eukaryota; kingdom Metazoa; phylum Chordata; class Mammalia; order Eulipotyphla; family Soricidae; genus Sorex; species Sorex araneus. Next base: position 195,644,270 of record NC_073302.1, on the reverse strand, counting down.
CCCGCAGCTCGGCCGGGCCAGGGCTGCACCTGCCTCTGGGCCAGCCCCCACCTCCCAGGGTGACCCCCAGCCAGAGGGAACAAAAGGAAACGCACTCTTGCACCTGTGCACACATGGCTCTGTGCACACAGACAGGTGTGCATGCAGACACGCATGCACAGACATGCGTGCACAGACACGGACACGTGCATGCAAGACACCCATCCATGTGGACAGGTCCGTGCACAGATATAGGCATGCAGATACACTTGCACACAGGTAAGTGCAGAGGGACACAGCACACATCTGTGTGTGCACATACACATGTAGACACATGTGTATGGAGATGCACAGTATGCCACACACACATGGACATGCATGCAGGGACACACATGGATACACACACATGTCTGTGCACCCACAGTGACACATATGGCACAGGCCGTTACATGCAGAGGCCCTTGGTCTCCGGTGCCGTCTCGGACCCAGAGCAGCGCACGCTGGCTTCTGCCCGCCTGTTTGGGCCCGGGGTGTGGGGGGGCGGAGGGTGTCGGCCCATCCCGATGACTCAGCCCTGTCTCCTCCCGGCCACCCCGTGCCGGGCACACTAGCCTGCTCTTAGCCAGAAGGAGGAGGTGGCACCAAGCTGGCCCCTGGGTGCCCCGACGCCCTGCAGCCCGCCCAGCCCTGCCCGGCCCTGAGCCCAGGTGCTGCTCCCGGCCTGGGCTGCGAGGCCGAGGCCTCGTGTTGGGCCCGGCTGCTCCGAGCCACCGACCTCTCGAGCGTCCCTGGCTCCTCGCAGAGTGCCGGGCTTCTCGGAGGAGGTGACTTCTCCGTGCAGGAGGACACAGCGGGGTGCCTGGGAAGACGCTGGGAGACGCCGGGGGGCTGGGCCGGGCCTCTGGTGACATTCAAGCCCCCCCAAGGACAGGCTCTTCTCTGCTGGTTTCCCGGGTCCTCCGTGACCTGAAAGGGACGAGATAAGGGCATTGTTCGCCCTGACAGCGTGACAGAGTGCGGGACCAGCGGCGAGTGTCCGTCCTGAGTGATGGCGTCATTAGGGCCTCGGCCCGCGTCCAGGTTAATTAGCGCGGGCACCCGGGGATGGCCGCTATAATTCCTCTCGGGAAGCCGCTCGCGTCCAGGGGCTGTAAACGCCCAGGGACGTGCTCCAGGCGCCATTGAGCTGCTGATGGCCATCACCCGGGCCGAAAGGCCACCGCGTGTTTGAGGAGAGGGTCCACTAGCGACGCTGCCCGTCCCTCCCTGGGCCCCCGGCGGAGCCTGTTGCTGGCGGGGGCTGAGTCAGGGCCCGGCAGCTGGTGGGGGACGTCGGGGCTGGCAGTCACTTGGCTCTGGCCTTCGTGGACCTCGCCTGGGTGCTGCAGGCCCGGAGCACCCTGGGGAGGACGGGCGGGAGGACGGGTGGGGGGACGGGCGGGGGGACGGGCGGGAGGACAGGCGGGAGGGGTGTCCCGAGGGCCAGTGCGCTGTGTCCTCCGTCCTGGCTCGGGTGAAGGGGGGTGGTGGAAGCCGGGATGGGCGGGTGGTCCAGAGGGCCGGGCCGGGGCGGCTCAGGGCTCTCCCGACCCCAGGGACTCGCCTTTGCGTCCCGCCTCTCGCCACCGCGTGTCTGTCGCGGCCCAGGTCCTGCGGGAGCGTCCTCGGGCGGGTGCGGTCGGGGGCTGCTGCGCCCGGGTGGGGGGCTGGCAGCCCTGGGGAGCGCCGGGCGGAGCCGGGTGCGCTGACAGCCCCGCGCCTCCCTGGGGGACTCTGACTGTCAGCGTGTGACACGACTGTCAAAAGTGCACGCGCCGAGCTGGCGGCTGGGGCAACACGGCGCGGCTGCCTTTGTTCCCTGACAGGTGAGGGTTCCCGTGCCTCTGAGGGAGCCCAGGCCTGCCGGGGGCCGCGGGGGCCACAGTGAGGACACGCCCCTCCCGGGCCCCGGGGCCTCTGCAGGGCTGTGCTGAGGGTGGGCATGGGGCCGAAGCCCCTCCCAGCAGCTGTGCCAGGCCAGACCTGGTGCCCGCGGCCACCCGCCCCTGGCTCTGAAGCCTGCCCAGGGGCTGGGACCAGGACGGGCTCCGGGAGGAAGAGCTGGGCTCTGCCTGCCTCATGGTAGGGTGAGCCCCCGTCCCTGGGGAGGAGCCCTCCCACCCCGCTAGAGCTGAGTCCTGCCCATGACAGCCGAATCCTCCTTGTGACAACGAGTCCTCCCTGTGACATCTGAGTCCTCCTGTGACAGCTGAGTCCTGCCCATGACAGCTGAGTTCTCCCCATGACAGCTGAGTCCTCCCTCTGACAGCTGAGTCCTCCCCGTGACAGCAGAGTCCTCCCCATGACAGCAGAGTTCTCCCCAGAGTCCTCCTGTGATATCTGAGTCCTCCCATGACAGCTGAGTCCTTCCTGTAACAGCTGAGTCCTGCCATGACAGCCGAATCCTCCCTGTGACAACTGAGTCCTCCCCATAATAGCTAAGTCCTCTTGTGACAGCTGAGTCCTGCCCATGACAGCAGAGTCCTCCCCAAGACAGCAGAGTCCTCCCCAGAGTCCTCCTATGATATCTGAGTCCTCCCATGACAGCTGAGTCCTTCCTGTGACAGCTGAGTCCTCCCTCTGACAGCCGAATCCTCCCTCTGACAGCCGAGTCCTCCCTCTGATAGCTGAGTCCTCCCTGTGACAGCTGAGTCCTCCCCATGACAGCTGAGTCCTCCCGTGACAGCTGAGTCCTCCCCGTAACTGCTGAGTCCTCCCCGTAACTGCTGAGTCCTCCCCGTGACAGCTGAGTCCTCCCTGAGACAACTCTGAGTCCTCCATGACAGCTGTGAGTCCTCCCTGTGGCAGCTGGGTCCTCCCCTCCTGCAGCCAGCTCTGAGTTTGGCCCTGACGCCCAGCCCTGGGCCGTTGTGGCCACAGCTGCAGTGCTCCCTGGGTGCCGGGGGGCCGTGAGGGCAGCCTGTGGCTGTCCTGCCGGGATGGAGCAGCCTGTGGGCACACCGCCCGCCCCGCCCTCCCTCTGCGGGGGCTTGCACGCGCGCCCGGCTCAGCCCTTTTCCCTCAGAAACTCGGAGGAGGCCCCAGCTGGGACAGGGCCACCACCCGTCACACGTCTGTCATGGGCCTCTGTACCCCCCGCGAGGGCCGCTGAGGCCCAGCCCTGGGGCGTCTCCCACAGCCACAGGGCCTCTTGCCGCTTCTCTGCCTGGGGCCAGGAGGAGGTGCCAACCCTCCTCAGGCCGGAGCCGGCTGTCGGTCTGCGGGTGCTGGGGGCGGGGGGGAACAGAGGAGCTGGGAGGGGAGCAGCACGCTCCGTTGTCCCCAAGCCGCGGAGGCCCTGGGTGCGAGGGGAGCCCACGGACATCCCCTCGCTTCTGCCCGGCCCCGTCCCGCAGGTGCACCGGGTGAGGTGGGCCGAGGGGCGGCTGCCTGCAGAGAAGCCCCCCCACGGCCGCTCGTGCGGCAGGGGTGGCGGCCGAGGGCCTCTCAGCCCCGTGGGGGCGCAGGACCCCCCACACCCACAGGTCCCAGCCAGGCCGCATGAGCTGCGAGCCGGGTGCTACAGGGACCCTTGGGTGGAGGCCCGCTGGGGGCTCGGCCGGGAAGAGCCCCTGGCCACAGGCAGTGGGTCTGAGCCGCCCCTGGGGCTCGGCCGAGTCGGGCGCTGCTTTGGGGGAGAGAGAAGCAGCCTTGGGGCTGGACGACTGCGTGGGGACGGGGAGGGAGTCAGGGCTGACTGACCTGGGGAGGGCGGGGCTTCAGGGCTGACTGACCCGGGGGAGGGCGGGGAGTCAGGGCTGACTGACCTTGGGAGGGCGGGGCTTCAGGGCTGACTGACCCGGGGGAGGGCGGGGCTTCAGGGCTGACTGACCCGGGGGAGGGCGGGGCTTCAGGGCTGACTGACCTGGGGGAGGGCGGGGAGTCAGGGCTGACTGACCTGGGGGAGGGCGGGGCGTCAGGGCTGACTGACCCGGGGGAGGGCGGGGCTTCAGGGCTGACTGACCCGGGGGAGGGCGGGGAGTCAGGGCTGACTGACCTGGGGGAGGGCGGGGCGTCAGGGCTGACTGACCCGGGGGAGGGCGGGGCTTCAGGGCTGACTGACCTGGGGGAGGGCGGGGCTTCAGGGCTGACTGACGGGGGGGGGGGAGGGCGGGGCTTCAGGGCTGACTGACCCGGGGGAGGGCGGGGAGTCAGGGCTGACTGACCTGGGGGAGGGCGGGGCGTCAGGGCTGACTGACCTGGGGGAGGGCGGGGCTTCAGGGCTGACTGACCTGGGGAGGGCGGGGAGCCAGGGCTGACTGACCCGGTGAGAGTCGCACTGTGGGTGTTGCAGGTGACTCATGGGGAGCACCGGAGCTGGAGTCTGCCACAAGCACCCGCCTAGGAGGCAGAGATCAGGCAGCTGGCCCTGTGCTGAGCCCCCCTTGGTTCTCAGGGCAGGGGGCCAGGGCCCGCCCTCTGCCCGCACTTTTCAGGGAGCCTTGGCTCAGGCTGGGTGAAGAGCCGCCGTTCAGAAAAGGGAAAACCCGTCCGAACCCCGGCTCAGGTTTCTCCTTCTCTGGCCTGTTGCTCACTGTGCCGGCATGAACTGTCGAGGGTCAAACAGCAGACGGACGTGAGTTCACTTGCGGAGCGCGAGGGGTGAGGAAGAGTCCCGCACTGGAGAGAGCGCGGGTTTCCCTGAGTGGAGCGAGCACTGGCCGCTCCGTGCGGGTCTTTCCCACAGCTACTGTCTGCGGCTGCCGGCACAGCCGGGCGTGTCCGCGGGGAAGCTCGGAACGTGCTTCCCTGTCACAGGCTCGTCGTCGTCCCTAGCCACGGCCTTCATCCTGGCTCCTCTCTCGGGGCCTGGTCCGGGGTTCTGCCTCTTAGAGGCTCCGAAGCTCCTCCATGGGGCCTGTTCCTGCGTGGGCTTTCGGCATGACGACCAGGACCTGCACCGGGAGGGACAGCAGCCCCGGTGGACAGAGGGAGGCAGGCCTGCTCTCGCCACAGACTCACCACAGGGCCATGCCACACGGACACGCCTCACACCACACAGACCACACGGACACGCCTCACACCACACAGACCACACGGACACGCCTCACACCACACAGACCACACGGACACGCCTCACACAGACACACCACACGGACACGCCTCACACCACACAGACCACACGGACACGCCTCATACCACACAGACCACACGGACATGCTTCACACCACACAGACCACACGGACACACCTCATACCACACAGACCGCACAGACATGCCTCACACCACACAGACCACACTAACATGCCTCACACAGACACACCACACGAACACGCCTCACACCACACAGACCACACGGACACGCCTCACACGGACACACCACACGGACACTCCCCACACGGACACACCACATGGACACTCCCCACACGGACACACCACACGGACACTCCCCACACGGACACACCACACGGACACTCCCCACACGGACACACCACACGGACACTCCCCACACAAACATACCACACTGACACTCCCCACACCACACAGACCACACGGACACGCCTCACACAGACACACCACATGGACACTCCCCACACGGACATACCACACGGACACTCCCCACATGGACACACCATATGGACACGCCTCACACGGCACACCACACAGACACTCCCCACACAGACACACCACACGGACACTCCTCACACGACACGGACACTCCTCACACCACACAGACACACACACCACACGGACACTCTCCACACAGACACACCACACGGACACTCCCCACACACAGTCATACCACATAGACACTCCCCCCCTACACACAGATATTCCTCACACACAGACACACCACACAGAAACTCCACACACATGGACACTGTACACGGATGTGCCTCGCACACATGGACATATTTCACGGATACTACTCACACCCATGGACTCTCCTCACACACGCTCACGCCACACGGACACTCCTCGCAGCGCGTGGCCCCCAGCAGCCTGCAGTGACTGGCTCTGCTGAGGCAGCTGCAGGGATGGCCCCACCGGGAATGCCTGTGTGCGGGGCGTCGGGGCCACCCTGGCTTCCCTGGCCCCAGACTGTAGCCCCTCTTGGCTCCACCCAGACCCCCCCCCCCCGTCACCTCTCCACACCTGTGCCTCATCCCTGGTGCCACCGTGTCCCCTCGCGGGTGCCTGAGGGGGCCCTGCCTCACCCCTGCCAGAGGCCACTGGCCCACTTGGGCCCGTCCCAAGTGTCGCTCCAAGGCGACCCCCGAAAGAGGCGGCACGGAGCCCGGGCACAGTCCCTGAATCCCTGGGTGTCGAATGGGGCTCTGCGGGGTCCCGTGAGTCCCCACCGGCCACCACCTCAGACCCCCAGGAGCCAGTGGGGGATGTTCCCCGTGCCGCGCACGGCTGCTGTGTGGCAGGGGGTCTCCAGATCACATGGACCGACTGGGCCCATGGTATGGCGTGATGATGCGTGAGCACACACGTGCACCAGGGCACACTGTGTATATCTGTGTTCACGCGTGTCTGTGCCATGTGTGTCTGTGTGTGTGCATGCCCGGGCGTGTTGCCCCGGGGCGCAGCAGGCTCTGGGGGACGCCCTGACCCCAGCGTCTGTCCCACCTCGTCCCCTCTGCTCGAGTACCAACTCTGACCGTGGCTGCGAGCAGGCGGGTGGCCAGTGGCCATCTACTGGGCTGGTGCCGGGTCCCGGGGAGTCAGTGCGTGCCCTGGGCCGGGCGGGGTGGTCAGCCCCTGGGAACTGTCCCCCGGCTGTCCCCCGGCTGTGGCCCCCCTGCTGGGAGGCGGAGCCCCGAGTGCTGCCTTTCCTGCTGGCCCCCGGCCCCGGGGCTCGGGGTCTGAGGAGCGGCTGGGGTCTGCGAGCCTCCAGGTCGCCCCTTCAGCAGGTGTGAGGGAACAGAGCACACGAGGAAGCGTTTCGGGAGGCCCAGGGGGGAGGCGGTGAACTCCCCACGGGGGCCGAGGGGCCTGGCCGGGGCGCCAGAGCTCTCCCTGAGGGCAGGGTGGACGGGTGGGTGCGGGCTGCCTTTTTGAGGGTCTTTGGTGGGGGCCGAGGTGGGGGGGTTGTCGCCTGCTGCCCTCTTTCCTGAGCCGCTCGCCGAGAGGACTTGTGGCAGCTGATAGAATTCTAGAAGTTTCCTTGCACTCTGCCTGCCCAGACGCTGGCCTCAGGGCTCCCGCCTGGCCACAGCAGAGGGGCAGCGGCCATGAGGAGAGGGCAAGAGTGGGGGCAGCCCGGCCCGGACCACCTCGCAGGCTGTCCTGCCCCCGAGAGCAGCGGCCTCGCCCCTCCCGGCCGCCCCTGCTCTCCCCCCAGCCCCTGGCCCCTCCCGGCCTCCCCCTGCTCTCCCCTCAGCCCCTGGCCCCTCCCGACCTCCCCCTGCTCTCCCCTCAGCCCCTGGCCCCTCCCGAACTCCCCCTGCTCTCCCCTCAGCCCCTGGCCCCTCCCGGCCTCCCCCTGCTCTCCCCTCAGCCCCCGGCCCCTCCCGAACTCCCCCTGCTCTCCCCTCAGCCCCTGGCCTCTCCCGACCTCCCCCTGCTCTCCCCCCAGCCCCTGGCCCCTCCCGACCTCCCCCTGCTCTCCCCTCAGCCCCTGGCCCCTCCCAGCCACCCCTGCTCTCCCCTCCAGACTGGGGCTCACGCTGGGCTCTGAGGGGCCCCTGGGCTGGGCGGGGGCCCTCCGCTCCGCCTTTGCCTCCCTGCTGGCTGCGCCGTGGAGAGCTCAGGCTCGTGAGTGCGCCCAGCAGGCCCACTGCCATGCTCACCCCCCGAGGGCTCTGGGGCCCCCTCTGGGCTTGACCCAGGCCCCGGGGCCCACACGGGCTCTCCACTGTCCCTGCCCCAGCCTGCTCCCAGCAGCGGTGGCCGGAGTGTCACCTTCCTGCCCCATCACTGGACCTGGACACGTGCCAGCAGGTGCGTGTGGCGCCGAGGCCCTGGAGGGTGGGCGTGAGGCCAGGGGCAGAGAGCGGGCGCGGGGGGCGCTCTGGGCTGTTGAGGTCCAAGGCTGCTGTCCCCAAGGGCAGTGGGTTCTGGGGGGCCTGGTCCTGTTTGCTGCTGCCCCCTGAGGCCTGGGCCCAGCCTCCCGGCGGGAGTCTCTGACCGCACGAAGCACCACGTGTGGCCGTGTCTGCCAGGTGGGCTCCCTGCATCCGGGAAGTGTGATCGTCTTCTAAAGACCACGTGCTTGGCTGTGTCTGTGCACGTGTATACACGCGCATGTGTGAGTATGTACAAGCACATTGGGCATACATGTGAGTGCATATGCATATGTGCATGTGTGCATATGTGTGAGCCTGTCCACATGTGTGCATATATGTGAGTGCGCATTGCGTGCCTCTGTGCGTGTGTGTACATGAGTGTGTATGTGAGTGTAATTATGTGTCTGCACATATGTGAGTATGCTTGTGTACACAAATGTCCATGTCTATCTACTTGTTTATATGTGCACGTGAGTACGTGTGAATGTGTATGAGTGTCAGTGCATGTATGTGTGCATAATGTGAACCTGTGTGTGCATGAGTGCGAGGATGCATGTGTGTGCATGTCTGCTGTGTGCACACGTCTGTGTGAGTGCACGTGAGCACATGTGAGTATTCGTGAGTGTGAGCAAATGTATGTGTGCATAATGTGAACCTGTGTGCATGAGTGTGAGGATGCATGTGTGTGCATGTCTGCTGTGTGCACACGTCTGTGTGAGTACACGTGAACACATATGAGTGTGCGTGAGTGTGAGCACATGTATGTGTGCATAATATGAACCTGTCTGTGCATGTGAGGATGCATGTTTGTGCATGTCTGCCGTGTGAGTCACATGCATGCCCGAGTTCCTGCTGTCCCATCCACCTCCCGCCCCGCAGGCCCGCGTGAGGGGCAGGTTCCACGTGTGGGGTCCCTCCTGATCCCCGTGCTTGGCCTATTTACTTGTCAATCCGCACGCCCGAGGCACCGCCTCTCGAGTCTGGCTCCGTCTATCCATCTATCACCCCTGACACACTTGCAAGTGCTAATGGGACAATTAGATCAATGTGGTTTTTAATGCAGAGGCAACCTGCTATCCTGTGAGAAATTGCATTTGGACGTGGATTTCATTTGCTAATGATTTTGTTAGTATTTTCGCGTTTGTGTTTTTCACGTGGGAGATTGGGCTGTTGTCTGTCTCTCTTGGCTCTCCCTGGTTTTGACAACTACACCAATACAATCAGTTGGAGAAATATTTCTTCCTTCTATATTCTCTGGGATGTTGCATGTTGTTATTAGATAAGAAACACCTATGAATTCATCTGTATTTTCTACGTAGGTAGATTTTAAAATATAGACTCGAGGCATGCAATCTTCACAGACTCATCCGGTTCCCGTGGGCCAGTCTGGATCAGTGGGTTCAGATAGGAATTTGGCATTTTTACTTTGAAAATTGGTGACCTAAATCTGCCCCTAATTTTCTGTGGGGTACTTAGTATATGTGAGATCTCAACTGTATACGTATTGTTACCTACTTTCTACTTTGTACTAATAAATTTGATGTTCACTTTTTTTAAACCTTTATCATCCTGGAGCCGTATTCATTTTATTAGTCATTTATTTAGAGAGCCGGATCTCGGCTTCCCTGTACCTTCACGTAAACTGTTTCCATCTTGTTGATGGTCACTTCCTTTCTTTTGTTTTGTTGTGCTCCCTGTCAGAGTCTGCTGCAGGTGGAGCCCCGGCCCCCGAGCGCGTGACTCGGATAACTTTGCTACTCTCCGTCCCATCACTATTTTCATCCTTGAGGGTTTTGAAAGTACGTTTGTTACCCCACAAATACGTGAAGCCGTTGCACAATAATCCTGCTTTTGACTTGAAACAACTTAATTCGGTGAGTCTGGAATGTTGCTCAGGGAGGGACCCGTGATATAGGCGTGATGGACAGGGAGGGCCGTGGCCGTGTAGATCACAGAGTCATGACTGGGAGACAGAGCAGAGACACCCCGGCCGGGTCCGAATGTCCCCTCTTGGCTGTGTCCGGTCCCGTGGCCGTCAGAGGGGTGTATCTGCTGTCCGGTGGTGCACGTGGGCTGCTCTCTGGGGAAGGTGGGCCCAGCACGCCCCGTCGGTGGGAATGTCCGCTCTCCACGTCTCCACACGGCCGGGCGTGGCACCTGCCCCCTTGCTCACCCGTCTGCTCGTCTGCCGGCCAGGGGCTAGAAGGCTGCGCCGGGTACCACATTTCCCGTCCTTCCTTGTGATTCTTCTGCTTCTTTTCTTGAGTGAAACTGGCAGCCTCCAGGGCCGCTCCCGGCTCAGTGCTCGGGGATGCTGTGGTGGGGACTCTGGGGCTCGCCCCCACGGCCGCAAGCAGGCCTTTAGCCTTCTTCCTTGACCCCATTTTCTTGTACTTCGTTGTGTTTCTGCCATCTGTCCTTTCAAGTTCTCTCCCTGCCACTGTGCCCGTGACGGTGTTTGCCGCGGAGCCCACCCTTCGTCTCTTTGCCCTCATGTCTTCAAATGTGCTTGAAATGAATTTTGCGGGGCTGGAGCAATAGCACAGCGGGGAGGGCGTTTGCCTTGCACACGGCCGACCCGGGTTCGATTCCCAGCATCCCATACGGCCCCCTGAGCACTGCCAGGAGTAATTCCTGAGTGCAGAGCCAGGAGTAACCCCTGTGCATCGCCAGGTGTGACCCAAAAAGCAAAAAAAAAAAAAAGAAAAGAAATGAATTTTGCTTCACCAATTTCTTCCAACTGATACTAGTCCGGCAACGCCATCTTTCCCTGTTACCTGACTGACTCCTATTTTCCCGGCCCTTTTGGCCCTTACCCCTCCGAGGCTCACCTTTCAGGTGTGTCCCCTGTGGAGCCAGGCCGGAGAGTCCAGCACAAGCATCTTCGGTTTCAGTCAGGAGAGCCCCTCACGCAGGTTGGGGAAGACTGCCGATCCGCTGGACTTTGCCTCCACGTTTCCTCCATATTTTCTATTTGCCCAAATTCCTTCAATTTTTCTTCCTTCTGTTCTGAGCTCCTTAGGTGAAGTGGATTTTCCTTCCTTCGCACCTTGCCCTTCAGCCCTGCTAACCTCCCCCTGCCATTACTGCGTTTCATTACTGAATACTCCCGTTTTACCTCTGCACCTGGGAATGACACCCCCCTTCTCTGCTGTTGTTGATCCCCTAAAGTTTCGTCAGCTGCCGACGTGACCAAGTCTACAGGTAATTTCTACCTTTTACCAACGACGCGAGAACCTCACAGCAATTTCATTCTAAATTACACGTTACAGTTCTGCTTATTCGTCCTATCTGGTTATTTTTACCCACACAATCATGTGTTCTTGTTTCGCACAGCTACTGTTTGTTTAGATGGAGCCGTGTATTTACTATTTCCTTTGATAAACATTCCTACTTGCACACTGACATTTCCCCGCCACCCTTTCTGCCTCCCGTCCCCCCACAGGCGGCTCTGGTCAGCCTCTAGTTCCTCGTCGCCCTTGGAACCCTTCTCGGAGCTACGGCGTCAAAGCCTCACCCGCCGGCCGCCGCCCTGTCCCGTTCCCTCGGGTTCTGTCCGGCTTTGAGAGGGTTTTCTCTCCCGGTCCCTGAGTGCTCCACACCAGTGCTCACGGGCGAGGGCACCTCCAACCCCTCTCTTAGAAAGAGCTGCCCCACTGGAAACCCACGGAAAACACCCGCCATCCTCTTTCCCTGCCTCTCCCTCCGTAGGCAAGGGCAGAAGCTGCTCTCCCCACAGTGCTCCTCTTGGTCTGTCCACTCAGAACTGAGGGCAGCTGCGTCCTCTGCCCGTGGCAACTTGCACGGCCAGTTCCTGTCCTCTCGGGCAGGTCCCACCCGCTTGCCTGCTGAGACCCCCACTCTCCTCTGTGCCCCCGGGCTCTCTGGGCTGGCGTCTCCAAGAGACCCGGGCGCGTTGTTGGCGGTGGACGATGCTCCCCCAGCACGGGGCCACATGCCTGACGCCCGTTTAAGTCCAGTGGGCCACCACACCGGCTTCCTCCCCCGTCAGGCACCGCCATGTGCTCCAGGCCTGGCCCCAGACCTCCCCCTGCGACTGGCGTGTCACACACAGCGCCTGGGACACACCCCAACACTGGGGCTGGTGCCAGGAGGGCGGAGAGCTGCAGGACGCCCGGAGCAATCTCTCTCTCCGTCCGTGGGGGCTGGCGAGAGCAGGCGGGGCGGGGGTCCGACGGAGGAGGTACTGAGGGCCAGCCTAGTGCCAGCCAAGGGAGCAAGGACAGGGTGAGGCACTGCCGTCCTGGCCACCACATGTTTCCTGAGCACCGCCAGTGTGCCGCTGGAGGCCCCTGCCCCGCCCACCTAGAGGCCCAGGACCCCCGAACGATGATCATGAGTGCTGATGGGTCGGCGGCTTGAAATGGTTCTTTGTTCCACTAAAGCCGTTTTCCATCCTTGTCCACCCTGGGAGCGGGCGCCAGTAACGTCTCCATTTGTCCCTGTCGCGTGCTAATGCAGCCCAGTGATATCTGCTCGCTCCAGGAACAGGAAGAGCCTCAAATCGTTCATTCAGGGTTTTGACAAAGAAATCTGACCATCTCATTGGTGGGTGGCCACGTGGTCTTCTGAAGTCCCGTGGAATCCAGTCGGTAACAGCTCTAGACCAGCGGTCGTCTCTGAATCACATTACACGTCCAACCCATCTGATTTTCGGTGCCTTGGCAAACGAGACAGCGTCCCTGATTCTTGACCGTCGATGGAGGTCAGAACTCTAGATTCCTTCTCTCACTTGAGTGAGACGTGATACTCCAAGCATAGCTCTTCTGATTCCTCTTTGGGATACCCAAATAGCGTTCTCATCCTGTTTGTGTAGGGCCCAGGACTGAGGCGTATGTTAGTGCAGGAAGAACAGTGGGATTGAAAAGATGTGCCCAGAGTCGGAGGTTCTTCATCCTCTTAACCTCTTCTTCAATGCTCTTGAAGGCGTTCCACGCTGCTCTCTTCCTCCTGTGCAGTTCTGGCGCCAAGTCGTTCCTCATGTTGATTTCTCGACCCAGGTACACATAGCAGCTGCATTCGGAGATGTTCGTTCCATTGAGAGCAAATGGAACGTCAGGGACTAGTTTGTTTTTCATGAGCATCGTCTTGTTGAGGTTCAGCTGCAGTCCGACCTTTCCACACTCGAGGTCAAAGTCAGCCAGCATTTGTGCCGCTTGGCAAATGTCTGGTGTTATGAGAACGATGTTATCAGTGAAGCGGAGGTGGTGTAATTGCCGACTGTTCTTCATTCCCATTCCTTCCCATTCCAGTCATTGCATGACGTTCTTGAGGGCGGCACTGAAGATTTTCGGTGAAATGGTATCACCCTGCCGCAACCCTCTCTTTACGTCAATAATCACTTCTTTGTAGAATGGTGAGATCCTGGTGGTGAATCCACAATACAGCTCGAGGAGGATCTTGATGTATTGAGTTTGAATGCCCTGTTTTGCTAGGGCTTCAATGACCACTTCAGTCTCAACGGAATCGAAGGCCTTCTTTAAGTCGATGAATGTTAGACAGAGCGGCATCTTGAACTCTCGTGAAACTTTAATGAGTTTGGTCACATGTGGATATGGTCGATAGTGCTGAATCCTTTTTGGAACCCGGCTTGCTCGCATGGTTGTCCTTCGTCTAGTGTTCTGCCTATTCTATTCAGGATGACTTGAGTGAACAACTTGTAGACGATGGATTACAGGCAGATCGGGCAATAGTTGCCAATGTTGTGGATGTCTCCCTTCTTGTATAACAGAACAGTCCTGCTGATTTTCCACTGGGATGGAAGCTTGCATTCCGTAGCGTGTGAAGAGCCAAACCATTGTGTTGACGAGTACTTGGGGCAGATTCTTCAGTTGTTTTGGTCTGACCTTGTCTGGACCGGGTGCTGTACATGTCTTTACCAATGAAATTGCGTGTCGGATTTCGGAAGGATGTTGGGAATGACATCTCCATCCTGCGGAATCTGGTATGTGGGCAGGTGGACGTGGCTGTCGAAGAGATCCAAGTAGAAGATCCAAGAGATCGAAGTAGAGGTCGTGAATAATCCTCTCCATTGCCTTTCTGGAAGATGTGATAGATCCATTAGATGTCGGAGGGCAGTCATCTTGGTCTTGTAGTTGGTGAAGGACAGGTGAACATTGCAAATACTTTTCCCACCTTCTGCCGAATCGGCCAACACTGTTGCTCTTCTCTCTTTGAGGTCTTCCTTTATCGCTTCTCTGCACAGCTTTTCGAGCTCGGACATTAGCTTGTGGTTGAGGCTTGTGCCAAACCATACTGGTGAATGAGCTTGAGAGTTTCCGAAGACAGGCGTCTGTGGATTTCCCACTCTTGGCATTCTTCGCGAAGTCATGAAGGTGCTGAACCAGTCGATCATATTCCTTGTCGATGTTGTCAAGGACAGCATCTTCCCATGTTGCTGCAATAGTGCCAAAGAGCTCCCAGTTGGTGGTCATCCTGGGAGTTCTCTTCTTAAGCTTAAACTTTGCAGTCCTTTCTTCCTGCTCTGTGAAGTAGAGTTTTGCATGAAGGAGACCGTGGTCTGATCCAGTTTGGAATTTTGGGACAACAGCAACATTGGTCAGGCAAAACTGTGGATTGAACACAGTTTTGGTCAATTTTGTGGTCAATTTTGTTGTGGAACTGTCCACCTCGAGACTCCCATGTCCAACGTTTAGATTCGGCCTTCTGGAACTGTGGGTTACCATGGATGGTCTTGGTCGACATGATGAACTCAGACAGTCTCTCGCCCTGTTTGCTCCATTCTAGGCCATGGGTCCCAATGTGGAGTTCTTCGGGCGACCTTCTCGGACCTATCTTGGCATTAAAATCACCAACAGTGATCTTGTAGAAGGTGTGGTCTTCTTTATAGAACTTCTCCAGCTCCGTGTAGAACTTCTCAATTTCTTCTTCATCAAAGTTGGAAGTTGGCATGTAGATGACGAAGATAGAAACTGCCGGCAGTGAGCCACATCTATTCCAGCGTAATCGTCCAATTCGGGTTGTTAGGCATTCGAATGAATCAATGCTCATGGCCAAGTTTGTGTTGACAAGGACACCAACACCACCAATGCCTCTGTTGTCGCATGTTCCGAGGAGCAGTTCTTCTCCAGTGTCGAAAATGGCGTGATGTGATCGATGCCTTCTCGTTTCGGTCAGACCAATGATGTTGTACTTGATCTTCTGTGCTTGCACCATCAGGTCCTCGATGGATGCTTCTGATGCCAGCATACATGTGTTGAAAATGTAGTCACTTTAGTCTTTCTTCGTTTTGGCAGTCTAGTTCGTCCCTGAGATTTTGTCAGCCTCTCCTTGTTCATCCTTTTAATGCTGCCGTATTGGGGGCTCTTTCAGTGTCAGGCGGATGAGGCCCATTGTTTTTTGCATATCGAATACTCCACAGGTAGCTTGCCAGGCGGCTCTGCCGTGCGGGCGGGGTACTCTCGGTAGCTTGCTGGGTTCTCCGAGAGGGATGGAGGCTTTTAGGGTGGCCTCCAATCGCCCTCACTGGTGTCCCCATGGTTCAGACCATGTTTGGAGCCCATCAAATATGGTGTGAGAATTATGGAAAATGGGTACTAAGTGTTCTAAAGCGCCCTGAGCGTGGTGGTGGCTGGGTAGTAGAGGCAGTGGAGGCAGTGGAGATCAGCCGGGCGAGGTATTTATCTGGCTCCCATAGGGAGGGTCGTCTGGGTGTGACCCCTGGGGCGGGGCGCTGGAGATTGTAGGAATTTCCCGTCCCGTTGAACCTGGAGTGGTTGCAAAGTTCTGCTTCACTGGCCCGTGGGCTTCACTTACGCGAGAGGTTTGGCCGCGGTCGGAAAGCGTCCTGGAGTGTGGTGGTGGCTGGTAGCGGAGGTAGTGGAGGTCCCAGATGATACGGGGTTAAAAAGTGCCCCTGTGGGTAGGTGAGGGGGCAAGGCTGGATCCCCGCCTCTAGTCGGGCAACTTACAGATGGTTCCGTTTTACCAATCCTGGGGTGGCGCTGATGACGCCGGGACTGGTGGTCAGTCGTCCCGTGGTGGAGCAGGACACTCGGTCCACATCAGGGTCCTGGGAGAATCCTGTGAGAAAGACCTAGATGTGTACCTCTTCATGTGAGAACGGGGCCATACGCATCTGATCTGCCTTTTCACCGGGATATGGCTTCATTCCTCTCTAACTTCAGAATAACGAGGAATGAAGAAGAAAAGGTCCCTTGGGACAAGGTAAGGGGCACGAGGACCAGGGCCTGTCCCAGCCACGGCCCAGCCTTCTACCCGGGCGACGTGTCCTTCTCAACCAAGAGGAGGTGGTGGACCCCGTGAGGTAGACGTGTGCAGTCATGCAAGCACAGGGCAGAACCACAGGAAACAGGCGTCCAGGCCTGCCCGTGGGTGCTGAAACTCGGAACTCAGGGCTGAGCTGGGGGGAGGGTGAGGACTGGAGTGTCTACACAGCAGAAGCAGAGGTCAGGATGGGTGGGAGGCAGGGGCGTTCCCTGTGGAGCCGTGGCCATGGGTGTGCAGGTGGGCCAGAAACTGAAAACAGAAAGAAAAAAATCGAAACCTCACAAAATTGCATCAGCGTCAATTTCTGATCATTTCCTCGGGGCAAGGGGATGGAGCGACCTCGTGTGTGCGGGGAAGCCCCCTCGGCCCAGAAACGCGCCCCCCCCCCAGGGTCCCCACGGCAGGTAAGGCACCGTGGCAGCTGGCGGGCGTCGAGAGAGCCTGGCGTTGGCGTGCCTTCCCACACTGGTGGGTGTTCGGAATATGACCCCAGGATCTCCAGCTGTTGCTGTGTGTTTAACGGACTATCAGGCGCTCCTGGTGTTGCTGCTTTGGCGGCTGTTTGCGGAAGCCGCCTTCATGCCAGCTCTGCAGATGAACCGCCGTTTCCTTCTCACTCTCTCTGCTACGGGTGCCGGTGCGCATGTGACTGTTGCTCGTTCAGCAAGTGTCCTGCAGGCTGGGCTGAGAGTTCAGCCCTTCTCCTAGGGCTGCGCAGTGCCCGCCCGCCCTGAGTGCTGCTGGGTGTGGCCCTTCCCGGGACTTGCTGGTGTGAATTCATCTGAGGAGCACCTATGCCACTGAGAGAAGCCTGGCGTGGGCCCGTCTGCTGCTCTCTGCCCAACTGCTCACCTGGCCTGTGGTGGCCCTATGTGGGCTGCTGCCTCCTGCCGCCCGCCCTCCGCTCTTTCATTCGGTCTCTGAGGGGAGTAGTGTTCGCTGAGGGTTGTGGTGTTCACTGAGGGATGTGGTGTTCACTGATGGTTGTGGTGTTCACTGAGGGTTGTGGTGTTCACTGAGGGGTGTGGTGTTCACTGAGGGTTGTGGTAGTAACTGTGGGGTTTGGTAGTCACTGAGGGTTGAGGGGGGTGGTTTTCACAGAGGGGGGTGGTGTTCACTGAGAATGTGGTGTTCACTGAGTGGGGTGGTATTAACTGGTGTGTGGTAGTCACTGAGGGTTGAGGGGGGTGGTGTTCACAGAGGGGTGGTGTTCACTTAGGGGGGTGGTAGCAATTGTGGTGTGTGGTATTCACTGAGGGTTGAGAGTTGTGGTGTTCACAGAGGGGGGTGGTTTTCTCGGAGGGGGTGGTGTTCACTGAGGGGGTGGTATTAACTGGTGTGTGGTAGTCACTGAGGGTTGAGGGGGGTGGTGTTCTCTACGCCCCTCCTCCACGTTGTTGTTGCTGTTGGAACGCCCGGTGGCTGCACCCAGGTCTGACTGTGGCGCCTGCTGGTGGCCGTGCCTCAGGTTGTGGTGTTGTCCAAGGGTTGAAGTGTTCTTGGAGGGTCTTTAGTTGAGCTCATGGGCTCACTGGGGCTCTGGTTTGTGATGCCGCTCACACATCAGGATGTAGAGCCAGTGGGGGTCTCCGTGGGGGTCACTATGGGGGTCTCCATGGGGTGTTCACTGTGGGTCACCATGGGGGATTACCGTGGGCCACTATAGGGGTCACCAAGGGTCACTGTGGGGGTCTCTGTGGGGTCACTGTGGGGATCACTGTGGGTCACTGTGGGGGTCTCCGTGGGTCACTGTGGGGGTCTCCGTGGGTCACTGTGGGGATCACTGTGGGTCACTGTGGGGGTCTCCGTGGGTCACTGTGGGGATCACTGTGGGTCACTGTGGGGGTCTCCATGGGTCACTGTGGGGATCACTGTGGGTCACTGTGGGGGTCTCTGTGGGGTCACTGTGGGGGTCTCTGTGGGGTCACTGTGGGGGTCCCCGTGGGTCACTGTGGGGGTCTCCGTGGGTCACTGTGGGGATCACTGTGGGTCACTGTGGGGGTCTCTGTGGGGTCACTGTGGGGGTCTCTGTGGGGTCACTGTGGGGGTCCCTGTGGGTCACTGTGGAGGTCTCCGTGGGTCACTGTGGGGGTCCCTGTGGGTCACTGTGGGGGTCTCCGTGGGTCACTGTGGGGGTCTCTGTGGGGTCACTGTGGGGGTCTCTGTGGGGTCACTGTGGGGGTCTCTGTGGGGTCACTGTGGGGGTCTCCGTGGGTCACTGTGGGGGTCCCCGTGGGTCACTGTGGGGGTCTCCGTGGGGTCACCAAAGGCTGCCCTTCCTTTCACAGGAGGGGGCGGCTGTCTCTGGCGCAGGGCCTGACCTGTGTGTGGAGGCCTGACCTCCCCGGACGCTTCCTGCGGGCAGCTGTGGGTTCCCCGCCTGCTCGTGCCCCCCAACTTTCTGCGAGTTTGCCGAGCTTGTGAAGCGACTGGTCGGGCTCCGGCGTGATCTCGGCCCACTCATCCCGTAGCTGGTGGCGAGCGGTGGTCGGTGTGTCACGACTTTCTGTCCAGGTGTGCCCTGGGCTGGTTTCCAGACATCTGCTCCGTGTGGCCTTGCTCGGGGAGGTCCTGGCCCTCTGCCCCCTGCAGCTGGCGCCCCGCTGCCCTCTGACCCCGCTGCGTGGCCTGCCGGGGGCAGGACAGTCCCTGGCCTCACCTTGCTCTCTGGGCAGTGACGAGAAGCGGGAGAAAGACGTGGGAGATGTGGCATGCAGACCCAGCCCGGGGGAGGTGGGTGGGAGCACTCTGGCTGGAGTCCTCAGCCAGCACGTGTCCTGAGTGCCCGGCCACCTCCTTGGCCCTGACCACAGGACCTGGCTTGACCAGGCCAAGAGTCGGTGTTTCCCTGGTGGTGACCTGGGGATTTCTGAGACTTGGATCTGCCAGTCTGGTCAGCGGCAGATGACCACGGTTACGTGGCTGGTCTTCGCTCCTACCCCCGAGTCACTGGCCGGCAGGACTGGGCCCTGCAGGAGCTGGTCAGCGGGTGGCGGCGTGTCCGGGGAAGCTGGTCTGTCTGTCACTTGCCGAGCGTGTGCCTGGCTGGACCCCGGGCTGTGTGCTGCGGCCCTGGGTGGGGCTTGAGCTCGGACCTTCCGAGTGGGCCGGCCACACCCGATGGCCTCGGGATCCTCCTGGCTGTGCACTCGGGAACTAAGCTCCTGTGGTGCTCGGGGCACAGTGCTGCTCGGGACTGGGCTGGGCTGGCGGTATGCCAGCAAACGCCCTCCCTGCTGCCCCGACTCTGGCCCTGGGCCTCCCCCTTTGGGGTCTCTCTCCTGGCTCTCTGCGGTGGGGACACGTTCATTCCTGCGTCCCCCCAGCCTGTTCTCAGTCCCCGGGGCCACTCAGCGCCAGGGCCAGTGTGTGGTTCTGTAGAGTGCTGGGTCAGGACCTGCCCGGAGCTGTCACTGACCCGGAGACACCCACAGGCCGTAGACCTCTCTCCCACCCCGAGACGCCGATGACCAGAGGCCTCCTCTCCCTGGCCCCGAGATGCCCGCTGACCAGAGGCCTTCTCTCTCCCTGGCCCCAAGACGCCCGATGACCAGAGGCCTTCTCTCTCCCACCCTGAGACACCCACTGACCAGAGGCCTTCTCTCTCCCTGGCCCCGAGACGCTCGTTCACCAGAGGCCTTCTCTCTCCCACCCTGAGATGCCCGATGACCAGAGGCCTTCTCTCTCCCACCCTGAGACACCCACTGACCAGAGGCCTTCTCTCTCCCTGGCCCCAAGACGCCCGATGACCAGAGGCCTTCTCTCTCCCACCCCAAGACACCGCTGACCAGAGGCCTTCTCTCTCCCACCCCAAGACGCCCGCTGACCAGAGGCCTCCTCTCTCCCTGGCCCCAAGACGCTCGCTGACCAGAGGCCTTCTCTCTCCCTGACCCGGAGACGCCCGCTGACCTGAGGCCTCCTCTCTCCCTGACCCGGAGACGCCCGCTGACCTGAGGCCTCCTCTCTCCCTGGCCCCGAGACGCCCGCTGACCAGAGGCCTTCTCTCGCTGACTGTGGACCCTTGGGGGCACTGTTCTGAGATGCCAGAGGAACTCGGCACCCCTGAAGGAACATTTGATTCTGCTTTTCTCTTTCTCTGCGAGCTTCCTCATTCCCAGGTCTGCCCACCCTTCCCTGCCCTCCCGGGCTCCCGTTGGATTTGCTCCCCTGAAGGGCTGCATGTCCCCGAGGGTCAAGCCGTAGCATGTCCCCTGCAGACACGGCGTGTGGGCAGGCCCCGGTGTCCCCATCAACTCAGACACTCCTCCCGGAGCTGTGTGAGGGCGGGCCCGGGGTTCAGCCCAGCGGTCAGCGGGAGGGGCTGGCTGCTCCCGGCCCTGCTGGTGCCCTCGCTGGGTCTTCCCTGGGTGGAGCTTTCCTGAGCCCTGGGGGAGGCCTTAGGATCCTGCTCACGAGTGCGTGTGTGTGCACACGTATGTGTGCCTGTGTGTGTATCTGTCTGTGTGTGTATGTGTGCATGTGTGTGTTTGTGTCTATGTGTGTCTGTAGACATATCTGTGTGTATTTGTATGTGTGTCTGTGTGTGCGTGTGTGTATGTGTGTGTCTCTGTGTATATTTTTGTATGTATTTGTGTGTCTGTGTGCGTGTGTATCTATGTGTCTATGTCTGTGTGTATATGTTTGTATGTATGTCTGTGTGTGCATGTGTGTGTATGTCTGTGTGTGTACCTGTCTGTGTGTGTACCTGTCTGTGTGTGTCTGTATTGTGTCTCTGTGTGTGTCTGTATGTGAATGTCTGTGTGTGTCTGTATGTGTGTCTGTGTGTGCATGTTTGTGTCTGTGTATCTGTGTGTGCGTGTATGTATGTTTCTGTGTCTGTGTGTACGTATGTTTCTGTGTCTGTGTGTGCATGTGTGTTTGTGTGTGTGCCTATATGTGCGTGTTTATGTGTCTGTGTGCATGTTTGTGTGTCACAGTGAGGAGCGGGAGCTGAGGCCTCTCCCTCCCTGGGCTCCGACTGTCCCTGTGCTTCCACGGTGCCCAGCTGTCTGTGCCATGTGGGCGTGGCTCTGAAGCTGGGTGGGCACTGCCCTCCTGCGCAGCCCAGCCAGCTGCCCTGGACACGGGCCGTCCTGCCCGCTGCCTGGGCAGGTGGGCGGCGTTGGCGACGCAGGAGAGTTCTTGATGTGTGTGTGTGTGTGTTGTTCGCAGTCTCTGGGCGTGGCTCTCTCTCTTGCGCACGCGCTGGCGTTCGGTGCTCTCGAGCTGCTGTGTATGGACCCGGTCAGGATGGCTCCTCCTTTATGCTCTGCTTCTGTGTGTGCCGCTGTGCTCTCTTCTGTCTGTCTCTGTCTCTGTCGTCTCTTCTCTTGTCTTCCGGATCTCTCCCTCCGGAGCCCTTCTGCTTCTCTCTCTGGGTCCGCACTCGCTCTCACTTCTGACTCTGTCCCTTACTTCTGACTCGCTTTGTGCTCTTTCTTCCCCCTGCTTCTGGCTCCGATGACTCCCTGATTCTCTTTTGCCTTGTGCTCTGCTGCTGTGTCTTCTCCCCTTCTCCTACAGTCTTAGTTTATACAGCAACCACACGGGGTGGTGACACAAAGGCGGGTTGAACATTAACAATCGAACAAAGAGGGGTAAAACCACTCCTCCGGGAGATTAACAAAATCTCATCTAAGGAGATTACCCCAGATTACCAGGAGATCCACTCAAGGGGGATCCCATCCAGGGTGTGTTGCTTTCTTCCTTCCTCAGCTAGTAATCCGCTTAAATAGCTGCGGTAAATCTACCTCTAATATTTCTAGCAATGTCATTCTGTATGAGCACAGTAAGAGATAGATCAGACTTAAAGTTTGGTTCTTCCTGAGGACATTCATTATATATTCCAGACCGCAGTCCTCAGGCCAGGTTAGTCTTCCTAACCCCAGCAGGGTCCTAGTCTCGTTACTTTTGGATCATGACAGCATTTGTCTATAACCATGCTCTCAACTTATAGTTGACTATTGTGGCACTTTGGCCTGGCCCATTTCGATACCAGGGTAGCTCACAGTTTGCCCTGGGTCCATTCAGTCCCTCGTCGGGACCCTGCTTTTGGGGTGCTAGGAACTAAGGGCAAGTGAGTCGAGAAAACAGATGCCCAGGAGTAAATATTATTGGAGTCAATCAGCTCCCAAGTTACAAAGCATAATATTAACTGTCTTCCTGTGTCCATACAGAAAGGCCATTGCTTTAAGGTAAACTGAGTCCCTGCGGCAAGGCTGAAGGGACAAACCCAATGTTATCCTACAGTCCAGTCTCAGCTTGGACACCACTTGTGGTTCGGTTTTGGTGTTTTCTCTCTTTTCCGGAGGGCGGGAGCCTGTGTTCCCGGCTGCCTGGCCCCTGCCGTGTGGCGCTCGGACCTGTGTTGGGCCCTGGGCTCTCGCTCACTGCTGGGCTGGACGCAGTGATGGGGCTGGACAGCAGAGGGTTGGGCTGAGGGGCGGCCGGTCCCTTCTGGTTGGGGATTCCTGTTCCCTGGGTGTCCCCAGGAAGGCCCTGTGGCCGGGCGGTGCGTGCCCAGCTTGCCCCACTCTGTGGCTTCGCCCGGGCCTGCCGTGGAGCTCAGCTTCCTCACGTGTCTGCTCGTTCCGTCTGCCACTGCACAGACCTGGGCTGTTCCCTGTGTCCCACAGTGGCCCCGTGTCCCGCTGGGCTTCCCAGCCGTGTCCTGTCCTCCCTCCCCTTCCCCTCAGATGCCATCAGTCTCCGCCTCTTCACGGCTGGGCCTCCTTCATCAGAAAGCCAGCTGGCGAGCGAGGCGCCTCCCCGGGGTCCCCTGCCAGTGTGTGCCTGTGGACACGGTCTGGGAGTGTGTCGTGCCTGTCTCGTGCGTGTGTGGGGGCGGGGGTGCCTGGTATTCTTGGGCGTGCAAGAGATGCCCTGTGATGAGGGGATGAGGGGGCCAAGGCCGGGCTCACGTGTGGGGGCGTCGTTCCAGCGGGGGCGGGGGGGCTGCTCCCGTTCTTCCGATCGGCCCTCGGTGAGCTGCGTGTGTTTACGTGCGTGCATGCTCAGTAAATATATAGCTCTCAATAAAATTTGTTAACAGATGATATTTTCTTTCAAAATATTGACCCCGGTTCCAAAGGCACCCAGAACTGATGTGCCAGCCCTTTGTTCCATTGTCAGAGTTACCATGCTATTAAGCGTGAAGGAACATTCTCGGAGTCTGGAATGCGAGCGTGTGAAATACATATGTATTTGCTCATTAATTCATTGGCCATACCTGGCAGGCAGACAAAATGTGGTGGAGTAGATTTGTCTCCCCCGGGCTGGTTCCCTGCTAATTGAATGGTACGTTACGTGCCGAACACCTACTAGCTGTCGGGTAAACGGGCAGTGGGTGTGCGGTGAGCAGAGTGGATGCCCGGAACAGGCAGAGCGGGGCGGGGTGGGGGGGTCGGCAGCCCCTGGGTTTGAACGGTGACGCCTCCCTGGTCTCAGGCTTTGGGAAGTGCCGAGAGCGAGGTGACCCGCATGCTGGAGCACACCAGGTGCCCTCTGGGGGACGCAGGGCAGTGTCTGCCGGTTTGTGCACGCTGAGCTTTCCGCGGCGTTTGCTGAGTGCCCGTCCTGCCCCGGCTCAGACTCTGTCACGGCCCTGAGCTATGGGCCTGCCCTGCCTGTCCTCCGCCATCGAGCCCTCGAGTGGGGGGGGTGGTGGTGGGAGGCAGGGAACAAGCCTCAGTAACCATCACCCCAAAGTGCCGCTGACATTTGATCAGAAACCAGAGACCAAAAAACTCGCAATTACATTTATTGAGCATTTCTGTTTGCTTCTGGCGTTTGTTTAACTCCCGAATTCTGTGGGTGTCTTGAGAGAGTCGCAGGGACTGGCACGAGGCTGCGTCTGAGTCTGTCCCGAGTCCCTGAAAGGAGGAGTCCCTGCACTGGACAGCGGTCACTGTGCGGGACGCGGCAGGACCGAGGCCAGCTGGGACTCTCACTTCCCGGGCGGGCCAGCCCCAGGCTCCACCGGACCGCACACAAAGAGGCCATGAGTCTCGTCCGTAGTGCCAGGTCGAGAAAGGAAGGGGGTCTGCACAGACCTCATTCCCGGGGGGACGGGGGTCTCACAGGCTCATTCCTGGGGGACGGGGGTCTCACAGGCTCATTCCCGGGGGAACGGGGGTCCGCACGGGCCTGCTTATTCTTGGCCCTCACACTTGACCAGTTTGAGATATCCGCTTCACTTCTCCGTAACTGATGTCTCTTGTGCAGCATGACGCCTAAGGAACAGAGCAGAGACGACAGCTATGGAGTAAAATACTCCGTGGTAAATGTCCGTGAAAATGAGCGGGAGCAGCGCGTCTCCCTCCGAGGGCAGGGTCCCAGCTCTCCCCCCGATCCCCCGGCCTGGCTTGCAGGAAAACCTGCCTTAGCCCCTGCCGGGGAGCCGCTGCAGCTGCCCCCTCCCAGCTGACCTGTCCACCAAGCTCTCTCGCTGATCTCACCAGTGACTCTGTCCCAGCTCACCTCTGCCGGCCAGTCTCTACCCGCCAGCCTTCTTCCCGAGTCCCTCCCCCACAGCCCTCGCTCAGTCCCACGTTTGGCCCAAGAATCTGAACGGAATTCTCGAGGCCTAAAGCCAGGGGGAGACGCACTCGCCAAGCGTGCCCGTACCGGTGGCTGTCGGTGACGCGGTGCAGAGCGGGAGAAGCCGCCTGGCGCTGTCGGGCGGAGGATAGGGGTGGGACATTGCTTTAATTGGCTTTTTAATGATTCTTTATTTCTTTCCACTGGTCTTTTTTTTTTTTCTCTCTCTCAAAAAAAAGAAAAAAAGACCCACCCTTAAAACAGAAAGGTTAATCTAACACTACATGTTAAGCTTTTAGAGCTCCATTACTGCTCTGATTATGCCGGAGGAACTTGCCGGGTCTGCCGTTTCTAAATGCATCCGCCACGCATGTAATGATTCACTTAAAACACCGTGGTCAGAACTGCTACATTATTTCTATGTAAATTGGATGCTTCACAATTACTATAATATGTGTGAAATTCCACTTATTATCTCTTTTAACATAGAAACTTTTCTCACTTCACTCGCTGGACAGAATATTTGAGCCATTTGCAATCATTAGAGCGTCCTTGTTTGTGAAACCCGTGTGGGATTCTGCTCTGGAAGAGACAGTGAATTATATTCATAGCAAGAAAACAGCAATTTTAAGTACAGAAGGGGCATGAGGAAACTTTTCGTTTCGTGCAGATTCCGTGTTATCTGACTTCTCTCTGAGCAGAATTACCTTTTATCGGGAAGCCATTAAGCCCCCAGAAGCTGTCGCCTTGCAGACGGTCTTGGGGGCCCCCCTAGGAGGTGAGGCCCCTCTGTGCTTAGGGTTTTCCTTTTGATGTGGTGGGGGTCCCTGGGGAGCTCAGCTCTCCCAGTTCTGCCACCACACGCAGGCCCACCCCCCAAGGCGAGCAGCCTTGAGTTTGGACCAGCGGGCAGCTACGGTCCCTGCTGGGAGGACACGGGCTTTTCCCAAAGAGGTTGGGAAGAAACGGGGAGTCGGGAAGGGCTATTGTGGCAACTTCCGGGCTTTCTGGAAGGTGGAGGTGTGGGTATGGCTGAGCCCCAACATCTGCCTGGTCCGTGGTGTTTCGGCGCGAGGGGAAACGGCTCTGCACCTGACCGTTAAGACAAGGTGTGCGTTTTAGTGAGTGATTGAGGAAACTCAATTCAGATGTTCCGTTTAGATGTTCAGTATGATTAATACACAGTTATGTAAACCTCTCAATGATTGAGCCAGGTTTATCTTATTTTTTATTGTGCCATTTTAAAGCGATCCAGTTTTGAAATGACTCATGATAAGTATTTTCCAAATTTTATTCTTTAAACTTATAAAAAAAGCCAACATCAACTAAAAAAAATTAAAAACTTTCAATGGAATTTTTTCTGTGAAATAAAATTTAAGAGACTTTTATTTGTATTTCATATTTTAGCAGTATCCCTTAAAGAGATGATATTTACATTTCCCCAGAAACGTGAAAGCATAATAACTTGTCATTTTTCTATTAAGGCACTCTTCACAATTTGACGGTAATCTTTTTAGACGCACATAGGAAATTTGAAATGTGCCATGTAAGGTATATACTGAGAGCTCACTGCGCATGTGCATATGTGTGGTGTGTGTGTGTGTGTGTGTGTGTGTGTGTGTGAGAGAGAGAGAGAGAGAGAGAGAGAGAGAGAGAGAGAGGTGGAAAATGCAAGATTGCGTTTTGTTTTCTGTGGCAATTGACTTGCATTGGCAAGAGTATCAGAACTCTGTTACTGTTGCAGTGTTGAGGTTGGCCTCTAGTTACACTGTGTCGTGGCGGTGACCCCAGGGGAGGGACAGGTCCCTGAGGACGGGCTCTGGGAGGCAGCCAAGAGGCTCCGGCACCAACACCCTCGGTGACCCAGGGCGAGGGACTGCAGCTCGTTCAGTCTCACGTGCACACAAATAACACTCTCACATGCAAACACATGCATGCACACACGTGCGCATGAGCCCATGCATGCACATACATACATGTTCATGCACACGTGTGCAGACACATGCTTAGACCTTCTGCAGTGGGGGCTGCTTGGGCGGGTGCTGGAGGCTGCCGGCCCTTGGCTGTGGGCTGGCCGGTCCAGGAGATGCGTCCAGAGGCCACTTCCGTTCTCAGCTCCCGGGTGGGAAGAACACTCGTGAGAGGCGCTGGGGTCTCGGTGGGCTTCTGGACCCGTGGTGTGGAGGACAGAGGCCTGGCGGTGGACGGTCGGTTCCGGGCAGAAGCCGGGAGCAGACCAGCGCCAGAGCAGAAACTGACACCGCGTTGCAGGGCGAGGGGAGGAACGCGCAGTGCCCTCCCACTCCTTTTCCAGCCGCATATTTTCAAAGCCCTCCTGTAGTTAACATTATAATATAGTTAGTTGCTACAAATAATCGGGTGATTATAGGAAAACTGTCAGTGTCTGCTCGAGGTCTGAAAGGCTGCACGGTAGCTTTCTCTTTGCCATGGAGACTGGGTCTGCTTTCACGGTTTCTCTGGAAACCAGCCTTGCTGCCGCGCGTCCTTTTCAGTTGCTGGAGCTATTAAACCCTCGCTGAGACAAAAGGAGGAGGTATGCAGACACTTCCGCGGGCTGGGGGTGGGGCCCGCTGCCCCGAGCCTGCCTGGGTGCTGGCAGTACCCGGCCCTGTGCCCTCTCTGCCAGAGGAACCCGGGCACCGGGGCGCTTGCCCCACCGCCGTGCAGGGGTGCGGGGGACACCCCCAGTCCCGCTTGCTCCTCAGAGCCTGCCACGGCACGCGGGGGGCTCGGGGACCCAGGCCCCAGGGGCGCTTCACCGTGCTGTGGATTCACAGAAGCACCTGGGCACGTTTTTGTTTAGTTTCAATCACGAATGTTCTCCGCGTCCTATTATTAGCGCAAACGGGAAGCTGGGAGCGTGGAGGGCCGCGCTCTCGGCTGTGCCAAAGCAGAGGACGGCCTGGAGAGGGGCTGCCACATGCTGCCACACAAGGTCTAAGCATGTGTCTGCACACGTGTGCATGAACATGTATGTATGTGCACGCCTGCTCTGCGGCGCCCTCCTCCTGCTCGGGCTCGCTTTTCCCCCTGGGGAGCAGCCCCGTCTCAGCCCAGAGACGCAGCGGGCTCCGCGGCCACTGCCCTGCTCTGGACGGTGCTGCCCGTGCCAGCCACGTGTGTCCCTGCCACGCGAGCAGTGGCTCAGTTTGCATTGTTTGCCTCTTGGACTGGACACGAGTCCTCCCAGGCTCCTCGTCCACTTCTCGGAGTCTGTCTTCTGAGTCAAAGCAGGAGCCCGCCCCTGACCGAGCAGCACCCTAAGGTGCTTCTCCAGAGAAGCACCGCCCAGAGCAGGACCTGCCGCCCGGCGTGGCCACGGCCCAGTGCGGGGCTCCCCCTGCCTGCATGCTGGCACGGCGGCTCTGCCCTGGCCGTGCCCGCACGAAACGGTTTAAACACAGGGCTCGAGGTGGCCTCCATCCTGCACCATTTGAGCTGAAGCAGCTGATGTCCTGCTGGCGACACTCGCTCTCGGATGGGCCCGACCTGGTCACGCTGGGAGAGAATCCAAGTCCAGAGACATCCCGGGGACAAAGTCCTGGCAGTCACGGAGCCACGGAGCCGCCCACCCGCGGGTGCCTCCTGGAGAGTGTCCATCCCGAGGGCGCCCCCAGAGGCAGGAGGCCGTCAAGGTGGGGCTGCCCCCCCCACGAGGAACCACGGGCCACTGGACCCCTGAGGGGCCTCCGTCTGGGTTGCTGCCTCTCCGTGCCTGAAGCCCGCCTCCCCCTCTCTGGAGGAGGAGCAGGAGGAAGGAGGGCCATCCTGGACGACCCTCGGGACCTGTCCTTGCACAACAAGCAGCAGGGATAGCCCAGCCCAGAGCACACGCCTTCTCAGGCATGCGTGTGTGAGTGTGGGTGCGTGAGTGGTGTGGGTGTGGCGTGTGTACATATGAGTGCGTGTGTGCATGAGAGTGCATGATTGCTTTGGGTGTGAGTGCACATATGTATGATGCGTGTGCATGAGTGTGTGTGGATGTGAGGATGTGTGTATGAGTGTGTGAGTGTGAGTGCATGTGTGTACGAGTGTGTATGGATATGAGTGCTTTTATGTATGAGTGCTTGAGTGTGTGTGTATGAGTGTGTGCATGTATGAGTGTGTGTATGTGTATGTGCATGTATGAGTGCTTGAGTGTGTGTATGAGTGTGTGCATGTATGAGTGTGTATGAGTGTATGAGTGTGTATAAGTGTGTGCGTATATGAGTGTGTACGTATATGCATGTGTGTGGGTATGAGTGTGTACATGTATGAGTGTGTGGGGGAATGAGTCTGTGCATGTATGAGTATGTGTGGTGTGTGGGTATGAGTGTGTGGTTAATGAGTGTGTGGGTATGAGTGTGTGGGTAATGAGTGTATGAGTGTGTACATGGATGAGTGTAGGGGTATGAGTGTGTACATGTATGAGAGTGTGTGGGTATGAGTGTGTGTGGCTATGAGTGTGCACATGTATGAGTGTGTACGTATGAGTGTGTACATGTATGTGTATGGCTATGAGGGTGTGGCTATGAGTGTGCACATGTATGAGTGTGTACGTATGAGTGTGTACATGTATGAGTGTGTATGGCTATGAGTGTGTGGGAATGAGAGTATGTGTATGTGTGAGTGACATGCATGTTAGTGCATGTGGATGTGCGTGCTTGAAAGCAGGAATATGTGAGTGCATGCGTGTGGATATGAGTGCGTGTGGATGTGAGTGCACGTGTGTGTGAGTACATGCATGCAGGCATGTGTGTGTGTGTGCATGCGAGGCCCACCTCACCCACAGTCTCTCTGTGCACGCTCACCGGGTGCTACCTCACATGCAGCCCCCTGGGCCCTACCATTGTGGGGTCCTTATCACCAAAATGGCCGTTGAATTTGGGTCACCTCTTAGGAATTTGTGTTTGCTGTGACTTTGTAAAGGGCATTGTTTCCCCTGCAAATTGGGGGCTGTTCCGGAGATGCCTGTGAATTGTTCATTTGAAATTTTTACTATTGTGTGGAAATGTTACGCGTGTGTATGTCCTTTGTACTGTGTCAGACACCACTCCGGGAATTTATACATTACAGGCTGCCATCTTTTATAAATTGCTATTTAAGAGTGAATTATTGCTCCTTTGGAACGAGAGTTTCCCAAACAGTTACTTGTCATAGATCAGCCTGCAGGCACATTCAGCCTCTAATTTCCATCAAACTCAACTTTCCTGTGCAGCCATTGTGCGGCTCTCGCGTGGAGGGCGCGTTGCTCGGAGCAGGGGAGCCTCCCGTGCGGCTCCGGGAGGCTCTGACGCTGTAATTCTCCCCTCGGCGGCTCCAGCTGAAAATGAGCTTTTCTGCCTGGCTCAGAGCAGCTGTAGCGGGAGGCTGGCTGACAGGGACGCTCACGCTGCCCCGCGATGTCTTCACCAAGACAGACTAATGCACTCCTGGCGCGCCAACTCCCGTCACAGTGACGCTCTCTGCACAGCCCCCCGGGCCCCAAGAGCTCCGGCGTGTGGTCGGGTGTGGGGCTGCTGTGGTCACCTGCACTGTCCACGAGACCCGCTGGTCAGTACCAGCCCGCCGCTTTCCCAGGAGGCCGTCTCTGAGCCTGGGCGCCTGGCCCATGGGACGCCCCGGCGTGGGTGAGTGGCCGCGGTGGGTGGCCAGGATGCTCGGCTGTGCCTCGTGCCGACGGTGGGCTGGCTGGTGTGGTCCCAACCCTGTGGCCCCGTGGCTGTAGCTCCAGAGGGCTGCGCAGGCACATGGGTGCTCCCTGCTGGCCTGGCCTGGGTCCCGCCCACACATGGACAGCCCCGACGGGGTGAGCCCTTTGGTCGCTCGTCCACATGACGCCCACTGTCCGGGCAGACTGGCGGGCCGGGGGGCTTCTCAGGGTGCTTTTACTGGAACTTGTGCTTTCTCCTGGCACTGGGCAACACACATCAAAGATATCCAGAACGAACAGATGTGCAAAGCCACAGACACGCAAAGTCCACCTGAAGGGTTCTACGTGGGCCGGACAGTGCCCACGTGCCCGCTCCCCTCGTGGCCTCTCACACTGGGGCCTCCACGTCCCCTGGCAGGACTGAGGCGGCCGAGGGCGGCTCGCGGTGGTATAAGGGCTTTCGGCCGTTTCCTCCGGTTCGGGTGAGGTTTGCTCCTCTGAGCTGGGGCCCTGCTTGCAGGAGCCTCTTGCAGTGCAGCAAGACTAAGAAACCCGCCTCCAGGGAGGCTCAGAGACCGCATCTCCGTGCGGTGCTGACGCAGAAAGGAGGCTGTCTCGGAGGCTGCCCCGTCCTCGGAGCCCAGAGACTCACCCGGGCGGGAGGCGAGGACGCGGGCGCTGAGTCGTGGAGAATGTTTGAGGTGGCGTGTGGGCCTGCTCACTGCCCGCACGGTCTCGGGGCCACGCGTGGGCGTCCCTGGGTGTCCCGAGGCTCTGCAGGCGGCGGGACGTGGCGGGACGCAGGACGGGCCCCTCGGGACTCGTGAGTTTCACGCCGCTATCGCATTAGGTCTGTAGCGCACAGAAGAGGAAGTCATTTTATTCTACACAAATCAGCTCCTTAGGGCGAGTGGAGATATATAGAATTTACCAATGAAACGAGCGATTGGCTGTGAATGAGGAGGTGGCGTGTTGCATCCACAGTGACAGGCGGAATGGGGAGGTTGACGGAGCACTGTAATCACGCCCGACATCCACCGCGTTATTGATCCAGAACCTCTATAATCCCCTCACACCACACAAGCAATTTCCTATAATACCTGTAATAACGGCGCATTCAGACTCAAGGAGCCGTCTGAAGCGTTTACCTGCCGGCGGGCAGCCCCGGCGGCCCGCTCGCAGGCCTCGGCCCGCCTTTCGGAGGTGGCGGCTCCGCCAGAGCCGGGAAGATAAACAGCGCCTAATGCCCAGGAAAATGAGCTATTAATTGCCGGCTTGCTGGATGTGTCGTGAGGCCGGGAGCCGGGAGCCGGATCTGGGGCTGATAACTGCCCGAGGTTATCCACCCCGGCCTATCTGATGTTAATTACAACGGGGGGACAGCCCAGGGGCATTTAGCACGGTCATTACACCCTTCCCAGGTGCTTCCACAGCGCACGTCCTGGGTTTTACAAGCCCCTCTCGCCTGATGGATTATTCTGCAGCCTTATCAAAGCCGCGCCAGCGCCTCATTAATATATAGAGTGCGCTGCGCGGTTCTATATATCATTGTCTTCCTCGTGGGGAGGGCTAATCTGTCAGCCATTATCAGCGAGTCAGCAGAAGGGAGGCAATCAGGACCGCCAGGAGCATCACGGGAGATCAGCGGAGGTTAAATGAAGCTGACAGTTGTGATAATGATGATTATACTATAAATTAAGATATGATGATAAAGGAGAATAAAAGACACAATCTGAAGCAATATTTGGTTTAACATGTCTCTCTTTTTCCTTACTGTTAAACGGCCATAACATTTATCACACCCAACAAGAATGGGCATTTAACGACCGTGATAAAACGGGACAGCATCAGATTGAAACCCAACAAGTTGTGATTACAGTGTCAGGCACTTTCCACGGCTGAGGGAGAGCGGGAGATAGAGCATATGTTATAATCACTCATGCATTATTCTGTAGATTGAAGAGAAAATAGATCTATTTGAGAAATGTCTCTGGGCTCTCCCTGGAAAACCAAAGGAAATGCTGATAGATTCTGCCTCCGGATCATTTTTATCAATGAAACAATAGGGAGCTAAGTGAGCACCCTCAGCCTCTCCCCACACGCGTGTTTATTAGCGCTGACTCCGGGGGCAGGGCTGCATGGCCGGCCCGCTGCTCTCGGAAGGGAAGGCGCCTGGCAGCCGCCTGGTGGAGAGCAGCCCACGGCCCACGGCGCACAGTGCACACGCTCACACTGCACACGCTCACACTCATGGCCCACAGCTCACGGCTCACAGCAAATGACTCACAGCTCACAAAGCACAGCTCACAGCTCACACTGCACATGATTCACAGCTCACACTGCACACAGCCCGCAGCTCACACTGGACACAGCCCACAGCTCACACTGCACACAGCCCGCAGCTCACACTGCACACAGCCCGCAGCTCACACTGGACACAGCCCACAGCTCACACTGCACACAGCTCACAGCTCACACTGGACACAGCCCACAGCTCACACTGCACACAGTTCACAGCTCACACTGCACACAGCCCGCAGCTCACACTGGACACAGCCCACAGCTCACACTGCACACAGCTCACAGCTCACACTGCACATAGCCCGCAGCTCACACTGGACACAGCCCACAGCTCACACTGCACACAGCTCACAGCTCACACTGCACACAGCTCACACTGCACACAGCCCACAGCTCACACTGGACACAGCTCACAGCTCACACTGCACACAGCCCACAGCTCACACTCACGGCCCACAGCTCACACTGCACACAGCCCACAGCTCACACTGCACACAGCTCACAGCTCACACTGCACACAGCCCACAGCTCACACTGCACACAGCTCACAGCTCACACTGGACACAGCCCACAGCTCACACCGCACACAGCCCACAGCTCACACTCACGGCCCACAGCGCACACTGCACACAGCCCACAGCTCACACTGGACACAGCTCACAGCTCACACCGCACACAGCCCACAGCTCACACTCACGGCCCACAGCTCACACTGCACACAGCCCACAGCTCACACTGCACACAGCTCACAGCTCACACTGCACACAGCCCACAGCTCACACCGCCCACAGCTCACGCTGCACACAGCTCACAGCTCAAACTACACACACACCCACAGCTCACACTGCACATAGCTCACACTGCACACAGCCCACAGCTCACACTGCACACAGCTCACAGCTCACACTGCACACATACCCACAGCTCACACCGCCCACAGCTCACGCTGCACACAGCTCACAGCTCAAACTGCACACACATCCACAGCTCACACTGCACACAGCTCACACTGCACACACCCACAGCTCACACTGCACACAGCTCACACTGCACACAGCCCAAAGCTCACACTGCACACAGCTCACAGCTCACACTGCACACAGTTCACAGCTCACACTGCACACACATAGCTCACAACTCACAGCACTCACACACACGGCACACAACACACAAAACACAGCTCACAGGTCATACTGCATACATACACGGCTCACAGCTCACAGTACTCACACAGCACATAGTCCACAACACACAACATACAGCTCACAGAACTCATGACTCACAGCTCACACTGCACACATGGCTTACACACTCACAGCTCACAGCATTCACACACAGTACATAGCACACAACAAAACGCACAGCTCACAGAACTCACAGCTCACAGTTCACATAAAACTCACACACGCAGCACTCACGCAGCACACAATGCACAGCTCACACAGCTCACACAGCTCACACAGGTCACACAGCCACACAGACCCACAGCTCACACAGACCCACAGCTCACACAGCTCACACAGGTCACACAGGTCACACAGCCACACAGCTCACACAGCTCTCACAGCTCACATAGGTCACACAGCTCACACAGCTCACACAGCTCTCACAGCTCACACAGATCACACAGGTCACACAGGTCACACAGCCACACAGCCACACAGCTTACACAGACTCACAGCTCACACAGCTCACACAGCTCACACAGCTCACACAGCTCTCACAGCTCACACAGGTCACACAGGTCACACAGGTCACACAGGTCACACAGCCACACAGCCCCACAGCTTACACAGACCCACAGCTCACACAGCTCACACAGCTCACACAGGTCACACAGACACATGTGGCTCACACAGGTCGCACAGGTCACACAGCCACACAGCCCCACAGCTCACACAGCCACACAGCTCACACAGGTCACACAGCCCCACAGCTCACACAGCCCCACAACTCACACAGCTCACACAGCTCTCGCTGCACTCCCAGGACGCTGTACTGCAGCTGTCCTCCTGACTGGCACCCTCCCTCCGTCTCTCTCTGGGTTCAGGGCCGGCGGCTACTCCTTGGACATGCTTGCAGTGGGCCCTGCCCCCGCCCGCGTGCTCGCTTGGTCTCTGACCTCTGATGGCTTCCTGGTACTCCGTGGGCCTGCTCCTGCCCAGACAGGCCGGTGTGTCGTCCCCCCAGGATGGCCGCCAGCCAGGGCCCGGGGAGCTGCGGGCCCCGGGACTCCAAGCAGGCCTGTGCTTTTCACGAATCATTCCTGTCCATTCCTGCGCCTCTGTGCCAGCCTGACTGTCCCTTTGGGAAACCAGACGCGTGGACACCCAACGCCAAGCACTGTGTGCCGAGCAAGGCCCAGTTAATATTTCATTCCGTGCTGTGTGGGAGGGAGCTCGGCCCGCCACCGGAGTCAATTTCTGAGCGTCCTGTTAAGAGACCGAGCAAGGGGTCAGGAAACTTAATTACGCCGTAACTAGACAGAAATTGCCCAGTGATAAAGAGAAACACACAGACAGATTCGGCAGGAAATCACGGCTCTAACCTGTATTATAGTGCTCACCTCTCACAGCGCCTATCAGGCCCTCCCTGTGCCAGAGCAACAGGCTTGGGCTTCCCAGACGACAGGAAAATCCCACTGGAGACGCAGTTTGCATCTTGCTATAAGTATTTCACTCCCAAATGAGCAGTAGGATCAGCCCCGGCTCGGACCCGCCCGACTGGCTCCTCTGGAGAACTCGGGTTGTGCCAGCAAAGTTCCCAGCCTGGAGACTGGGGGGCCACGGGTGCCTCGGGCCCTGGAACTGGGCCTCTCGGGGTGCCGGGGCGGGCGCAGGCCTCTCCCCCGGTGCCGCCTTGGTGGGGGCCCGGGGCCCGAGAGCACAGACCAGCGGCTCGGGCGGGCCCCTGGGGCCTGCTGCTCGCAGCCTGCTTTGCTGCCCCGTGTCTGTCCTGGCAGGGGGGGACTCAGGGCTGCCCCGAGGGACTTGCTCTCTCCGGTCAGAGCCTCCCTGGCCCCTCCCCGGCTGTCGGGGACGGGCTCCCCTCAGGCCTGGGAAAAGTACCCGGTGGGTTTGGAAAACGGACCTGGTGCTCCCTCCCAGTGGGCTGCGAGGCCAGCTGCCCTGAGCACCCCCTTGGCCTCTGGAAGGCCCACGGCTCAGAGAGCAGGGCCCCGCCTCGGCCCGCGGTAGGATTGCGAGACGGGGCGGCTGCTGCTGTGGGAAGGGAAGCCATGGCTGTCCACATCTGTCCACGTCTGTCCACGTCTGTCCACGTCTGCCCACATCTATCCACGTCTGCCCACGTCTGTCCATGTCTGTCCATGGCTGTCCACATCTGTCCACGTCTGCCCACATCTGTCCATGTCTGTCCACATCTGTCCACATCTGTCCACGTCTGTCCACATCTGTCCACGTCTGCCCACATCTGTCCACGTCTGTCCACGTCTGCCCACGTCTGTCCATGTCTGCCCACACCTGTCCACGTCTGTCCACGTCTGTCACATCTGTCCACGTCTGTCCATGGCTGTCCACGTCTGTCCATGTCTGTCCACGTCTGTCCACGTCTGTCTACATCAGCCCACACCTGTCCACGTCTGCCCACAGCTGTCCACGTCTGTCCATGTCTGTCCACGTCTGTCCACGTCTGTCCATGTCTGTCCACGTCTGTCCATGTCTGTCCATGTCTGTCCACGTCTGTCCACGTCTGTCCATGTCTGTCCACGTCTGTCTACATCTGCCCACGTCTGTCCATGTCTGCCCATGACTGTCCACGTCTGTCCATGTCTGTCCACATCTGTCCACGTCTGTCCACGTCTGTCCACGTCTGCCCACGGCTGTCCATGGCTGTCCACGTCTGTCCATGTCTGCCCACGGCTGTCCACATCTGTCCATGTCTGTCCATGTCTGTCCATGTCTGCCCATGGCTGTCCACGTCTGTCCATGTCTGTCCACATCTGTCCACATCTGTCCATGTCTGTCCACATCTGTCCAGTCTGTCCACAGCTGTCCACATCTGTCCACGTCTGTCCACAGCTGTCCACATCTGTCCACGTCTGTCCACGTCTGCCCACGGCTGTCCACGTCTGTCCACGTCTGTCCATGTCTGCCCACACCTGTCCACGTCTGTCCACGTTTGTCCATGTCTGTCCACGTCTGTCCATGTCTGTCCATGTCTGTCCACATCTGTCCATGTCTGTCCACGTCTGTCCATGTCTGCCCACAGCTGTCCACATCTGTCCATGTCTGTCCACGTCTGTCCATGTCTGTCCACACCTGTCCACGTCTGTCCACGTCTGTCCACGGCTGTCCATGGCTGTCCACGTCTGCCCACGTCTGTCCACATCTGTCCACATCTGTCCACGTCTGTCCATGTCTGTCCACATCTGTCCACGTCTGTCCATGTCTGTCCATGTCTGTCCATGTCTGTCCACATCTGTCCACGTCTGTCCATGTCTTCCCATGGCTGTCCACGTCTGTCCATGTCTATCCACATCTGTCCACATCTGTCCACAGTTGTCCACACCTGTCCATGTCTGCCCATGGCTGTCCACGGCTGTCCATGTCTATCCACATCTGTCCATGTCTGTCCACATCTGTCCACATCTGTCCACGTCTGTCCACATCTGTCCACATCTGTCCACAGTTGTCCACACCTGTCCATGTCTGCCCATGGCTGTCCACGGCTGTCCATGTCTATCCACATCTGTCCACGCCTGTCCACGTCTGCCCACGCCTGTCCACGTCTGCCCACGGCTGTCCACATCTGTCCACATCTGTCCACGTCTGTCCACAGCTGTCCACGTCTGTCCACATCTGTCCACGTCTGCCCACGCCTGTCCACGTCTGCCCACGCCTGTCCACGTCTGTCCACGTCTGCCCACGGCTGTCCACGTCTGTCCAGGCACCGCGAGGTCAGACCTCCATCCCCGGGTGAGGTGGTCAGCCCGGCGCCCCTCTCTCCCCGGGGTGCGGGAGCAGGCCCTGTGCTGGGTCTGGCCACAGCCAGACTGGGCAGGTGCGGTGGCCAGCAGGCCTCGGCTCTCTCCTGCCCCTGTGGAGGCGGGTGAGGGGCACAGCAGAGACCAGCGGCCGTAAACCCCGAGGGTGTCGCCCCGGGCAAGTGCGGCTTGGCCTGTTTGTCTCGTGTAATGGCGTCTGATCTGAAGCCTGAGGTCCCGGTGTCTGAAAGGCGCCATTCCGTCCTCTCACTGCCAGGTGACAGGTCCCGCTTCGTTTGCTGCTTTGTAGCCTTGATGCTCCTGCGTGCAGACCCCTTTCTTCTGCGGGCGCGGGGGGCGGGGGGCGCCCATGTTCAGGTGGGGAGGCGGGGCTGGCTCGCTGCCAAGTGTCGGGATGGGAAGCGTGTGCGAAAGGGACACTTCTCTGACGAAGGCCTGCCGCGGTCGGACACGGGTTTCTGTCACGTGTGAGAGAAAGTCTCGGCCTCCCCCATGGCCAGGTGGGCCCTGAGGTTCCGGCAGAGCTGGAAGAACTGCCCCCTCATGGGCCCCAGAGGGCCGGGTCGGGGCAGAGACCCCAGGGCACAGGCAGAGGAGGGCCGCAGCCCACTGAGGCCGCGCACATGTGGTGGTGTGGCATGACCACGTGCACACATGGATGTGACACGCATGTGTGTGCTGATGCTTGTGCACGTGTGGTGCTATATGTGCTGTTTGTGAACATGTGACTACGCATGCAGCAGGCACGTTTGAGAGGCGTGTTATTTGAGGACACGCGATGGTCACACAACTGGGCATGTGGAGCACACATACCAGTGCCATATGTGACCATCTGACATGTCTTTATGGACATGTGTGCCCATGTCTATAGTTGTGTGCATGTGTTGTGGACATGTATGTGCATATACGTGTGCTGTATGCATATGGGCTGTGGTGTCTGTGTGGGCACCAGCCCTTGGGGCCTGGGGCACGCCCTCAGGCAGCGTGACGGCGCCTCCAGGCCAGCCCTGAGCTGTGTGGGGGGCTGACTCTGGTGGCCGCCCAGTCGTGCTTCTCGGGAGGGTGGGCTCGGGCCGGGGTGAGGAGTGGGTGAGGTTGGGGCTGGGTCGCTGTTTGGACACGAGGGCGGGGTTCAGGGTGGGGCAGGGCGAAGGGGAGTCTCCATGCAGACCCCGCCCCTGCCCTCCCAGCCCGCGGTGTCCGGGCGCGTGGCCCACGTGAGGGGCCCAGGCTGAGCCTGAGTGAGGGCGCGAGGCGTGTGGCTGTGGCCCCCAGCCAGCTGCCCGTGGCCAGGGGCTCCTTGCCGCAGCCGGACGCAGGAGGGACAGCGTCCCGAGGTGCCGTAGGCCCTGAGCCGGGGGCTGTTTCCCTTCAGGACCCCGCCCAGGCCAGGGGACCTGCTGGCCGCCCTTGGCCGCAGGACAGGCCCGAGCCTCATCTCTCTGCTCTCCCGAGCTGCGACCCCGTCACCCGGGAGCCCGCGGAGCTCCTTACAGATCTGGAGAGGCCTGTCAGGAGAGAGTAATTGACGGAAGACGTCAAATATTCAATCCTATCTGGTTATTACCCCGCGTATCAGCGATGGAAGTAGCTTAACAATTACAGCTGTGATTGACTAGGTAGAACCCAATCCCAAACATCAACTGCCAGAAGGGATAATTATAACACATTAGCACCTGCTCGCGAGATTGACAGCCCCTCACATCTGCTTCCCGGCTCCGCTCTGAATGGAGTCGGAGATTTCCGGAGATCACAAAGCCGTCTCGGCTCATTCACAGGCTGGGCGGCAGGGCCGTTCCCGCCCGCCCTGCCCACCCCGCAGGCCAGCGGGCGTCTGCGTGGGTGTGTCCCCCGAGCTGGCGCCCCCGCCCCCTGGAGCCGGCCACCGGGTGGGTGGTGCCCAGCGGCAGGGCCATCGGTGTGGGGGCCCTCTGCCCAGCTGGGGAGGCCGCAGGTGACCTGGGTGACACAGACCGGGAGGCAGGTGTGAGAGGGGAGAGGAGCTGTGCAGGTGTGGGGGTGTGCGTGTGTGCATGTGTGTGCAGTTGTGCGCGCGTCTTTGTGTGGTGTGTGCGTTTGTGTGTATGTTGGGAGACTGATGTCATCACTTGGCCTCAGCCCTGCGCCCCTGGGGTCCGTCCCTGCGCCCTGGCCCTTTGGGGTCCGTCCCTTGTGCCTTTCTGGCTGCCCCATGGCTCTGGGCCGTGCTCAGTGCTCAGTGCTCAGGGTCCGTCTGGGCTGTCACAGCTGCTGGACTCGAGGGACAGACTCGCCCCGGAACCCGTCACACTCCCTCCCTCCCTCCCTCCCTCCCTCCCTCCCTCCCTCCCTCCTTCTCTCCCTCCCTCCCTCCCTCCTTCTCTTCCTCCCTCCCTCCCTCCCTCTCTGCCCTCACTCACCCCGTGGCCTCCTGGGCAGGAGGCCTCCCCCGGCCCCATGCTCAGTGCTCACTGCCCTGCTGTCATGTTCCAGAAGCTCAGGGGCTCGTGTGCAGCCCCCGTTGGCCAGGACTAGAATCTTTGGCCTATGGACGGGCCACCTCAGAGGACCCGGCCTGATGGCATCTCCCGAGGTCAGGGCTGTCCTGGGCACCTGCCCTGGCCCATGTTCCCTCACCCACTGACCACCAGGGCCGCCGAGGTGAAACTGTCCTGCTCAGGTGGCGGGAGTCTGGCTCTGACGGCCAGTGCTGTGTCCATGGCGCCATCGGTGTGCTCTGACCTATCACCAGGCCACAGTCTGCCTGACTGGCACGGCCGTGGTCACCTCCCTGACCCTCCCTGCCGTGGTCACCTCCCTGACCCTCCTCCCTGCCGTAGTCACCTCCCTGACCCCCCTCCCTGCTGTGGTCACCTCCCTGACCCTCCCCACCGTGGTCACCTCCCTGACCCCGCTCCCCGCCGTAGTCACCTCCCTGACCCCCCTCCCTGCTGTGGTCACCTCCCTGACCCCGCTCCCCGCCGTGGTCACCTCCCTGACCCCCCTCCCCGCCGTGGTCACCTCCCTGACCCCCCTCCCTGCCGTGGTCACCTCCCTGACCCCGCTCCCCGCCGTGGTCACCTCCCTGACCCCTCCCCGCCGTGGTCACCTCCCTGACCCCCCTCCCCGCCGTGGTCACCTCCCTGACCTCCCTCCCTGCCGTGGTCACCTCCCTGACCCTCCCCACCGTGGTCACCTCCCTGACCCCTGGTGCCACAGGCCGCTGGTCAGCAGGTAGGGCCCCACCTGGGCCATGTGGACAGCATGCGGCGGGCAGCTCAGAGCCATCGTGTCCTGGGGCGTCTGGGAAGAGGTGATGAGCCCGAGCCCGGGTCCCTCTGTGCGGGCAGGGGGCACGCGGGTCCCTCTGAGCCGGGCAGCTGCCCACATGGGGTCCCCCCGGCTGCCTGTGGCCGAAGGCTCTCCGCGGTGAGTCCCTGTCCTGGCCACCCTGGCGGTGCCCCTGGAGCAGGCCTGGACGCAGGGCTCCTCTGTCCTGCCCCTGAGGCCGCACCCGTGCCCAGCAGCCGTGCCCGATGGCTGGTCCCGGCCGGGGACAGAGGACAGGTGTCGGGCTGTCGGGGTGACCGGCCACGGGCGCGGCCGTGGTGAGCGTGCGCGTGGCCACGGCCACAGGGACACGAGTCCAGTGGCCCTGGGCCGGGCTCCAGAGGTGCACGTGGAGGGCCGGGGGTGGGGGGCGGCGGGTCCCACCCAGCCCTGAGCCCCCAGCCCTCGCTGCAGCTGCATGGTCGGCCCACGTGCCCCCGGCTGCCCCGGCTGTGTCTGGGCTCAGCCCGAGACCCCCTCTCGTGGCGCCTGGGGCTGCACGGGGGCCACTCCTCTGGGGCCGCCGGGGCCTGGTGCCTGAGCGCGCCCTCGTGTGCAGAGGGATGCACAGCTGTCCGGGCCGGGGCTGGGTGAAGCGTGGGCGGGTCCAGCACCGGTGGAGCTGGGGCAGGCCGGCCCGGTGCCCCCCGCTGCCCAGTGAGGCCCTGCGAGGTGACCCTGTGCGGGAGTCTTGGCGGCCCTCGTCCCCCCAGGCCAGTGTCCCCATGAAGGCTGGCCCGAGCAGAGCAGGTGGCCGGGGGCAGGAGGGGGCACGGCCGAGAGCAGGGGGCCGGGACGTGCTGTGGGACTGGGGCTGATGGACCCCAGAGACGCCCTGGGACAGCGGTGAGGGGAGAGGCCAGGGGGGCCCGAGGGCGTGGACACGGGGCCTGGGCACGTGGCCCAGATGGGCAGCTCTGGCCCTTGCTCCGAGTGCAGACGCTCTGCTCGGGCCAGGAAAGCTGCCGTCGGGTTTCGGTCTGAACGCTGCGGACGGGGGCAGGAGGGGCCTCGGGGACCAGAGACAGTGTGGGGCCGGGGGCAGCTCTGAGCACACTCGACCCCCAAAGTCAGAGGGCAGCAGGACCCCGACCCCTACCCCCTGCCCGCCCTGACAGGTAAGGCTGCGAGAAAGAAGACCAGGCCCCGGCCATCCTGCCCAGAGGCCAAGAGGTGGACAGAGCCCCAGGAAGTGCTGCCCAGAAGCTGTCAGCAGGGACAGAGCCGGGACCGTCCATCCTGCTCCGAGGTGGGCTAGCTCACGGAGTCCAGGGCATCGTGGCCCTCTAAGCCCAGGGCCTGGCCAGGCCCATGCTGTGGGCTGGGTGCTGTGGGCTGGGTGCTGTGGGCTGGGTGCTGGGTGCTGCGTGCCGGGTGCTGGATGCTGTGGGCTGGGTGCTGCGGGCTGGGTGCTGGGTGCTGTGGGTGCTACGTGCTGGGTGCTGGGTGCTGTGGGCTGGGTGCTGCGGGCTGGGTGCTGGTGCTGCCTTGGCCCCGTGTCTCTGTGTCTGGGGGATGCCCAGGGGGGTGTGACCAGGAGGGGCAAGTGCTGAGACCACTGTGGTGACCATGGTTTGTTGGGGTCCTGCTGGGGCAAGGTCCTGGGACAGGGTTGGGAACAGGGCAGGGCATGGACCCCGCAGGAGGGGCAGAGGGCCCTGTGCTCCTGCCCTCCCCTCCCCTCTCTGCTCCTCTCCTTCCCCTCCCTCCTCCCTCCCCCTCCTCCTCTTCTTCCCTCCTCCCCCACCTCCTCTCCCTCCCTCCCCCTCTCCCCCCTCCTCTTCCCCCGCCCTCCTCTCCTTCCCCTCTTCCTCCCTCTCCCTCCTCTCTCCCCTTCTCCCTCTCCCTCTCTCTCCCCTCCTCCTCCCCCGCCCTCCTCTCCTCCCCCTCTTCCTCCCTCTCCCTCCTCCCTCCCCTTCTCCCTCCCCCTCTCTTCTCCCTCCTCCTCCCCGCCCTCCTCCCCTCCCCCTCTCTTCCCCCTCCTCCTCCCCCGCCCTCCTCTCCTCCCCCTCTTCTTCCCTCTCCCTCCTCCCTCCCCTTCTCCCTCCCCCACCCTCCTCTCCTCCCCCTCTTCCTCCCTCTCCCTCCTCCCTCCCCTTCTCCCTCCCCCTCTCTTCCCCCTCCTCCTCCCCCGCCCTCCTCTCCTCCCCCTCTTCCTCCCTCTTCCTCCTCCCTCCCCTTCTCCCTCTCCCTCTCTCCCCCCTCCTCTTCCCCCGCCCTCCTCTCCTCCCCCTCTTCCTCCCTCTCCCTCCTCCCTCCCCTTCTCCCTCCCCCTCTCTCCCCTCCTCCTCCCCCGCCCTCCTCTCCTTCCCCTCTTCCTCCCTCTCCCTCCTCCCTCCCCTTCTCCCTCTCCCTCTCTCCCCCCTCCTCCTCCCCCGCCCTCCTCTCCTCCCCCTCTTCCTCCCTCTCCCTCCTCCCTCCCCTTCTCCCTCCCCCTCTTTTCCCCCTCCTCCTCCCCCGCCCTCCTCTCCTCCCCCTCTTCTTCCCTCTCCCTCCTCCCTCCCCTTCTCCCTCCCCCGCCCTCCTCTCCTCCCCCTCTTCCTCCCTCTCCCTCCTCCCTCCCCTTCTCCCTCCCCCTCTCTTCCCCCTCCTCCTCCCCCGCCCTCCTCTCCTCCCCCTCTTCCTCCCTCTCCCTCCTCCCTCCCCTTCTCCCTCCCCCTCTCTTCCTCCTCCTCCTCTCTCGCCCTCCTCTCCTCCCCCTCTTCTTCCCTCTCCCTCCTCCCTCCCCTTCTCCCTCCCCCGCCCTCCTCTCCTCCCCCTCTTCCTCCCTCTCCCTCCTCCCTCCCCTTGTCCCTCCCCCTCTCTCCCCCCTCCTCCTCCCCCACCCTCCTCTCCTCCCCCTCTTCTTCCCTCTCCCTCCTCCCTCCCCTTCTCCCTCCCCCGCCCTCCTCTCCTCCCCCTCTTCCTTCCTCTCCCTCCTCCCTCCCCTTCTCCCTCCTCCTCTCTCCCCCCTCCTCCTCCCCTGCCCTCCTCTCCTCCCCCTCTTCCTCCCTCTCCCTCCTCCCTCCCCTTCTCCCTCCCCCTCTCTCCCCCCTCCTCCTCCCTTCTCTCCTCCCCTCCCCCCCGCAGGTGGGCACTGCTCCTGGTTGTCCTCTGTCACCTGCGGGAAGCTGGTCCCCGGCGGCTTTGCAGTGGGGGTGGCTGGAGCCGTGCAGAGCCCGTGTCCGTTTGTGACCTGGCGTGTCACGGGGAACAGCCATGCTCATGCTGGCTTGTGCAGTGCAGGACCGTGCTCAGGGCGGTCGGTGCCGTGGTCCTGCCCCCCCCCCCCGTGCTCCCTCAGCCGTGGCTCAGAGCCGGCTCGCTGCGT
Organism: Sorex araneus; assembly: GCF_027595985.1. Lineage (NCBI taxonomy): Eukaryota > Metazoa > Chordata > Mammalia > Eulipotyphla > Soricidae > Sorex > Sorex araneus. The sequence continues at coordinate 195,599,949 of NC_073302.1, read as the reverse complement.
CTGGTCCCTGCCAAGAGCATCTGCGAGAGAATGTGCCCAACGCACTTGGCCTAGGAACCATCAAATATTTGGAAGTGGGAAAGCCAAGTGGTGAAAGCCACAGCAACACGCAGCCTCGGGCCGCTGGCATCACACGTCAAGTGCCAGCGCGAGGGAGGGGCGGAGGGCCGCCGCGGCCCCACTGCTGGCATCTCCAGAACCCTGCCTGCCAGAGCATGTGCACACCACGTCCCACATGCATGTGAACACAGAACACATGTGCACACATGCATGTGCACACACAACACATGTGCATGCCTGCTGGCTCTCACACATGTACACATGAAACATCATACTTGTGCACACACCTTGACTTAAACACACATTTTGCACATGAAACACACATGCATACATGCTGGTACTTGCACACGTGCACACACAATATCACACTTGTGCATGCATACTGACTCACACGTGCACATATGCACACACAACACTCACACTCTTGCACTCTTGATGGCTCACATATAATCACATGTGCCCATATGCACTTATAACTGCACAGAGAGCTCATACTGGATCACACATACACTTGTACATACATGCAGATATACATGTGTGTATAAATGTACACACATGACACATGCTGGGCCACACACACACCCCTACACGTGACACCATGCACTCATGCTTGCTCGCAGCACACATGCACAGGTACACTCACACGGCACTCATCTGACTTATGTGACTGTACAATGTGCACACACGCATGAATACATGCATGAACATGCAGAGGAACATGCACGGCGCCTTCAGCAGCAGCCAAGCTCGGGGCATCCCTCACCTGCACCTGCCTCTGCTCTGGCCTTCGAGTCTGCGACTGCGCCAGCACCTCCGCTGCCTGCCCACCCGAGCCACCCCCTGCCCACTGTGCCCGCCCTGCCCGCCCCGAGCCACCCCCTGCCCACTGTGCCCGCCCCTGCCCACTGTGCCCACCCCTGCATGCCCTGCCCTTCCCTCACCACGTGCCTTCCCCACCAATTCTGTGCCCCTTCCGTGCCCACCCTTCGTGCTTCTTGTACCTGCAAGGTCCTTGCCCAGCCAGGAGCCGTGCCCCAGGCCCTCCCGTGCCCCCCGCCGTCCCCTCCCCACCAAGTCCCTTGTCCCTGTGTCCCCTGTGTGTCACCTGGCCCTGAGCCCCTGGTGGCCCCGACCCCACTCCCCTGGGGTGACCCTCAAGGACCCTCAGGGCAGGGCACATCCTGCCCACGTGCCCCTGTGCCCCGGCCCTTCCCCCCCCCCCCCGTGTCCCCCTGCCCCTCTTTCCCACGTGGCTCTGTGCCTGCAGCCTCACTCCCTGGGTTGGACCCTCCCCGGCGGAGTCCCTGGGAGGGGCGGGGGAGGGGGAGGCCCCTGCTGCCCCAAGCCCCCCACACCTCTGCCCTGCCCGCCAGGCCTCGCGGGGGCCCCTGCGCTCGTCAGCCCGGCCGCCCTGCCGGGGCCCGTGCCTCCTCCGCCCGGCCCTGGGCCTGCCTGCTGCCCTCCGGGAGTGTGTCCCCGGCTGGCCCCTGTGGGGGAGATGGACGACCGGGAGCGGTGGGCGTGGCCCCGCGTCTCCCGCCCTCCCAGGTCCGCCTTCCCAGGCCCGCCCGCCCCTCCCCACCGGGCCTGAGGGTTTCTCCTTCCCGCCCGCCCGGCCTCCCCCAGCAGAGCCGCATCTCAGCTCCCAGCCCTGAGCCCGCACACGCGTGGCCCCCCCCCCCCCCGGCGACCGTGGCAGGGCAGCGGCCATGCCCATGCGGCTCACCCACTGAGCCCCACAGCCCGCACGCAGGGAGAGCCCGGGAGGCTGGAGAGTGGCCGCCGGACACGGGCGGGAGCCTAGTTCTGGGCAGGCGCCACAGTGCTCACCCAAAGGGCCCCCGCAAGGCCACGGGGAGGTCAGGGCCAGTGGGGCAGGCAGGGATGCTGGGGGGCCCTGAGCTCTGGCTCCGCCCTGGACCCCCACGCCCAGGATGCATACACACACACACACATGCACACACATGCACACTCACACACACACTCACACGCACACTCACACACATGCACACACACTCACACACATGCACACACTTACACACGCACACACACACGCACACTCACACACATACACATGCGCACACACACGCACACACACACACTCACACAAGCACACATTCATACATAAACACACACACATACACACGCACACACATGCACACTCACACAGACACACACGTACACACATACACACACTCATACACACATGCACACACAAACACACATACTATACACACACACACTCACACGCATACACACACACGCAAACACTCATACACAAAGACACTCACACATATACACACTCACACACATACACACGCACACACACTCACACACGCACACACTCACATACACACTCACACACATACACACTCACACATATACACACATATACACACGCACACACATGCACACTCATACATATACACACACGCACACACTCATACACATGCACACTCACACAGACACACACGTACACACATACACACTCATACACACACGCACACACTCACACACGCACACACACCCGCCTCCTCTGGCCTGCCGCTCAGAGCTAGTTTGCGGGAGCCCCAGAGGCCTGCAAGCCTGCCAAGCCCAGAGTCACGGAGACGCCAGCATCGGTCAGTCTGTCCCGGCTGTCAGCTGGTGTGTGGGCCTGGGACTGGCCTCTATGGCCAGTGGCACTGAGTGCTCGGCTCCTGTCCTGGGGTCTGTCCTCATGACGCCCACTGGGGGGCCCGTTCAGGGCCGGGCAGCCTCCAGAGAGTGCGCGCCTGCGGCAGCTGCCGGGCCTGTCCTTTGCCCGGGCCCTGCCCGGCCAGTGGGCTTCCGGTCAGCACCACCCCAGCTCCCGTCCCTCCCTGCCAGTGCGGGCCGCGGGGGGCTCCGGGCTGGAGCTGCTCTCTGAGAAGTGCTCCCCCCATCTCTGCCCAGGGAGTGGGGCGGGGCCCCAGTGCCTGCCCAACATGGGCCAGACCCCCCGCCCCACCCCTGCTCCGCCCACGCCACAGCCCGTAGGAGCTGCCCAGATGCCTCCAGCCACCACAGCAGCACCAGGAACCCGGGCAAGCACAGGCACACACATGGACACACACAGAAACATGCAGGCCCGTCTTACATGGCAGACATGCACGCGTGCCTACATGTGTGCACATAGCTGTGGACACATGTCCTAGATGAGGACACACAGGCTGTGAGTACATGGACATGTGCTGTACACACAACACACATGATCCATGGGCCTGTGTATACACAGCACACGCCAATACATGTGAACTACATGGACACATGGGCCTATGCGTACATAAGCAGGCACTTGCACACATGACACACACACACAAACATGTAGGCCTGTGTCTGGGCACAGTGTGGGCCCACAGCGTACGCACACACATGAGCACATTGCCATGGGAACATTTATACACATGACTACACAGGTCCACATGCACACAGACATGCTCGTGCATACATGGGCAGACTTGCACACACAGCCCCGTGTTTGTGAGGGCACAGACATGCGTGCACACACATGCTTGGCACACGTGTGCACTTGAATGGCACCCCGTGATGTCGAGGCCTTTGCTCGGCCCCACCCGTGCTGTGCGTCTGCCTCGTGGGTCTCAGGCGATTCATTCGTTCTCGCTTAGGTGACCGGGCGTGGTGGGCGGAGGGGCCTCTGGAGCGGCCCTGTGTCCAGCCCGGGGCAGCGGGGGACCCTGGCCACTGCAGAGCAGGCTGGGCAGTGAAGGCGAGGGGGCGGGAAGCCGGGCGCCCTCGCTGGGCAGTGAAGGCGAGGGGGCGGGAAGCCGGGCGCCCTCGCTGGTGCCCGTCCCGTGCCCTTGGGCCCTCAGCGCTCTGTCCCCCACCCCGGGGCCCCAGTGCCCTCTGCCCGCGTCCACGCTGCTGAGACTCGGCGGGGCCGCCCACAGTGCTTGTCCCTGTGCCCGGGGAGACGGCCCTGGCACGCCGAGCCCTGGGCTCCTGCCAGCTGCTCCCAAGGACGCCGGGCCAGCAGGCCGCAGCCCAGCCCCGAGGCTGCCCCTCCCCCGCCTCCCAACCCCCCCCCCCCGCGGGCGTGGCCGTGGCCTGGCCCGGCTGAGAGCACAATGGCCGTGCCCTGATTGGCGGCCCGCCCTCAGGCCGCCGCGGGGAGCCACGTGCTGCAATTTTGAGCGGTTCCCGGCCTGAATATTAATCCGAAGGTCTGGGGGCAGGAACAGCAGGAACAAACAGGGCGGGAAGCCTCCGCGTGGCGCAGGGCGAGGCCGGCCCGCTTTGTCCCGGCCTGCGGCTCCCAGGGCGGGGAGGACCGGGCGGGAGCACCCACGCATCCGAGTGTGCCAGGCCGCGGAGGCCTCCGGGAAGGTGGGATCACCGGGTTGCCCTGCCTGAGGCAGAGAGCAACCCGCTTGCCCCGCCCGCTCGGGTGCTGAGGAACATCTCCCACAGGAGGGCACGGGCTTTCTCCTCCCCATAGGCCAGCTCCTCAGAGCAGCCGGGGTGGCCCTCAGGGGCCCGAGGGGCCCGACCCCAGCCCCGAGCTCGCGGGGTCACGGGCCACGGCCCCGCCTCTCCATCCTCCCTGCCTACGAGGAGGAGCTTGACCGGCTCCTCCTCGCTCTGACCACCCGGGAGCCCAGGGATGGTCCCAGCGGGTGCCCCCCCCCCCCGTCCTGGCCCCCCACCGGCCTGAGCCCGGCGGTGGCCTCAGTGCTGCCACATCACCACCGCTGCCCCTTCCCGGGGGGGGCCTTGCGGGGGGACCCGCTCCGGACCCTCCACTCTGAAACCCCAGAGGCGCCTGGGAGGGGGCGGCAGAGACACACAGAGTGACGGGGTCTGTGCTCTCTGGGGGGGAGGGCGGGGGCGTGGGGGGAAGGCAAGTGAGGGGGGTGTGAGGGGGAGGGTGTGTGTTTTGTCCACTGTTTCTGTGTGACTTTGGGTGAGTGTGTGGTTGTGTGTCCATTGTCATGTGACTCAGACTAGGGGTGTGGTTGTATGACTGAGTGTGAGTCGGGCGTGGTGTGTCTGTTGTATGAGTGTGAGTTGGGTGTGGCGTGTCTGTTGTGTCTGGGTGTGAGTCGGGTGTGGTGTGTCTGTTGTGTCTGGGTGTGAGTCGGGTGTGGTGTGTGTGTTGTGTCTGGGTGTGAGTCGGGTGTGGCGTGTCTGTTGTGTCTGGGTGTGAGTCAGGTGTTTGGTGTGTGTGTTGTGTCTGGGTGTGAGTTTGTCCCTCACTGAGGCTCTGTTGATGAGTGGCCCTGGGAGCCGCCTCTGGGCCCTGCCCAGATTGGGAGCCTGGATTTGTCACCCCACACCTGGACCCCCAGCCCGACACTCGACACCCGGGCCACCCGCCCCACGCCGGGCCCCCCCGCCCTCCTGTCTGACTCAGTCTGGGGACCTGCCTGGCGGCTCTGCCCCTGGTGTCCCTCCTCCAGGCCCCGGGCCCTTGGCCTGGCGCTGCCCTGTGTTCCACGGGCCTGTGGGGTGCCACCAGCGTCGCCTGCATCTGGCTCACAGACTTGTGGGGGCTCGCGGGGCCCCGGGTGTGGCTCAGGAGCGCGTGCCCGGCCTCCCGTGCCCGGTCTGCCGTGTCTGTTCCCGGCTCCCGGGGTGCTGGGCGTGGGGGACTGGGTGCTCGGTGGCCGAGGCCCTTCCCACGGAGCTGCTGCCCGGGCCGTCCTGTGCCGAGTCCCTGCACTTGCCCGCACCTGGGCAGGAGCGCGGGGGTGACATGCGGCCCCACCACGCGGCTGACGCCCGGCTCCCCGCCAGAGGGGGCACGCGGGGGCGGCTGTGGGCGCGGGGAAGCCGCAAAGCTGATTAACTGCTCAGGGAAATAATCTCACTGCGTGTGGCGAGTGCTGGGTAGAGCCCGCGGCGCCGTCCGTGACCGTCTTTGATGATGTTGTCACACGTGCTGCTGGGCGCTGAGAACCCGCCTGCCAGGCTGAGCGGGATCGCGAGATCGGGGTGCCACTTGCTCGGGTTGGATGCTTTAAAAAATCTATCCTATTAGACCAAACGTGAAGTGACGCGTGTACCGTGATGACTGTGCCCGGGCCGGGCACCTCGGGCCGCACGAGTGTGGAGCAACGGGCGGGAGGGGAGGCCCGTGTCCCTGAGGAAGCACAGCTGCAGCCTGTTTCCCCCAGAAAGTTCTGGGGTGATGTCGGGACGGGCCAGGGCTCAGGCCTCGCCTACAGGAGCCCCAGCTCTATGCCTGGTGCTCCCTCCCCTTCCGGGACCCTCAGGGCAGCCTCGAGCGCTGAGCCAGGAGCAGCCCCTGTACACCAACAGGGGTGACCCTGGAAGCAGGGGTGACTCCCCAGAAGCAGGGGTGACCCCGGAAGCAGGGGTGACCCCCCAGAAGCAGGGGTGACCCTGGAAGCAGGGGTGACCCCCCAGAAGCAGGGGTGACCCCCGGAAGCAGGGGTGACTCCCCAGAAGCAGGGGTGACCCTGGAAGCAGGGGTGACCCTCAGAAGCAGGGGTGACCCCCGGAAGCAGGGGGTGATCCCAGAAAAGTAGCACTCTTTTTTTTTTTTTTTTTTTTTTGCTTTTTGGGTCACACCCAGCGATGCTCAGGGGCTACTCCTGGCTCTGCACTCAGGAATTACTCCTGGCGGTGCTTGGGGGACCATATGGTGTTGGATATCATTGGTTTGTCCTTTCCCCCTTGCCACTAGGAGCTTAGGTTTATCAGTTACACCCATCAAAGTGCTCCCGAGTCACTCCCATTCCTTTGTTTATCTGTAACCATTTCTACCAGTTTATCTGCTCTTCCCTTAATCAAACTCTGTTAATTTGTAAGATCAGACCTTCCTAGGACACTGAATATTATAACATTGCCTTTCTCTCCTCTTTATGCCTTTTGAATAATTTACTTTAAAGTTATGTCTTTTTGTATAGACACAAGAGGACAATATTATGTTTTTATAACTTAAGACTTAATTGGCCTCGAATATTATTCCCTCCCGGGTATCTGCTTTCTCCACTTAAGCCTCAGTTGCCCTCAGTTCCTAGCACCCCAAAGTAGGGTCCCCGACGTGGGACGGGAAGGATCCAGGGCAGGTGGTGAGTTATGTGCTACCGTGGCATCGAGATGGGCCTGGCCAAAGTGCCTAATTCTTAACTATAAGTTAAGAGCTTGATCATAGACAAATGCTGTCATGGTCCAATAGTAATTATGAGACTAAGACCCTGCCAGGGATAGGAAAGACTGATCTGGCCTGAGCACTGTAGTCTGAGATTGAGATGGCCCCAGGAGAGCAACTCTATAAGCTTAATGCATTTCTTATTGTGTCCATACAAAATGATTAATATTATGAATTCTTATATGTTTGCTGGCTGAGGAGAAGAGAAACACACTCATGGGACTCCGCCCTTGGGTGGATCCTCCTGCTGAAAGAGAATTAAGTCCTAGGACAAGCATCCCCTAGGGAAAAGAACCTTATCCTATTGCTGACCACACCTATGTGTATGCCCCAACCCCCTCATGCTGTGGAGATTTAACTAGGCTATAAGAGTGGGTTGGGGGGCCAGATCCATGGGGGCCAGATCCACAGATCGAGAGAGAGACCGAGTTCCAGTGAAGGCAGAGAGAGAGAATGAAGTTGGAGAGAGAGAGAATGAAGTAGGATGGGGGAGGAAGAAGCAGGAGGAGAATCAGAGGAGAATGGAGAAAGAAGATCAGAATAAACTGCGGTGAGACCAACCATCTTGGCTCCTCGCCGCCCGCGCTCTTCTTTTTCTTTTTATTTTACACAATATGGGATGCCGGGGATCGAACCCGGGTCGGCCGCGTGCAAGGCAAATGCCCTACCCGCTGAAAAGTAGCACTCTTTGGCACGCAGGACGTGAGCTTGGGCAGTGCCTCCGTGGCCTCCTGTCCCTGACCCCGTCCATAGAGCTGAAGGTGTCCGCTGTGGCCGCCAGGACCTCCCGCGCTGACCGCAGGGCCCGCTCCGGCTCACAGGGGCCTGTGCACGTGAGTGACTGGCCGGGCTGCCCCGCCTGTGCACGGCCGTGCGGGGAGGGCCTGGGGCTTCCTGGGAACGGCTGCGGTAACAGGGGACAGCGGATGCGAGACGCCAAGGGGCCCACCAGCCAAGGGAGCGTCTGCGAGTCCCTACAGAGGTCGCCGCTGCTGTGGCCGGGGACCGGACCTGACCCCAGCATCTCCAGGGCCTGCTGGGCCAGGCCTGCAAGCACCACCGCCCACGCCCATGCCCACGAGCACTGTCCCTCGCTGGCCACGTTCCCTCTTTGCCTTGCCAACGTCCATGCAGGGCCCCGCCTGCTGGCCACATCTCTGTCTCCCAACACCCTTCCGGCTGCAGAGCCGGCCCCCACGCCGAGGCAGCTGCCTGGTGGACTTCTGGTACTTGCTGGGTGCAAGGCCATGTGTGTTGGGAGAAGTGGACAGACCACTCTCCATGTTCTGCACACAGGGATGTGCCCTCTCTGACACCCGTGTTCCTCCCATCTGCCGTGGCAGATGCGGTAAGTGAGTAGATCTCAGGTGAACGAGGAATCTCACATGAGTAAGCCTGAGGCAGTACGCCCGAGGCGAGTGAGGCTTCTTAGTGAGAGAAGCATCTCTGGGAGTCCGTCTACCTCAGGTGAGAGGAACTCTGAAGCAGACCCACTGTTGGTCTGGTGCTACCTCACGCAAGCTGCGGCTTCACTCGCTCTTCTGCTGTTTCTCTGTCAAGAGTAAAGCGGGAGGCACACGGGGACGTGCAGTTGCTCTTGCCTCAGTTCTGCGAGTGGCTGGCCTGTGGCGTCGGGCCTGTGGCAGCCCCTTACCTGCATCTGAGAAACAAGCGCTTTCTGATCTGGTCCCTGTAGGCGTTGGGCTTCTCTGTTGCTGCTTTTCAGATTCTTGCTTTTCTTGGGTCACTTTATGTAAGGGTGAGGATTTCTTTCCGGGGCACTGGACACATTATCCATCAAAAGCAAGTGAAAAATGAAGCATCATCAGGACTGTGAGTGTCTCTTTAATGGTAAGACGGTCCAAGACAAATCTCGGAATAGGAGGAGACATTTGCAAATCATCTACCTGATACAGGACTTGTGTCCGGAATATGCAACACTCTGAATCCAGACAGGAAGACAGTGAACCCGCATCTTTAAGTGGACTGAGACAGGACAGATTATCCACAACAGGAGTCAGAATGAGCACATGAAACATGCCAGCATCATGCGTCACCAGAGTCTCCCCTGGGGGACCATTAGCCAGAAACTCGCATCTGTGTGCATGCCCCGTGTACCGACATGCTGGGAGTCTGGCTCCACTGGGGTTACTGGGCAGCCACAAGGAAACATTTGCTTAACTTCGAGTATTTTTGATAATACTTTAAGAATACTTTAAGTGACTTTCCTTAAAGTATTCTCTGTAAGTTTATTAACCTGAAATGCCTCAGTCACGCAGATATACTCACTCACCTCAGGTATACTGACCCAGATATACTCATGCACCTGAGATATACTCACCTGAGATGCCTCACTCCCCTCAAATATATTCACTCCAGATATTCTCATTCACCTCAAATACACTCTCACGTAAGGAATACTCACCTCAGATATACTCATTCAGCTGAGATATACTCACTCACTTCAGGTGCCTCACTCACTTCAGATATACTCGACTGAGATGCCTCACTCATCTCAGATATTCCAGATATACTCATCTCAAATACACTCGCTCATCTAAGATACATTCACTCACTTCAGATACTCACCTGAGTTATACTGACTCCCCTAAGATGCTTCACTCACCTGACATATACTCACCTCGGATTCACTCACGCATCTGAGATTTCTCATTCACCTGAGATCTACTGACTTACCTCAAATGCCTATTTATCTCAATGTACTCACCTCAGATGCCTCAGAAATACTCACCGCAGATATATTCACCTGAAATACCTCACTCACTTCAGACATACTCATCCAAGGTAGACTTACTTACTTGAGATATGCTTACTCACCTGAGTAAGATATTTTCACTCACATCAGATATACTCACTCATCTTAGATGCCTCACCTCAGATATACTCACTTACCTGAGATATCCTCACTTCAGATATATTCACTCATCTCAGATATACTTACTTCAGATATAGTCACTCACCACCTCAGTTATACTCACTGACCTGAGATGCTTTCACCTGATATATACTCACCCATCTCAGATATATTACTCTCTTCAGATATTCTTACTCATCTGAGATGCCTCCCCCACTTCAGATATACTCTCCTCAGATATACTCATCTAAGATGCCTCACCCGCCTCAGGTATACTCAGTCTCCTCAGATATACTCACCCAAGATGCCTTTCCTACCTCAGATGTGTACTCACTCACCTGAGATGACTCGCCCACCTCAGATGTACTCATTCTCAGATGTTTTAACTCACCTCAGACGTACTCACTCACCTGAGATGCCTCACCTCAGATATACTCCCAGGAGATATAGTCAGAGGAGAAAGGGGATTCAGTTTCTTGCCCACATTTAACAGGAGAGGGTGGCTGGGGCAGAGCCCGGCACCCCACAGTTCCTGTAGACAAATGGGGACCCGTTTAGTAGCCCTGATTATGGTGTGCCCACATGGTATCTCCAACGAGCCAGGAGAGTGTCACTAGGCCCTGCTGGTGGCTGGACCCAAGAGAAGCAGAGATGCACCTGGGGGTCATGGGCTGGGTCCGACCTGGCTCTGAATCAGCCGCTGAGCCGAGGGGAGCGGACAGCGCAGGGGCCGTGCCCTGTCGTGTCTGCTGAGCGGGACACCACAGCGGGTGCTGCCCCGGACCGAGAGGACCCAGCACATCAGGGTCCAGCCTGGCTCCTGAGATGGGACCCTGGACAGGGCGTCTCTCAGGGACAGAAACGCTGTGTGCTGTGGCTGGAGCATGGCGGCAGCAGACAGCGGGCGGCCCGGCTCCCGGCTCCCGCCCTCTCCCGTTCCTCCCTGCAGTGTTCGCAGTGGGCTGACAGCGACCTGCAGGACCACGCCAGAGACTGCCACATGCACCGTCACTCTGGCACCCGCCTGCGGCCACACCCCTATCCTCCATAGGGACCTGCTTCCAGACCCTCCAGGGGCGGGTCAGAGCCTCCCAGCCCCCCCACCCTAACATGGTGTGGTGAGGTTCAGACCCGCCATTAGGACCTCAGGGCAGCTGGTGCCCAACAAAGGAGCTGGTGGGGGAGGGTCAGGGGAGCGGGTGGGGGAGGGTCTGGGGAGCTGGTGGGGTTGTCTGGGGAACGGGTGGGGGGGTCTGGGGAGATGGTGGGGGAGTCTGGGGAGCTGGTGGGGGAGGGTCTGAGGAGCTGGTGGGGGAGGGTAGAGGAGCGGGTGGGCAGGGTCTGGGGAGCGGGTGGGGGAGGGTCAGGGGAGCTGGTGGGGAGGGTCTGGGGAGCAGGTGGGGGAGGGTCAGGGGAGCTGGTGGGGGAGGGTCTGGGGAGCGGGTGGGGGGGTCTGGGGAGCGGGTGGGAGAGGGTAGAGGAGCTGGTGGGGGCCCGGGGGAAGGGGCGGTGCCGCAGACCCTCCCAGCCGTCCGTCCGTCTCGCTGGCTTAGGGGACCCTGCTGCAGGACTCTGGAACAGGCGAGAATGTGCTGGAACGTCCTGCCCTGTCCTACTGCCCAGGTGCCCAGCTCTGGGGGGACTTGACTCTGTTCCCAGAGCCTACAGGCCGCAGGGGTGGGGGCAGGGGGCAGCCACCAGCTCCCGCCCTTAGGACCACCCTGGACTCTGGTGTGGTTCCGGGAGCACCGTCCAGGCCCGAGGTTCCAGGGGCACTGGGCTGGCTCAGGCTGGGTCCGTCTGTGTGTCTGAACTCCCACCCTGGGCCGGAGCCCGGGAGTGTGATGGGGCAGCGTGTCCCTGGGCACAGGACGCCACTCTGTGGCCTGGCCCGGGGCAGCTGCAGCTCTGCCCGTCAGGCTTCCCGGCTTCCCTCCCCCGGCCGGCTGCAGGGCCCCTCCTCCTCGCTGGGCGGACACCCCTCTCCTTCCCTGCTGCCCCGGCTCTGGGGGGCCCCTGCAACCTGGGCAGGCGAGGTGGTTGACATGGCTGGCTCTGTGCACATTTACATATGTGTACGTGTGTGCATGTGCATATGTGTGCATGTGTGTGCATGTGTGTAAGTGCACGCCCACATCACTATTGTGTATGTGTGTGAGTATGCAGGTTTGCATGCACATGTGTATGCCTACACAGTGTGTATACACATATGTGTACGTGTATGCGTGCTTGTGTATGTGTGTGGTGTATACCTGTGTACAGGTCTGTGCATGCTTGTGTATGCACACGCACGCATACACAAATTAGTGTGCAACGTGCCCATACATGTGCCTCTGTGCGCATGTGCATTCGTGTGTACGCATGTGTATGTAATGTGGTGTGTGCATGCGTGCCTGTGTATATACATGTGTATGTGTGTCTATGTATGTCATGTGTGCCTGATCATGACTGTGCACACGTGCGTGTGCATTCACGTGTACATGGTTGTGCATGCGTGTGTGTGTGTGTGGCACGTGCCTGCATGTTTGCAGCTCAGCTGCACACTGCCCCTTGGACTTGGGCACGGGCAGTGTGAGGCCGGAGGGGGCCCTGCTTGCTGGCCATGCCCGGGCGCCGTCTGTCCCCACACAGATTCCCTGGGGAGGCTCAGACCGCACGGGCTCCCTCGGGCAGTGTCGGGCAGGCACCGCCCTGTCTCTCTGGCCTGTGGGGCCGGCGGACCCGGGGCGGCCGCGTGAGGGCCACCCACCTCCTGCCCCACCGCCACGGCAGCAGGGGGCACCTGAGGAGCTGTGGGCTGGCACGCGACCCCTCAGGGAGACGGCCGCTTGGAGGAGCCATGGGGTGACGGGGGAGTGGCCAGCACCCGGGTGGCTCTCGGTGTGTGGCCAGCAGCTCCGAGCAGGTCTCCTGGGGCGTACCCCTCGGTGGGGCTGGAATCCCACCTGCACTACCGTCTCCCCGCCGAGCTTTGTCCACGCACCACGCTTGGCCACGCGGCTTCTGCCGTGCTGGACGGAGCCGCCCGTGTCCCGTGTCCCGCCTGCCCTGGTCTGAGCCGCACGGCCGTGCCCAAGCTGGGGCGGCCGGGCCGAGGCTCCCTGCAGGCCACCCGGCTCCGCTCCTCTCTGGAGTCGCCCTCTGGGCCCTTTCGGCTCTGTGCGTGGGTTCGAGGCCTTGGTGAGCCCGTGTGTCCGTTCTCAGAGATGACTCCCAGTGGGAGCGCAGGGTCCCTGCCAACTCCCGGCACTGCTCAGGGTCCCGCCAGTGTGAGCCCCGAGGGCCCCCCCCCAGCAGCGACAGCCGCCTGTCCCCGGCCCCGGGTGAGGGCGAGGCTGCGTGTCCGGCACAGGGTGCCCGGGGCCCGCCCCTCTGCCCTCGAGCGCGCACGGCGCTGGTGCAGTTTCCCTTCCGGGCTCCCGGAGGCCCGAGTCTGCCCCTCCCTGCCGGCCCCTCGGAGGAAGCGGCACGTGTGCCCACGGAGCGGGGCGAGCACTCCGCTCTCCCTCCTCTGCCCCGGGGCCGGGCGGCCCGGCCAGGCCTCTCCGCGCTGAGTCTGGGGGTTTCTCAGACCCTGAGATGGGCCCCGGGAGGGCGGGAGACCCGCGTACCACAGACCAGGGGCACAAGCTCGGTCTGGGAGGGCCGGGCAGCCGGTCTGGACACGGGTACGGGGCTGGGCATGCATGTGCCCGCTGCTCGGCCAGCCAACGCCAGCCCGGCCCGCGGGTCTGGGGGCTGCTTGGGAGGAGAGTGGCCGCGCGGGGGCTCACTCGCCCCCCAGGCTGGTGCTGGGGTCCCCACGGCCCCCACCCACTGGGCACCCCCGGGCCCGTCTGCACTTGGACTCGCCTTTGGATTCGATGACACACAGCAGCCGCCGGACAAGAGATGGACGTGGCCACTGAGGACAGAGCATGGCCACCCCGAGCCTGCACAGTCCCACGCCTCCACAGTAAGCACACGCGTGACCCATGGGCCTCCCTCCACGGTAAGCACACGCATGACCCATGGGCCTCCCTCCATGGTAAACACACACATGACCCGTGGGCCTCCCTCCATGGTATACACATGTGTGGCCCATAGGCCTCGCCTGCTCCCAGCACCCAGGCTCGGGCCCAAGACTGCACTCACGGCGGGCGGCGTGTTGGATTTGACTTGGGGATGCTGCGGCCCCTCCCGGGTCAGGGCTGGGGGCTCGCGGCCTGGCTGTCTTCCTTGGGGCCCGGCAGCGGGTCAGAGAGAGCCGCTGGGTGGCGGGTGGTCACGGGGGCAGAGGTCACGTGTGGCAGAGGTCACGGCGTAGCCCTGGCCCGGGGTGCCCGGGGGTGAGGCAAGTCTGTGTCAGCGGGCGTCGACTTTGCCCGGGCACAGGGGTGGGTGCAGGGGGCCCTCCCCAGCCCCCCAGCTCCTCCGACTGTCCCCCCGGCTGCCCCCGCCCAGACACGCCGGGGCTCCCTGCTCTCAGCCGTCCTCAGGCCCTGGGGCCACCACCCAGCCCCCGCGCCCTCTCCTGTGCCAGCCCCGGCCACTCCGGGACTCTCCCACCCCCAGCTGTGCCGGGGGCCTGGGTGGGGCCGGTCACGCTGCAGAGGGCTTGGTGAGGGCTGGGCACTGCGGACAGAGGGCCAGTGGGCAGGAGCCCCGCACCCTGCACACCCACGGGGCGGGGGCCAGCACAGCCTTGCACCCATGTCCCTGGCCTCACCCCGTGCACTGTGGTCCTAGCACCTGCATGGCCGTGCTCCCTCTGTTGTGCTCCTCTCTGAGCTCTGCACAACCCCCTCCGCACGGTCGCACCCTCTCCTCTCTCCTCACTCTCATGCGCATGCTCTCACTCTCCCTCTCTCCCTCTCCCCTCCCTCCCCGCCTCTCTCCCTTTCTTCCTCTCTCTATCCTTCTCTCTCCCCTCCCTCCCTCCCCCTCCCTCTCTCCCTTTCTCTCTATCTCTCTCCCTCTCCCCCTCCCTCCCCCTCTCTCGCTCTCTCCCTCTCTCCCTTTCTTCCTCTCTCTATCCTTCTCTCTCCCCTCCCTCCCTCCCTCCCCCTCCCTCTCTCCCTCTCTCTCTGTCTCTCCCTCTCTCCCTCCCTCTCTCTCTCTCCCTCCCTCTCTCTGTCTCTCTACCTCTCTCTCCCTCTCCCCTTCCCCCCTCTCGCTCTCTCCCTCTCTTCCTTTCTTCCTCTCCCTCTCCTTCTCTCTCCCCCTCCCTTCCTCCCTCCCCTCCCTCTTTCCCTCCCTCTCTCTGTCTCCCTCCGTCCCTCCCCCCTCTCAGTTTCTCTCCCTCTCTCCCTCCCTCTCTCCCTCTCTCTCCCTCTCTCTGTCTCTCTCCCTCTCTCTCCCTCTCCCTCCCTCTCTCCCTCTCTCCCTCCCTCTCTCTCACTCTCTCCGTCTCCCTCTCTCTCCCTCTCCCTCCCTCTCTCCCTCTCTCCCTCCCTCTCTCTCACTCTCTCCGTCTCCCTCTCTCTCTGTCTCTCTGTCTCTCTCCCGCTCTTCCTGGCACTGCATGCGCCCGTCGCACACCCTCTCCCCCAGAGCAGCCGTGAGCAGGAGACCCTCCACTGTCTGCCCCGTCTGGCCCGGGGACGGCCCCTTCGCGCGTCTGAAGCGGCTCGTCTGAGCCAGCTCTGAGCTCTCGGCTGGGACAGCGGCTGGACACAATCCTCTTTCCACCCTTGCATCGAGTCCAGACCTTCGTAGCCAGGAAGGGGAGGGCGGGGTGCGGGCGAGCCCCTGGGGCCAGCCGCACGCTGAGGGGGTGGCATGGACCCCGCCACGCCCACGGCTGGCTTTGCTGGGACCTGCGTCCTGCGACTGAAATTGGTTCATGATTTTACAGAAAGATTTTTTACAGAGGCCAAACCCGAGAGCAAAGTCCTAAGTGACGGCAGCAGTGGCCTTGGTTCCCGCTGCACTTCCCCACGGGACACTTCCGGACTGAGTAAGGGCTTCCAGGAAACAGGGAAATGGGCCTTTTGAAGTGCCGGCAGCTCTCACCAGGGCCGGGCGGAGCCCGTGTGTGCTGGACACGCCTCGTCTGCTTAGGGCCCAGGACTGTGGGGACCCGGGGGTCTGGAGTCCGCTCTGGGGGCAAATGTGCCTGTCTGGGGGCACAGAAACACAAAACATCTGGTCTACTGCCTCCACCCTCTGAACGCCAGGCGCAGTCTGTGCCGGAGAGGGAAGTGTGGGGAGGTGCCCGGGGCCCGCCACGCAGGGCGGGTGAGGGCCAGGCTGCGTGCCGAGGGCAGGGAGGGCCTCAGCGTGTGGTTCCGTGCCCCAGCCACGGGCAGGGAGGGCCTTGGCATGTGGTTCCGTGCCCCAGTCATGGGCAGGGAGGGCCTCGGCGTGTGGTTCCGTGCCCCAGCCACGGGCAGGGAGGGCCTCGGCGTGTGGTTCCATGCCCCAGCCACGGGCAGGGAGGGCCTTGGCATGTGGTTCCGTGCCCCAGTCATGGGCAGGGAGGGCCTCGGCGTGTGGTTCCGCGCCCCAACCACGGGCAGGGAGGGCCTTGGCGTGTGGTTCCGTGCCCCAACCACGGGCAGGGAGGCTGAGCGCGTGGTTCTTGCCTCAGCGGGCGCTGGGCGACTTTCCCTACAGGAGAATGAGGCAGCGAGGGACAGGAGCTGCCATCGGGGGGCCTGTGCTGGCACCGAGGGCCGCCTCCGAGAGGCCAACCCTCTTTCGCAGGCCCCTCGGCACCCCCGACATCCCATGGACAAAGCTCCCCTCCCAGTTGCACTCCGGACTGACCAGTGCCGCGGGATTGACCACTCAGCAGGATGGTGAAGCTGGTGTGGAAGCAGATGAGGGCAGCTGTATAGACAGTGAGAGACTGTGCCCCCAGCAAGACCCCAGGGAGCCTGAGCCGGCTGCCCACAGCCACCTGACTCCTAGGTGCCCGACAGGCCAGGCAGAGACCTGGTGACCCTGTGTCCCGCCTGCAGAGAGGGAAGCAGGAGCTGTGCATCCCCAGCCAGTGGAGGGCTGACAGAGGCCGCGACCTCCCATGAGAGGCTGAGTGGGAGTGATGTGCAGAGAGGGGTGTGTGCAGAGAGGGGCGTGTGCAGAGAGGGTGTGTGCAGAGAGGGGCGTGTGCAGAGAGGGGGCTGTGCAGAGAGGGATCTGTGCAGAGAGGGGCGTGTGCAGAGAGGGGTCTGTGCAGAGAGAGGCGTGTGCAGAGAGGGGCATGAGTAGAGGGGGCATGTACAGAGAGGGGTGTGTGCAGAGGGGTGTGTGCAGAGGGGGTGTATACAGAGAGGGGCATGTACAGAGAGGGGTGTGTGCAGAGGGGTGTGTGCAGAGGGGTGTGTGCAGAGGGGGCATGTACAGAGAGGGGTGTGTGCAGAGGGGTGTGTGCAGAGGGGGCATGTGCAGAGGGGGCGTGTGCAGAGAGGGGCATGTGCAGAGAGGGTTGTGTGCAGAGGGGGCGTGTGCAGAGGGAGGCTGGGTCTGCTGGCCCTCCAAGGGCTGTGCGCTGTGGCCCCGAGGCTGCTCCCCTCTCCCTCCCGTGGGTCCCTGCCTGTGGAAGGTGGTGCCGGGAAGGCTGAGGGGGTGTGAGCCGTGAGAGGGATCCCGGCCTGAGAGGCTCCAGGCTGCACAGTGGCACCGTGCAGCTGTGGCAGGGGGAACGTCTGTGACTGTTCCTCTGGGCAGAAGCGCCGGAGGTGACTGAGCTCCTGGGCCGGAGGCGGGAGTGTGGCCGGCACAGGTGCTGCTCCCCCGGCCCAGCACCGTCCCACCAGCCCTGGGCCCCGCGGAAACCCCGCCAGCCTCAGGAGGGCCGGAGCAAGGCTGCCTGCGGTGTCGGCGCGTCTGGTGACCCCGTGCCGCTCTCACGGCCCACTGCGGGGCCGTAGGGGTGGGGCAAAGGGGTGACGGGGGGCAGGTGGGGCAGGCCCCCAGGGCATCTGGTCTGAGCACTGGGGAGGGGCCGGGGCCCAGTGAGACCCGCCAGAGCCTAGGACACAGCTCAGGGTCAGGGGGCGCTGCAGACACTGAGTCACACACACAGACACACAGTCACACAGCCAGCAGTCACTCACAGCTACAGTCATACACTTACACAGCCAGAGCCACACACAGCCACACACAGCTACACACAGCTACAGCCACACACAGCCACACAATCACAGCCACACACAGTTACATACAGTCACAGTTACACACATCCACACACATCCACACACAACCACACAGAGCCACACACAGCCACACAATCAGCTACACACAGTTACATACAGCCACACACAGCCACACAAGTCACACACAGTTACACACAGCTACACACAGCCGCAAACATTACACACAGCCCCACACAACCACACACGGTTACACACAATTACACAAGTCACCCACAGCCACGCACAGTTACACAGAGTTACATATAACCACACACAGTCACAGACAGCCACACACAGTTACACACAGTTACACAGAGTTACATATAACCACACACAGTCACAGACAGCCACGCACAGTTACACAGAGTTACATATAACCACACACAGTCACACACAGCCACACACAGTTACACAGTTACACAGAGTTACATATAACCACACACAGTCACAGACAGCCACGCACAGTTACACACAGTTACATATAACCACACACAGTCACAGACAGCCACACACAGTTACACAGAGTTACATATAACCACACACAGTCACACACAGCCACACACAGTTACACAGAGTTACATATAACCACACACAGTCACACACAGCCACACACAGTTACACACAGTTACACAGAGTTACACAGAGTTACATATAACCACACGCAGTCACACACAGCCACACACAGCCACACAGTTACACAGAGTTACATATAACCACACACAGTCACACACAGTTACACACAGTTACACACAGTTACATATAACCACACAGTCACACACAGCCACGCCGTGGCACTAGCAGACACACAGTCACTATGCTGACGTGGCCACACCTCTGCCCCCAGATGTAGCTACACACCGCCACACACTCGCGCCCACACTGCCGCCCCACAGCCGTGCTCGTGCCCACGGGACAGTCACACCACAGCAGGGGCGCAGGGGCGCGGCACACACTCAGCCCTGGAGCCTGCGGGCGCGGCCGTGCAGGGGTGCTCACGGCACCGTCTGTGCCCCCCGCCCAGCGCCCCAGGCTGACCCCGGCCCCCGGCCGCACTGGGGCGGTTCCCCACTCTGAGCCTACAGCAGGGCCCAGTGTGGAAGTCGATGTGGAGGTCTCGTTCTGTTCAGCAGGGAGAACCCTTCGTAGGGCGCAGCCGAAAGAACAGACGCAGAGCCCGGAGGAGGGAGAAAAGGCCTTTATTCTATGGCAGTTACAGTATTTATACCTCCCTGTTGGGAGGAGGTGGTGCCAGGACCCCCAACAGAAATGCAGGGTGTGGCACAGGATTTAGCTAGTAATAAACAAATGCTGATAGGATAAGATCAGTAAGATTAGGAGTGGCAACCTTCGCTAGGTGTGGCATGGGGTTAGCTAGTGATTAAAAAAATAGTGACAGGATAAGATCAGTAAGGTAAAATGGCTCCCTACATCTCCCCCTGTTTTGTTTTAAATTAAATGTGGTCAGGGGAGGCATTGTCCAGTATCCCTTGTGACATAAAGACTCCATTTTTGCAGGGAGAGGAAGGAAAGGATGATCGGGTCTATGCAGGGGGCTCCTCATAGGCTCCATCAATCCTTGGTTTTGGAGTAACCTCTAAGCTATACCGGAATACCTCGCAGGGAGCCGGGCCGGGGTATCAGCCCTCCCTTGCAGTGCTTTGCCTGGCAACCTGATCCACAAGAATAAATCCTTGGGAGCCTGGCATCCTCAAGGTAAAGAACTGGGGGAAGATGAGGTCCTACAAATCAAGCCAAAGATCCTTAAACACTCGAAAATCTCATTTGTTACTCTAAGATATTAACCCAGCCCTGGACCCAAAGTAGCACTTGCTGTAGAGTGTCCAATTGTTGCTCAACATCATGGTTGACAGTAGCCTGCATTGTCCCAAGGTGGTAAGAGTCATTTTGTCATGTTTAGACGAAGTTGTGTGTCTGGACCGAGGCTTGAAGAACTAACTATTCCTGCAACAGCATCAGTGGTGGTTACAGCAATGAGTCCAGGATAGCTGCAATCAGAGGCCCAAGGAATCATCAGGAGCGCCGGAGCAGTTGTGTCAGGTCTTCAGTCAGGAGCCCTTTATCGGGGGGGCGTTGCCATTCTCTGGTCAGGTTCACTGGTAACCATATGCGATCTGGCCCTTAATAAAATTATACTGTGGGGAGAATCTTGGATTGAGAGGGAAGAATTGAGACAGGTAAATAATGCACAATCACCAGAAAAGAAAAATCTTTTTGTGAGTGATCAGAGGTAGTATGAATTTGGGACTTGGTATGAATCCAAGTCTGAAAGTGAAGAGGGAGACAGGGAGGCACTCCAATGCAGACAGGATCAAGTGAGTATCCTAGAGAAAAAATTAAAAGGTGTTTCTTCTTTATTCGGCAGCTGAGGCATCTGTGGATCCCATGGAGGGGGTAAAAGAAAGGAATTGTTAGCCCAGATACTGGGTCCTGGCATGGTCCAATCTACAACCTGTAAAAGTGGAGGGTGAGGAATGTAAGTCCAATAGATATGTTTAGCTTACTAGAATTCAAGAGGATTTCAACTGTTAATAACTATTAATGTTCTCCCAATATAAAATCTGGATTGAAAATTTCAATTTCTTTGTAGGCGCCACATTCTGATTAGAAATCTTTGTTTAGACCTAATCTAGCAAGCTCCAAAGATACTTAGACCTTTTAAGTTGCTGGGCTCCATATCACTCTGACCTCCCTTGATTTTGTTTGCCCAGATCTAAGAATTACTGACTTTAAACTAGCTCTAATACTCGAGTGTTCCACAGACAGAGAGACAGTCAGACAATAAACATCACACATGTGCACAAATATATACTTGATCGATCAATCTGACCCTTCAAGAATGGCAGGAAAAAACTGATAGACTGATAAAGGAAAGAGCAGTCCCCAGGGCAAAGTGAGCCCTGTCGGCCGATTGGGAACATTGCTCCCCGTTTCTCTGCCTGAGCAGCCAGTTTCCTGCTTGTTGAAAAAACGGGTCAAGAAAGCACTTTTGTTGATATAAGCTGGCAAAACCTTCTCAAAAGTTGTTGAAAACTAAGCAGAACTAAGAAAGATAATGAGACAATTGCACACACACTAGGAGCACACGCACAAATCTTACTCCTGCACACGCTCGGACTGGTCCTTCTTTCACGCGGGTGCGCACCCCACTCACCACATTCACACTGAGACTCCCGATTCTGCCCTACGGGCATCATCTTCGGTCTTGAAGTAATGCTGGTTCCTGCTCCAGCCAGGCCAAGTCTGAATAACTGTTCTGTGAGCGAGACCACTAGTTGGTCACTCCCGACGCGGCTGACTGAGCAGAAGCAAGTTCCTGGGCAGTGGCAGAAGAGACACTGTCCTCAGAGGATTCATTTATTCTCTGGGTGGAAATTGGTTCAGCCAGAGCAGGTGTGTCGACCTGCCTTATCAGTCGTTCGGGGAGCCAGCGGGCTACACTATCAGCAGCATCAAATATGCAGGCTGATCCTCGGCCCCATATAAGGACTGGATCAGGGCCCTTCCATAGACCACTCAGAGGGTCTTTCCACCTTACTTTTGCATAAGTGTGGCTGGTGGAAGTATGCCAGAAACGGTCCGCTGCGCTGCGACCTTCTTTGTCCAGTATAAGAAAGTTCATGACAAACAAAGTGTGAGATAGTAACGTCTTAGGGGAAAGTGAGGCTGGGTACAGTTCCTTTTCTGTCCGGAGCTTTTGAATATATGTTTTAAGAGTGAGATGGGCTCGCTCCACTATCCCCTGCCCTTGAGGATTATAGGGGATCCCTGTATGATGGGAAATCTGCAGCTTCTTACAAAAATGCTCAAACTTTTTTCCAGTGTATCCTGGACCATTGTCTGTTTTTATTAGCTGTGGTTTGCCCAGTACAGAAAAGCAGTGCAAGACATGAGCAATGACATTTTTTGAGGCCTCTCCAGTCTGGGCTGAGGCGCAAACAAACCCACTAAAGGTATCAATAGTCACATGCACATATTTAAGCTGCCCAAAGGAAGGAATATGAGTGACATCCATTTGCCAGATGGCATTAGGGACTAGTCCTCGGGGATTGACCCCTAAGTGAGGCACGTGTAGAAGGGATACACAGGAAGGGCACTGGCGCACAATCTGCCGTGCCTGCTCACGCGTGATTTTAAACATAAGGCGGAGAGTTTGAGCATTCAGATGGTGAAGGGCATGTGCAGTTGTGGCCTCCTGCAGCGGATCTGCTTGTAGAGTTAGCGCTGTGAAAGATCGGGTGGCCAAATCTGCCAAGTGATTACCTGCCGCCAGTGGCCCAGGGAGGTTAGTGTGGGCACAAAGATGACCTATGAAAAATGGAGCTCGCCGGGAGCGAATATACTGTTGGATTTGCAAAAACAATTATGTTGCGGGGGAGGAGGGTTTTATGTAACTAATAGTCTCCAGTAATGGTATAGAGAAGGCCACATAGGCACTATCCGTGTATAAATTGAAAGGAAGAAGGGAAAAATTTTTAAAAACCATTAGAACAGCTGTGAGTTCAACCAGCTGAGCAGAGGACTCCTTTGTGGAAAAAGAAACAGTCTCACCCTCACAGGCATAGGCGGCCTGGCCATTAGAGGATCCATCAGTGAAAATCACTTTAGCCCCAGGGATAGGGCTGGTCTTAGTGACAACAGGAAAAACCCATTGATGTAAAGCCATAAATTGTATCAATTTATTGGGGGGATAATGATTATCTAAAATTCCTGAAAAGGAAGCACAGGCGATGGGCCAATCATCAGTATTTTGAAGAAGCCAATCTATCTGTTCCTTATTATAGGGTTGAATAACAGAAGCCGGTTCAAGACCAAAGTGTCTGCGAGAGAAACTCCTTCCTTCAATAATTAAGGATGCCACTAAGAGATAGTAGGGTACAAGAACTTTCTTTGGTGTAGCAGGAAGGTGAATCCAAGAAACAGGGTTTTCCTGCCAAATTAAGCCCGTGGGAGAATGAGGAGTAGCGAAGATAAGGAGGTGAAAAGGGCGCTGATAATCTAGAGAGCAAACAAAGTGACCTTCAATCGCTTTTTCTATGAGAACTAGGGATTCTCGGGCTGCTGGTGTCAGACTCCGAGGGGAAGAAGGGTCAGCATCACCGCGCAAAAGGTCATACAGGGGCATAAGGTCTCCTTTGGTAAGTTTCAGATAGGGACTGAGCCATGTAATATGCCCAAGCAGTTGTTGAAAATCATGTAGTGTCTTTAATGAAGTAAGCTTCAGCTGCGTTTTTTGCAAAAGTACACGGGACCCCTGAAGACGAAATCCAAGAAAGGTATAAGGGTCAGCGATCTGAATTTTTTCGGGGGCAATTTGAAAGCCAGACTGAGTAAATGCACGGATCACCTGATTGCAACAGAGCATAGTGGCCTGTGGGTCAGATCCAGCAAGCAGTATATCATCCATATAATGGATCATATAGGTGTCGGGCCATTGTGCCCTAATGGGAGCAAGAATTTGAGCCACACATTTTTGACACAGTGTGGGGCTGTTTGCCATTCCCTGGGGTAAAACCTTCCATTGAAAACGTTGCATGGGCTCTTTATAATTAATAGCTGGCAAACTAAAGGCAAAACAGGGGCGATCATCAGGATGCAAGGGAATTGAGAAGAAGCAGTCTTTTAAATCGAGTACTATCTTATACATTTCTGAAGGAATGGCTGCTGGGGACGGCAGTCCAGGTTGAAGCGCCCCGAAAATGACCATGGTTTTATTTACTGCTCGTAGATCCTGCAGCAGTCGCCAACTGCCATTTTTCTTTTTTATAACAAAAATGGGTGTGTTCCAGGGGGAGGAGGTGGGTTCTATGTGTCCCGCCTCGAGTTGTTCCTGCACTAACAACCTGGCGGCCTGTAATTTTTCAGTGGGAAGCGGCCACTGGTCCACCCATACAGGCTCATTGGACTTCCATATGATCTTATCCGTATGGGGTGCAGGAGGAGCAGTGGCAGTTACTGAGAATAAACCTAAGCCTGTGCGGTCATTTTTCACTGGGTCGAGGGCTAGCGGCGCAGGCGTGCCCTGGAGGTATTTTCCTAGAACCTTTCCGGGAGAATAACCTGCTGCAAGGAGCATGTCTAGGCCCTTGGCATCAATTAGTATAAGGTCCATTTGTGAAAGAATATCCCTGCCCCAGAGATTGAGTGGGAGCCCGGGCAGAACATAGGGGCGAGTGGGAGCCTGGGCAGAACATAGGGGCATACCATCCCAGATCTTCCCTCCTTGGTGCGCCAATCAAGCGTAAATGAGCTTAACATAGGGTTTGGGGATTGACCTATACCCTGAAGGTGAGTCAGTGAGGGGGTGAGGGGCCACCTTTTTGGCCAGTCTTTTTCAGCAATGACTGTTACATCCGCACCAGTGTCAATCAGACCTAAAAACTCCTTCCCGTTGATCTCTAAAGTCATCAGGCCCTTGTGATTAAGAATGCGTTGGGCAAAAAATGCAAAAGTCTCTGACATTGGGGGTGGTTTTTGTACTGTTGTTATTGGAATGAGTATTAGCTGTGCTAGCCACGCGCCAGCGTCCAAGACTGAAAATGGGGAGAGTGATTCAACTACTACTCCAATCTGCCCTTGAAAATCAGCATCTATAATCCCGGGGAGTACTTGCACGCCCTGAGGGAGCATATTGCCTCGCCCAATAATTAGGCCAAAAGTTCCAGATGGCAAAGGGCCACAGGCGTTGACATACACTATCTGGGGTCCCTGTTCTTTAACTAATATTGTGCGGGAGGTGGCACAGAGATCCAATCCGGCTGAGTATGGGATGGCTCTGCAGAGGGGTTGGGTGCCGATGGGTTGAACAGTCCATGATTTTGAAGTGCCCCGGTCATGGGAGAGGGAGCGAATTGGGGGCTGGACGCCAATGGGTTGAACGGCCCATGATTCTGAGGTGCCCCAGACACGGGAGAGGGAGCGGACTGGGGGCCCTGGGGCTGGCCCTGTATCCAGTTTCCCGGCCTGGTCTTCTGGCGGCACTCTGATGACCAGTGGAAACCCTGTTTGCACTTAGGGCAAGGACTTCTAGGTCTGGGCCGCGATTTTTTATTGGGACAGTTTCTTAAGAAATGTCCAGGCTGCCGACAGCCAAAGCACAGCTTGTTCTGACTGCTTGATGGTTGAATAGAGAACTGTTTGAAGGCAGCCCCTATAGCATGCCCTATTTTTTGGGTGGTGGGATCAACCTCGGAGCATAGCCGAATGTATTCTGAGAGGGTCTTCCCACGCTTATAGGGGCGGAGTGCGGCCTGGCAGATGGGATTAGCATTCTCATAGGCCAAATGGCGGATCAGCTCATTATCCGTCTCTTCGTTTCCCATGAGTTTTTCAGCCGCCTCCGTGAGGCGCCCTATGAAATCACTATAGGGCTCGTTAGCTCCCTGAGGAACCTTGGCTAAGGATGTTACCACCGACCCTTTAGAGGGAAGTGCCTTCCAGGCCCGGAAGGCAGCCACATGTATTTGGGCAAGTAGCCCTGGGGGAAATTGAGCCTGCACCTCATTAGAATCAAAGGGTGCCTGACCCTGAAATTTAGCAAAGATCCAGGATGAGGAAGAGCCTCCTGCCTCGACGTTGCGG
The DNA here is from genome assembly GCF_027595985.1 of Sorex araneus. Lineage (NCBI taxonomy): Eukaryota > Metazoa > Chordata > Mammalia > Eulipotyphla > Soricidae > Sorex > Sorex araneus. Next base: position 195,574,139 of record NC_073302.1, on the reverse strand, counting down.
CGCGCCATTTCTTGGCATCGTTCTAAATAATCTGCTTTCCACAAGAGATAGTCTCCCCTACTCAGGACAGCCTTAGCGACTGAGAACCAGTCGTTCGGCATGAGCCATCCCTCACAAAAGGAGTCCAAAAGGCCAAGCGTAAAAGGAGCAGTGGGGCCGCAAGAAGAGACAGCAGCCTTTAAATCTTTCAGGTCTTCGAATTTCAATCTACGATAGCTTTGGCGGATTGGTGCCTGTGGAGCTACGTCCTGAGGGGAATTTTCCTCTTGGGAATGTGCCCCTTCCTCAGGCTGATCGGCCTCCTCAACTTCTCTGTCTGAGGGATCATCATCAGGTGGAGCCGTGGCAGAGGTGGGGTATTTGGGGGCCCGAGAATGGGACCTGGTAACTGGGAAGGCAGCCATAGGTTTTGAAGCTAGAGTGTGGCAGGGCGGAGGAGAGACCGAGTTTGCACTAGATTCTTGGGAGAGGGTAGAAGGCTGCAGGGCACTCACTAGTTCCTGAACCAGCTGCCTTATTAAGGCGGCGGTGTCCTGGGCAAGCTGGCGGGGTGCCTCACTGGCATATGGGGGATTAAAAAAGGCAGTGTCATGAGACAGATAATGGAGTGGTGGAGCTGACGGCTGACACCTCTCCTCCTCATCTACCTGGGTAGCCTTGTCCTCCAGCTTACACCTCTCCTCCTCATCTACCTGGGTAGCCTTGTCCTCCAGGGGCAAGGATTTAAGTTCCGGAGGAGAGGGATCGGGGATATCAGAAGTCACAGGATAAAGTCTCGGAGGTGCCTCTGCGCGGGAGGGCTTAGATAAGGGAGCAGGATGGTCAGAGCCTATGGTAGTAGAATTTGAGGAGTTAGTCCCCTGCATGGGGGGTGCCTCATCCCCAAAGACTGAGGAAGCCTCTGAACTCTCATACTTTTTCCTCAAAAAAATCTCAATTTCGGAAACACGGTGCTGAATCTCTGAAAATGGCTGACTTTTTCTCGCCTTAAAAATCTCATTTAAGATCCAAATAAAATTAGCGAGACAAAGGATGCAAATAACTGGGGATTCCCAGGAGTAGGTAGGGATGGAGGAATCAGAGGGTAAGTAGGCCATTCCCGCACCACGGTGTGTGCCAAGAGAAAGGCGGCCCTCAGAAATATTCACTTTTTCCGTGAATTCGACGGCCACGTTGGGCGCCAGGTGTGGAAGTCGATGTGGAGGTCTCGTTCTGTTCAGCAGGGAGAACCCTTCGTAGGGCGCAGCCGAAAGAACAGACACAGAGCCCGGAGGAGGGAGAAAAGGCATTTATTCTATGGCAGTTACAGTATTTACACCTCCCTGTTGGGAGGAGGTGGTACCAGGACCCCCAACAGAAATGCAGGGTGTGGCACGGGATTTAGCTAGTAATAAACAAATGCTGATAGGATAAGATCAGTAAGATTAGGAGTGGCAACCTTTGCTAGGTGTGGCATGGGGTTAGCTAGTGATTAAACAAATAGTGACAGGATAAGATCAGTAAGGTAAAATGGCTCCCTACAGCCCAGCCCCGGCCGTGGGGCCCCGGGTTGGGCCCTCGCCCGTGCCCAGCGTGTGTCCGGTGCTCAGTCCGGGGACAGCTCCCCAGATGGGTCCTCCGCGGCCCCTCGGCTGCTCCCGCGGCTCACACGGGGCCTCTCCCGGCTCGTAGTGTCCGAGCCACGTTCCGTGGCTGCTGGAACTCAGTCTGAGCTGGCATTTCCCGGGGCCCCGCCTCCCCGAGAGGCACCCGAGTCCAGGGTGTCTGTCCAGGCCTCGTGGGGACTCGCCCGCGTCTCTGGGGAGCCCGTCCCAGGGAAACCGTCTCTCCCCTGGGTAATGTCAGAAACGGCGTGAAGTTAGCTTGATTCCTAATTCTGGTTGCAGGGCAGGAAAAATACCCATGTTTAAAGCTGCAACAGCTGTTTCCTCGTATTCTAGCGAAAACCCTTTAGAGGAATCAGCTAATTAGCCCTGGCATTGTTATACTCGCCTCGTGTGGTGCAGAGTACCTGGTCGTGATTAATCATGACGGGAATTTTTATCAGTCACCATCTAATACACTTTTCCAAAAAGATTTTATTGCACATTAAAATTCCTCCATTTGAGTTCTTTAATTGTAGATCTTAATCTTGTTTGAAAATATAATTTTTTATCCATATTCAGAGTCACGCAAAGTTAGTGCTTCTCCTCAGAAACATTTCCAAACTTTACGCGGTTTCTTTTCTTCCCTTCTAAGCCACCTCATTTAATTTCACGGGGCTTTAATGAGTAATTGTTTTCAACAGTTTCTTAGAGTTTCCGTCAGCAATATTTCATCCCAGAATAAAAGGTAATGATCCATAAATTCTTAATGCCATATTTTTATAGCCAGTAAATTAGTCCTTAATGGGTCCAATGAGCCCCGTGATGTATGGCATTAGGTGGTAATGGTGTTTTAACTGGATAATTGTCGGTCGCGGCTCTTCATCATCCTGCCGTGGCCAGGCGTGTCCCGCTGCCCGGCGTGGGGCCTGCTTGATCCGCTCTGTGCACCCCAGGGCAGACCCCAGGCACGGCCCAGGGCTCCGATGGACACAGGACATTGCCGCTCAGACACAGGGTACTGTCCACTGCTCGGATACGGAAACATTCTGCTGGTCACTTGGACATGGGGACACTCTGTCACTCGGACTTGGGGACACTGTCACTTGTACACGGGGACACTCTGTCACTAGGCCACGGGGACACTGTCACTAGGACACGGGGACACTCTGTCACTAGGACACGGGGACACTGTCACTAGGACACAGGGACACTCTGTCACTAGGACATGGGGATACTGTCACTCGGACACGGGGATACTGTCACTTGGACACGGGGATACTGTCACTCGGACACGGGACACTGTCACTCGGACACGGGACACTGTCACTAGGACACAGGGACACTGTCACTAGGACATGGGGAAACTTGCTCGGACACAGGGACACTGTCCGTTGCTCGGACACGGGGACACTGTGGCTCGGACACGGGGCCCTGTCTGGTGCTCGGTGCGTGGGTCTTTCCTGCCACGTCCCTCTGCCGCCTGGCCTGTGCCACTCGGTCCCTGAGCGGGTGCTAGTTCCCGTGGCACAAGTGGGCCTGTGTCTCGGAGCCGTGACGGCACTTTGGGGGCTCAGCCGCCCCCTCCCTCTGCGTGAGAGAGAGCAGGTGTGGTGGGTCTCGCTGGGGCAGAGCCTGAGCACTCGGGGGGGCCGCGGGGCACCTGCGGGCTGGACTCGGGCTGGGACCCCCAAGGTGGCAGGAGGAGACTCGAGAGGCCCGTGGGTCCCCGGGCCTAGTCCCGGCCCGCATGGCGGAGCACCCACAGAGGAGCACCCGCAGAGGAGCCGCGGTGGGAAAGTCAGTGAAACTGGCCAGCGCCGTCACCCGTCTCCTGAGCCCGGGGCTGTTGCTCGCTCTCCCTCTCCCGGAGAGGGCCGGCGCCCCTCGCCCGAGTGCCCTGGGCTCTGTCTCCCCTCCGGCCCCCCTGGTCTGATGCCCGGTCTCCGTCAGAATCTGCCCCCGCACCTGCCTCCCGATAGCTTCTCTGCCCGAAGAGGCAACAGTCACGTCTGCGGGGTGGGGCAGGGAGACAGGGCCAGGCTCCCTGGGGAAACTGAGATTCAGGAGCACTGGGAAGGGGAAGGCGGGTCGGGATGGAGGGAGGCAGAGGAAGGCAGAGGAAGGCGCGGGGCGGGGGGGGGGGCTGGAGGCCCCTACCTGGGAGGGCCCAGTGCCCTCTCCTGCCACTGCTCTGCTCACTCTAGTACACAAACACGCATGATACATGATTGTTTTCACATGTGTGAATGCCTGCACATGTATGACCATGAACTCAAGATATGTGTCTGCATGATACACAACTGTGTACCTGTGTGCTGCATGCATGCACATCCAACATTGCACACGTGTGCAATCTTGATGCAGGACACATTGTGCATACATACACGCTTGATGCTGTGCACACCCAACACATATGTGCACACAATTCACAGGCATTCACCCATGTGTGCATTTCACACACCACTATATACATGTGCACACCCATCACCTATGCACATGGGCACATATGATTCACAGGCACTTGACCATGTATGCATTGCACATGTGCACATGACACAATACCACGGTGTGTATTCATATACATGCACATGAATGCATGCCCAGGACGTGTCCACATGCCCTACACACATGTACATTTGCACACCCCAGACAAGCCCTGCACATGCACATACCCAGCACGTATACGCATGCATTGCTCACATGTGAACATGAGTGCACATGCCTGGCATGTACATGTGTGGGATCATGACTTGCATGTGAGGTGCACATATGGGATCATGGCATCATGTGTGGTGCATGTGTGGTGCATGTGTGGGATAATAGTTTGTGAGTGAGGTGTATGTGTGGGATCATAGCATGTGTGTGAGGTACATGTATAGATTACAGCATGCATGTGAGGTACATGTGTGGGATCACAATGTGCATGTGAGTTGTATGTGTGGGATCATGGTATGCATGTAAGGTACACATGTGGATCATGGCATGCATGTGAGGTGCATTTGTGGGATCATGGTGTATATGTGAGCTGCACGTATAGATCACGGCATGCATGTGGGGTGCACGTGTGGGATCACGGTATGCGTGTGAGGTGCACGTGTGGGATCACAGCGTGTGTGCGAGGTGCATGTATGATGCGGGCTGACTCAGCCTGGTGGCGGCCACGTGGGTGCTGTGCCTGGTAGCAGGATCCGAGATGTTGCGGTTGGCGCCTTGCCTGACTCAGCAGTTGTGAGCCGTCACGTCTGGGGAGCCTGTGAATGCGCAGGGCTGCTACTGTGAGCGGTTCCTTCCAACACGTGGAAGCGTCTGTGGCCGTGTTCCCTTCTGTCGTGGACAAGCCTAGAAGGGAAGTTTGTGGCCCTCACAGGCTTTTCCAGATGCACACGTAGCTGTTCCCACAGGAGGCACGAGGCTCCGTCTGTCCAGCTCTGGTGGGCACTGGCCTTTTTCGTGGTGACTGGGCGTGGGTTTGCGCTGGGGCTGGACTCCCTGGCCGGGGCGAGACAGGCAGGGCTGTGCCCTGTCGTAAGACAGTTTGTGTGTCCGGCTCATTCCTTGGACGGGCCGTTGGCCTCTGCGGGGCCTCTGTCTTTCCACGGCAAGGGCGCGGCAGTTTCTGTACTTGGTGACTAGCCCCGTTGGAGATGAAGTTCTCCCCTGCCCTTCTGCAGGGTGGACAGCGGCCTTCCCGCTCCAGGGCCTTTGGAAGCACGCGGGTGTGTCGTGCAGTGAAATGCAGTTTCTCTGCTCCCTCACTGTCCCTGGCACTTTGGTCGTGACCTCTGGGAAGCCCGACGTGGGGGAGGGGCCTGCCACGGTCCCCACAGAGGAGTTCCCGGCTTTGCCCTCTTGCACTCACGTGTGGTGTGAGCTGAGCTCCCTGTCTCTCCCTCTGCACACGGCCCCCCGCGTGTCCCGCCTTGTCTGTGGCCCCTCTCTCTGATGAGTCGTCTCTGCACCCGGGCTGAGAATCTGTCAGCCCCACAGCTGCTTCTGCGCCCTCAGGCCTGTCCCTGGACCGAGGGACCTGTCCCGAGGCCAGCAGACGTCCCTCCCTGAGGGAGCCCTGAGCGAGGCGGGCAGTCGGGGAGCCGAGTTCTCCCGGTCGCTCTCCCTTCCCAACGGGCCCTTTGCATGTCCCATGAGGTCTAGACTCACCTGGAGGTTTGCAGAAGCAGCCAGCACTGCCAGCTGTGCGGCTCTGAGTCCGGGTGTGGCTGCGTCTGCACACCAGCGTGTTTCCCGACTGTTTGTACGTGTGTCTCTCCATTTGTCTAATGGGAGCCCTTCGCTCTTTAGATAAATGATGCTTTCTAGTTTTCAGGTACACATTTGCATTCCTTTTGTTGACTTTTCTCTTAACTATTTTAATTTTTAATCCTATTGTTAATGACGTGGTTACTGAATTGCGTTATTCGATTGTTCGCTGTGAGCACATGTAAGTCCAGCTGATTCTCTGCATTAATCCTGCGTCATGCAAACAGCGTGTTGCTGGCTATTCCGAGCGCGTGGAGTATCGGAGACTCCACTTCTCCCGCCATGCCCCTACCCAGCCGCCTGGCGAGACCCTCCGGTCTGGCGGAGCTCCCTGCCAGAGGGGCTCTCCCCGCTGAGGTGCCACGGCTGGGCTCTGTGGACGCACTCACCAGCGCCCACAAGCTGCTTTCCGCTGCTGCTTGCTGGGTGCTCTCACCACAAAGGGCCCGGGGCTTCGGGGGCCTTTCCCAGGCCTGTTGACCCCTCAGCAGCTCGGACCCTTCGCTCCACCAGTTCAGTGGTCTTCCCGTGTTTCTTTCTCGGGACCGTTTCCGTGGTGCAGAGTGACGCTGGCCTCAGACCGGAGCCTCCCCGCACTCGCCCCTGGAGGACTTGGTGCTGTGGGAAGCCGGCTGCCGCCTCGGGCTCAGGGCTTCCCCCTGTGGGTGACGCCTCGGGAGGAGCGTCTGGGGGGCGCCAGCCTCCTGCCTCCTGTGTCCAGCTGGGCGTGTCCCTGCCCCCTTCCATGCCCTCGAAGCTCAGTAGCTATGTTCAAGTGGACTTCGCGTGAGGTCAGCCTGGAGCCCTGAGCACACCTGCCCGTGCTCCCGTGGCCCTGCCTCTCCTTCCTCCCTGCGCCCCGCTGCCTGGAGCACTGAGACCAGAGACCCCACCCGCACGGCGCTGTGCCCTGTCTGTCCATCTCCTCCTTCGGAGGGGTGGGGCTAGCTGCCATGGTTGCCGCTGTGCTGGTGCTGGTGTGTCTGGGGGTGTGTGTAAGGTTTGTGTGGTGTGTGTGGTGTGCGAGGTGTGTGAGGTTTGTGAGGTGTGTGTGGTGTGTGAGGTGTATGTGGTGTGTGAGGTGTGTGAGGTGTGTGTGGTGTGAAGTGTGTGTGGTGTGTGTGTAAGGTGTGTGTGGTGTGTGTGAGGTGTGTGTGTGAGGTGTGTTGGTGTGTGTGGTGTGTGAGGTGTGTGGTGTGTGAGGTGTGTGTGGTGTGTGTGAGGTGTGTGAGGTGTGTGTGAGGTGTGTGAGGTGTGCGTGGTGTGTGTGAGGTATGTGTGAGGTGTGTGGTGTGTGTGTGATGTGTGAGGTGTGTGTGTGTGAGGTGTGTGAGGTGTGTGTGTGAGGTGTGTGTGTGAGGTGTGTGTGGTGTGTGTGAGGTGTGTGTGTGAGGTGTGTGAGGTGTGTGTGTGAGGTGTGTGTGAGGTGTGTGTGAGGTGTGTGTGGTGTGTGAGGTGTGTGTGGTGTGTGTGTGATGTGTGAGGTGTGTGTGAGGTGTGTGTGGTGTGTGAGGTGTGTGTGGTGTGTGTGTGATGTGTGAGGTGTGTGAGGTGTGTGTGGTGTGGGAGGTGTGTGAGGTGTGTGGTGTGTGTGTGAGGTGTGTGTGTGTGTGTGTGTGTGTGTGTGGTGTGTGAGGTGTGTGTGGTGTGTGAGGTGTGTGTGACATGTGTGTGGTGTGTGTGAGGTGTGTGTGTGTGTGTGTGTGGTGTGTGCACTCACTGCTTCTGCCTGCCTCCATCCCTCCCTCCTGCTGTCTGCTTTCCCTCAGTGGGGCTCCTCGAGCTGTGAATAAAATCATGGCAGTTGAGGATTTCCACACTGGCCTCCCCCCATGACATGGCAGTGCCCCGGGTCCAGCTGCTCAGGGCAGAGCCACACACGTGTTTGGGGGACTCTTCCAGCAGTGCTCAGGGAGCCCAGAGTCTCCCCGATGATTCTTGGCCACCAGGGGGTGGTCAGGGCAGGGCCCAGGACAAGCCGCCACACTCACGCCCAAGGTGATGGGGACCACCAGGGCTGCCCCCGCCAGCTGGACTCTCGGTGCCGCAGTGGACTGTGGGAAGCTGCCGTCTGGCCCCCCGGCGGCTTCCGTATTTGCTCTTCCAACCACACTTTCTCATTTCTGCCGTTTCTGCCATCGCGTGTCTTTCTGTTGAAAACTGGGTGTTTATACAACACAACACACCAGCTCTGGGTGCGTCCCCTCCACACACACACAACACACACCAGCTCTGGGTGGGTCCCCTCCACACACACACACAACACACCAGCTCTGGGTGGGTCCCCTCCACACACACACAACACACCAGCTCTGGGTGGGTCCCCTCCACACACACACACAACACACCAGCTCTGGGTGGGTCCCCTCCACACACACACAACACACCAGCTCTGGGTGAGTCCCCTCCACACACACACACACACAACACACCAGCTCTGGGTGCATCCCCTCCACACACACACACACACACACACCAGCTCAGGGTGGGTCCCCCTCCGGCACTCCTGTCCCCTCTGTCCCTGCCACACAGCTCAGGGCTCCTCTTGCGCTGCTGGCTGGGCCGCGCGTCACCCATTCCCCCGCCTGCCGCTCTCCTGCCGGCAGCCTCCCGAGGCGCTGCGTTCTGCCACGGCTGTGGCGGCCCTCGCCCACGGCCTCACAGCACAGGCCAGCCTGAGCGGGGATCGCCCGACGCTGCTCTCCCCGTGTCGAGAGACTGTCCAGGAGGCAGGAGGTGACCCACCCGTCCCTCCTCTCCGGGCCTCAGCCCCGCCCCCACCACCCCCTGCCCCCGGCCAGCCCCTGTGCCCGCGGAGGGTCTCCTGGGCCTCTGGGCGCCTGGGGGTCCACGTGGGCTCCGAGCTAGAGCCGCCGACGCCGCCCGCATGGGGCCCCTGAGCACGCCCTCGCCACCAGCGGGCCCACGTGCTGGCTACCCGCGAGGGAGTGGACATACAGGCTGGCCGGCATGTGTCCTGCGGCCAACACGGGACCCCCAGGCTACAGGCGGGGGCTGGGCTCGAGGCCTGCGCGGCTGCACCTGGGGGGCACAGGCTCCACAGAGGCCAACGACCGGCCAGAGCACGGGGCAGCACCCACACTGGACACACTGAGGTGGGCGCCAGGGCCCAGGGAGGTGCGTGGAGACGAGGGTGCACCTCGGGGAGGAGCCGTGGCAGGAGGCCCCGAGCGACCAGGGGGGACCCGCGGTCAGCCCCGCCGTGGGCAGAGGGGCCGTCAGCGGAGGTAGAGTGGTGGCGGCCGAGGGGGCCCCGACGGCCGCCCCGTGGCCTCCCAGCCCCAACAGCTCCGCCCGAGCAGAGCCGCGTAACCAGGCAACCCGCAGCCTCCCGGCCCGGTTCCTTTGCTCAGCTCGGCTGCCGAACGCCTCTGAGCACTGATCACGCAGGAGCAAAAGCTGAGCACCTCATGCAGCTCTGATCACTACGACGAGGAGAAAAGTCACGAGGGAGCCGCTGTGCCTTTGCACACGAGCCTGTCGGCAGCGGCCACGAGACCCCGCACATACCTGCACACGTTTGCGCCCAAGCACACACTCACACATGTGCATGTTCTCAGTGTACACATGTTCACGTGTACGCTCACGTGCACACATCTGTCCATATGTATGCCTAAATGCTCACAAGCATGCTCCCATGAAACACATCTGCATATGCACATATGCCGACAGAAGATACAGATCCTCACACATCCCACAGGGAGACGCAACATATTCACACATATATGCTCACAAGCACATGTGTATGCTCAGACAGATGCACACACATACGCTTACATGCATGCTCACTGATAGATGCACATGTATGCTCAGACAGATGCACATACGTATGCTCAAGACAGATGTACATGCATGTTCACATGTGCACATGTATGCTCAGACAGATGCACACATGTATGCTCACAGAGAGATGCACCCCATATGTTTGCATGCATGCTCACAGATGCACACGTATGCTCACGTGTGCAGATATACGCTCACAGATGCACATATGTATGCTGACTGACAGATGCACACGTATGCTCATACGTGCTCACAGACAGATGTGCACATACCTGTACACACATGCTAACAGGCAGCCACACATACATCTGCTGAGTCTGGCCGGTTCCACCCCCTCCCTCTGAGTTCCGGGAGTTCCCAGCGGTGTGCCTGGGGCCTGGCCTCCAGCAGGATGCCAGCGTGGACCCTGTGCTTCCTGGGGGAGGGGCAGCCGTGGGGGCACCTTCCTGCCCTCCCGGCCTCAGCCCAGAGCTGCTCCCCACAGTCCCTTGGGCCCCGCTCCCGCCACCCAGCCCTCCCGGGCCCTCTCGCTTCTCTCACGCCAGCGGGGCTTGTGCTCCTGCAAGGCGCCAGGTCACAGGCAGGGCGTGGCCCCATGGCTGGTCACCGCGTGCCGGCCCTGCAGTTCGGGCCCCTCAACAGGCAGGCTGTTGCCCAGGGGGCCGGGGAGGAGGGGCCGAGGCAGCCAGAGGTGGGCGCTCAGAGGCAGCCTTGAGAGCCGGCCGGGACCTGGAGGGTGACCACGGCCCTGGACAGAGCTCGCCCAGCAACTCGGCCGCTTGCCAGCAACCTGCCCGGCCTCGCGGGCTGCACAAAGTGCAGGTTTGGCTCTGCTGACGGCGGGTGACGGTGTGATTACACCCTGCGCCCCGGCAGCGTCCCGGCCAGCCTTCCGCCCGCTGCGCGGGTGCCGCCCGCGTGAGGCTCAGCGAGCAGCTTAATGTCAGGTTCTCGGCTGTAATGAGCGGTTCCGCGGGGCAGGCGGCGGCGAGGAGATGTCTCTGCAGCCGCGACGCAGAGCGCCCTTCGGGGTGAAGCACAGGGCTGGGCCCCCGCCCGCCGGGGCCCCGAAGCACAGCCAGCCACACTCGCAGGGCAGGCAGGGACCCCCAGCCCCGCCTGAACACGCGAGGGTCTGCCGGCTTCGGCTTTGCCTCTCGAACTCTCTTGCCCTTCGAGGGTGTCCCGTTCCTGTGACTGGGGGTCGCAGAGGGCAGCTCCCACACGTTTGTCCCCTGTGGGTTGGGTAAGGGTGACCCCGGTCACCTATGTAAGTCACCTCTCCACAGCATGCACTGGGGAATGCCCTAGGCATGGCCCCCACCCTGAGCACAGGCCTCGGCATGTCCTGGGCTGCGAGCTCCACTGGCAACCCTGCGCCCCCGGGTTCAAGGCAGGCTCTCCCACAACAGGCTCTGATGATCTGTAAGTACACCCGATCCAGAGACATGTGTGATGGTGTGGGGAGTGTGGCGTCAGGGGGCTCTCAGGGGGAGCGGTGTGTGAGGTAAATGTGGTGTGTGGGGAGTATGGTGTGAGGGAGGGTGGTGTGTGGAGAGTATTATGTGACATAAGTATGGTATGTGCTAAGTGTGGTGTATGGTGAGTGTGATGTCAGAGAGTGTGATGTATGGAGAGTGTGGTTGTGAGGGGAGTGTATTGTATGAATAGTGTGTTGTATGAGGTGAATGTGGTATGTGGAGAGTATGATGTTTGAGTTCAGTCTATGGAGAATGTGGGAGTGGTGTGAGGTGTAGTTTGTGGGGGAAGGTGGTTTGGGTTCATGTGGTGTGTGGCGTATTATGTGGGGGGATATGATATGGAGTGAATGTGGTGTGAGGTGAGTGTGGGGAATGTAATCTGGGGTGAGTGTGGTATGAGGTGAAGTTATATGGGAGAGATGTGTGGAGCAGTGTGATGTGAGGTGAGTGTGGTATGTGGAGAGTGTGATGTGAGGAGAATACGGTATGTGGTAAGTGTGGTGTGAGGTGTGATATGAGTATGATGTGTATGATGTGAGGTTAGTGTGATGTGTGGTGAGTGTGGTGAGTGTGAGGTGAGTGTAATGTGAGATGAGTGTGGTGTGAAGTGAGTGTGATGTGAGGTGAGGTAAGTGTGGGGTGAGTTGAGTGTGGTATGAGATGAGTGTGAGGTGAGTGTGAGTTGAGTGTGGTGTGAGTGTGAGTTGAGTGTGGTGTGAGTTGAGTGTGAGTTGAGTGTGGTGTGAGGTGTGAGTTGAGTGTGAGGTGAGTGTGGTGTGAGGTGAGGTGTGGGGTGAGTTGAGTGTGGTGTGAGGTGAATGTGAGGTAAGTGTGAGTTGAGTGTAGTGTGAGGTGAGTGAGGGGAGTGTGAGGTGAGGTGTGGGGTGAGTTGAGTGTGGTGTGAGGTGAATGTGAGGTATGAGTTGAGTGTAGTGTGAGGTGAGTGAGGCGAGTGTGAGATGTGGTGTAAGGTGAATATGAAGCGAGTGTGAGTTGAGTGTGGTGTGAGGTGAGTGAGGTAAGTGTGAAGTGAGTGTGGTGTGAGGTGGGTGTGAGGTGAGGTAAGAGTGTGGTGGTTGGTGTGGGGTAATGTGATGTGTGAGGGAACGTGCAGGGAGAGTGAAGTGTGGGGTGCCGCAGCGTGCTTCAGGCGGGTCTCGTGCAGGGGTGTGGGGAGGCTGCTCCCTGTGGCTCCATGGCCCCACAGTCAGGTTCTGCTCTCCAAGTACGCCTCACCCCAGCTGGGACGCTCCCTTGCGCTGGGTCCCAGGCGGAGGCGCCCTTCCTCGAGCCCGCTGGAGCCTGGTGAAGAGTCCAGGGGTGCAGTTGTCCCTGTCCTGCCCTGGCGGGCGGCTCAGGTTCCCAGGCAGCCCGGTGTTGAATGTCAGCCCGGGCCAGGTGGCAGCACTGTCTTTCAGAGAGGCAAGGCAGGAGGTGGCGGCCCCTGCCCCCTCAGAGGCCTGAAAGGCCCATTATGCCCACAGAGGAGGAGAGGCTGGCAGCCCCGCAGGCCTGTGGCCAGCAGCCATCCAGGGCGGATGAAAGCTCCGTGTGTCTCGCAGTCGGGCTCTGTGAAACCAGACCTGGGCCGGGCACGGCTGAGATGGCAGAACAAAGGCTGGGCCCGCGGGGAGACAGCCTCTCTGGAGCCTCTCCTGGGCCTCCTCCTGCCACAGGGACCCAGCGGGGGGCTGGTGCCGTGGGAACGGGATGTGATGTTGGGGCCTAACGTTGCGTCTGCACCCCGGGATGCAGAAACTCCTGCGGGACTCAGAGCCTGCCCTCGCCCCCGCCCCATGGCAGCTGCCCCCCGGCCCCCCGCACCCAGGACCTCCCCACGTCCCCCACACCCCAGGATGTCCCCATGTGCCCCTCAGCCCGGGACCTCCCCGCACCCCCACCCCCAGAGCCCCTGGCTGCTGGAGTCAGGAGGAGCCGGAACGAGCCCCTTCCCTCAGCCCGCGCCGGCCCCTGACAGTCAGCCCACAGCCCTCCCTTCCCGAGGGCACTGCAGACCCCAGCTCCCCGCCAGGCAGGCCCCCGAGCTCCGGAGCACTCACCAGCTATGAGGTATTGCGGGGAGAGAAGCGGCCTCTGGGTGAGCGTCCCTGACGCCGGGGCGTGGCGGGCTGCGCCGTGGACGCCTCTTCCTCCGCGCAGCGCCGGCTGCGGGCTCGCCACGCTCCGTCACTCCTCGCGTTCAGGAAGCTGCATGCAAGCCCTCGCTGGGGAGAAAGAGTGTGTCAGCATTTCTGGCCTGAAATCCTGTTTTCAATGATTTATAATGAAGCATCGTTTGCAAACGGTCTCAGCTGCAGGGAGTATATGCAGCCCGGAGAATAGGCCCTGGGCTCCCTCAGCTCCCACTAACTATGAAATTGTTTGATTTTTACAAAACATATTTAGCAAATTGTTAAAAGTATTGGCTAAACACAGCATTTCATAAATGGAGTGTTGAAGCGATCGAGATGCTGAACTTTAAAATCATCTGCTTTTGCTGAACGGCGCCTTTCCCCACAAAGTTCAATACGAATTTTTAACATGATTTTATACAACATTGTACGTGCATTGCTACGTGCTGCAAATATCACGCCACTGCACATCCTAATTACCTGATTACACTCATTTGCGTTGGGTTTGTGATTCAGTGTGACTTCGTGCTTGTTGGGTGGCGCTTCCCCCACGGGGTCTGGTTCTGGCCCCTGAGTGTGGACGCGGGCCAGCAGGAGGCCCGCTCCCGGGCCCTGGACTCGGGGGCACAGGGGAAGCTCCGGGGCGTGACACTGCCAGTCCCTGAAGCAGGAACGTGTGGACAGGCTGTGAGGCCCGCGCTGCCCTGGAGGGTGGCTGAGGGCAACTCCCGCTCACCTGACCCACAGTTCTGTCAGGAGAGTCTCTCCACAACCCTCAGAACCGTCCTGAGCTCTGCTCGCTGGGCCCACTGGTCCTGGAGTGACCAACTCTCTCCCAGGGACATTCTTGCTGTCAGGCCTGTGTGACAGAAGGTGTGAGAGTGGACATGGATTCTCTGGACCTCCAGGACACAAGCCCAGGGTCAACCATGCGGCATGTCCAGGGACCACGGTCACCTGCAGAGCCAGCTGGGTTGCCCTGGAATCTGCAGCCTGCGTCCCTGTGGAGGCGGGCGCGGGCGCAGGCGTGGTGCATGAGGAGATGGTCCTGGGCTACCCACTCCCTGTGGTGAGTGCCGGCTCCTGGCTGCTACGGCCGCACAGAATGTGCCCATCTCGTGCCCTAGGAAGGCGCAAGCTCTGCAGCCCCAGCCCCCTCAGTGGCCCCTGCATGCCCCCGCCGGGAGCTGGGACCCCTCCTCCTTCCCTCACCCAGGCTCAGCAGCGACGGGCGAGGTGACCCGGCCTACATGTGGGAGGCAGAGCTGCCAGCCCATCATCCCCAGGGTGGCATGTGCCCCCGAGATGGGTCAGCGGCTGCCACAGAGGTGAGGAGTCGGCCTTGGCCCAGAGCTAATCGCGCCACCGAAGTTAATTACATGCTTGTTAGGAGCAGCGGGCAGACCCTAATTAAACTCTCTAACTACAGACCCTGACACGGGTTGCGAGCAGGGAATCGGCCTGCCCCTGGCAGCAGGGCTGTCAGCTTTGGGCACTGCCACCCGCAGACAGCGTTCCTGCACAACCCACAGTTGCCAGCTCCCACACCCACACACAGTTCATGCTCACCCGCCTTCTCCACACAGACACACTCCTCATCCTGCACACAGACACACTCATCCTCCACACAGACACACTCCTCATCCTCCACACAGACACACTCCTCATCCTCCACAGACATACTCATCCTCCACACAGACACACTCCTCATCCTCCACTCAGACACACTCATCCTCCACACAGACACACTCATCCTCCACACGACACACTCATCCTCCACACGACACACTCATCCTCCACACGACACACTCATCCTCCACACAGACACACTCATCCTCCACACAGACACACTCCTCATCCTCCACACAGACACACTCATCCTCCACACAGACACACTCATCCTCCACACAGACACACTCATCCTCCACACAGACACACTCCTCATCCTCCACACAGACACACTCATCCTCCACACAGACACACTCCTCATCCTCCACTCAGACACACTCATCCTCCACACAGACATACTCATCCTCCACACAGACACACTCATCCTCCACACAGACACACTCATCCTCCACACGACACACTCATTCTCCACACAGACACACTCATCCTCCACACAGACACACTCATCCTCCACACAGACACACTCCTCATCCTCCACACAGACACACTCCTCATCCTCCACACAGACACACTCCTCATCCTCCACACAGACACACTCCTCATCCTCCACACAGACACACTCCTCATCCTCCACACAGACACATTCCTCATCCTCCACACAGACACACTCATTCTCCACACAGACACACTCATCCTCCACACAGACACACTCATCCTCCACACAGACACACTCATCCTCCACACAGACACACTCCTCATCCTCCACACAGACACACTCCTCATCCTCCACACGACACACTCATCCTCCACACAGACACACTCATCCTCCACACAGACACACTCATCCTGCACACAGACATACTCATCCTCCACATAGACACACTCCTCATCCTCCACACAGACACACTCCTCATCCTCCACACAGACACACTCTTTATCCTACACACTGACATACCCCTCATCCTCCACACAGACACGCTTATCCTCCACACAAACACACTTCTCATCCTCCACACAGACACACTCCTCATCCTCCACACAGACACACTTTTCATCCTCCACACATATTCCTCATCCTCCACACAGGCACACTCATCCTCCATACAGACACACTCCTGGTCCTCCACACAGACACACTCATCCTCCACACAGACACAGTCCCACAGTCTCCTGTCCACACACTCCCACATTCTACACACTGCACAGTCCACATACGCCCCATTCTACACACATGCACTCTCTCATTCTCCACACCCTCTACACACCACTCCACACAGTTGACACGCTCCCACATCCTCCATAGCCCACACACTCCCAATCATGCACACGGTCCACACAGTGCCCCATTCTCCACAGCCCACACGCCCCATGTTCTCTGCAGACCCCTAGTAAGGCCTGGTGGGCGCGGAGCTGCAGGCCCGAGCTGTCAGCCGACTGGTGTCTTTCAGGTGTCCCTTAAGCCAGAGTGTGGAGGAGAGGAAAGAAGTCGGGGTGCCACTTTGGGGGGAGGTGGAAAGTGGGCGTCTAGTCCCGGACATTTGAGGCTCAGAGGACCCCGACGCAGCCGCGGGCAGGTCCCGTGGCTCTCTAAGGCTTGGGCACGCGGGCTCCTCGTCAGGTCTCAGGTGGGCAGCAAGGCCTGGAGTGGGCAGGTGCTGCTGGGTGCTGGGAGCCCGTGGCTCTGTGCGCGCGAGGGAGCCTGTGAGTGGAAGCCCCCTGCGGAGAGCCCGCCTAGGGGCCCCCCGGAATGCAGTCGGAAGAGAGGACTGTCCCAGCTGCCCTCTGGCCGGGGAGGAGGGCTAAGTCAGGCGCCTTCCTGCCCCCGGGCTCGGGAGCGTGAGGGGACGAGACGCAGTGCCCAGATCTCCCGGCAAGGGTGCCTGTTGGATCACCGATTAACCCTGCGAGGTCGAGCTGGCCGAGCGGCTGAGCCATTCCAGAGCGGGTCATCCCCCGAGGAGGGCTTGCGGCACGCAGGAACGCAGCCAGGACGCTTCTGGGAAAGGGCCAGGCCCCGGGGAGAGCGACTGCTCTTTCCCTGCAGAACTAATCTGCCCATCAGAGCCACTTCAGCCTGACAGGACCAGCCGGGCTCGCCCTGATTAGCGGCCTTCCCGCACGCAGCCACCAGCACCCCGAGGTGGCGAGTGCAGAAACGAGCTCGCGCTTCTGCCTCGGGCTCCCGTGTGCGTCTCTGGCCATGGCCCACGCACTGGGCGCCCGTCCCGAGCCCGCCACCCCTGGGGAGACGCGCAGCTCTGGGGAAGGGGGTCACGGGTGCGGTGACTTGGCTGGGACGCAGCCCGGGGTCAGGGGAGGCCTGGGGCAGGGGCCTTGTCTGCGTCTCCTGTGCGGGCGCTGCCTCACGTCACAGCTGGGGGCCCTTCGAGGGGAGGGGGCGGTGCTGGGACTGGCTACGGCTCTGCCCACAGTCCGCCTGCACACGGCCCGAGCCCCGAGTGAGCCCCGAGCCCAGAGCGAACCCCAAACCCAGAGCAAATCCTGACCCCAGAGTGAACCCTGACCCCAGAGTGAACCCTGACCCTAGAGTGAACCCTGAGCCCAGAGCAAACCCTGAGCCCAGAGTGAACCCCAACCCTAGAGTGAACCCCGACCCCAGAGTGTACCCCAACCCTAGATCGAGCCCTGACCCCAGAGTGAGCCCTGACCCCAGAGTGAACCCCGACCCCAGAGTGAACTCTGACCCCAGAGTGAACCCCGACCCCAGAGTGAACTCTGACCCCAGAGTGAACCCCGAGCCCAGAGACCACCCAACCCCTGGGTGAACCCCGACCTCAGAGTGAACCCTGAGCACACGCTTTGCACACTGCTGGCCAGGGTCCTGTCCCCAGCACCACACGATCCCCTAACCCGGGGCCAGGAGGAGCACTGAGCACTGAGCAGGGAGTATCGAAGATAGACCTGGAGCCTTCCCTAGGTCCTGGGTGAGGCGGCTCCCCAGGGCGCACACGTCTGCTCTGCCGGCAGCGCCCGTGGTCGGGCTCAGAGCCTCGGCTCTCCTCGGGCCGGGCGGACACGTGGGCAGCGCGGGGAGCCCCGTCCCCCTGGCCCGTGCCCTGGGGTGGCCTGTCTGCTCCGAGCGCCTGGGACCGCGGAGCCCACACCCCCCGCAGGAGGCACCGGCTGTGAGGGGGGCACTGTGGGGCTGGTGCCGCGTGGCTGGGGCTCCCGCGTCTCTCCCACCCGTGCTCCTGGCCACGGATGAGGGGGGCCCGGCCCCCAGCAGCCCCAGTACCAGGCCCGAGGTGGGCCCGGCCCCCAGCAGCCCCAGTACCAGGCCCGAGAGGGTCCCGGCCCCCAGCAGCCCCAGTACCAGGCCCGAGTGGGTCCCAGCCCCCAGCAGCCCCAGTACCAGGCCCGAGTGGGTCCCGGCCCCCAGCAGCCCCAGTACCAGGCCCGAGGTGGGCCCGGCCCCCAGCAGCCCCAGTACCAGGCCCAAGGGGGGCCCGGCCCCCAGCAGCCCCAGTACCAGGCCCGAGGTGGGCCCGGCCCCCAGCAGACCCAGTACCCGGCCCGCTGAGGCAGCCCCGGGGCTGCGGCCTGAGGGGACAGGGCTCGGGCTGAGCCCCCTGCCCGGCTGTGCGGCCGTGTCCACAGGCTGGGCACGCTCCCTCCTGCCCCCAGCGGAGGCCCCTGTGGCCGTGCGCGTGTCCGGGGCGGGTGGAGCAGGCCCGGCACAGGGAGGACGGCCATCCCAGGCCCCATGCCGGCCCCGCTGACCCCGGGGGGCGCATCTGCTCAGCCTAAAGTTCTGCTCGGGCTGCACGGAGCCCTGGACGCCCAGACGCCGCCCTGTCCCTGGCAGGGGTTCGAGTGTGAAGCCTGGGGGGTGGGCGTCACACTCGGCCCAGCCCCGCATGCCCACTGGCGGGGTGGACACTGGCGGGGTGGACACTGGCGGGGTGGACACTGGCGTGGTGGACAGAGGCTGCTCCCACAGCCCCCTCCTCTGGGCCCCGGGCAAGGCGCAGAGACCACCTGTCAGCGCCCGTGTCCCTTTTGCCGGCGGGAGGCCCCACCGTGGCCCTTGGACCTGGCCCCCCACGCCGAGGGTGTCGCTCCCAGTGGGTCGGGAGAGCCCGGAGCCGGTGGGCCAGAGACGCTCGGGGGCTGAGGGGGCGGCCCCGGCACGGCCCTGGCTCCGCGGGGAGGAGGCATCCGCCCGCCGACCGCCCCTCAGGCAGAGCCAGGACCAGAAGGTGCCCACGGCGTCTCCCAAGGAACAGGCGCTCAGACCCGGGCCTGCGTCGGCCGGCTGCAGGCAGGCGCTGTCCATGCCACGGTGCTGAGCGGCTGAGCCGGGGCGAGGGTCACCGCGTCCCGCCCAGTCCTGCGCTCCTGGGAGGCTTCAGGGGGATTCCTGGGTGGGGGGTGAGACCCCAGCCCCAGCGGCGGGGAGGGGGCACGGGTGGGGCGGGGGACTCGGGCACACGCCAAGCTCTGAATAAAGAGGTGGTTAACTGAGCAGCTAGGAGCTCTGACAGGGCGCAGCCGGGAGGGCGACTGCAGGGAGCGCAGAGCACGCAGCAGACCCTGGGCTGAGGCGCGGGGGTCTCTGCCCACGGCTTGCCCCAGCGGCCCCTGGTGCTCCGCCGACGCCCGGAAGCCGCCTCTGAGGGACAGACCGCGGGCCTGGCTGAGCCGGGTTAGCTCCCTCGGGGCTGTGGGGGGGCCGCCCTGCCTCGCGGGGGGGACGGCTCTCGCAGGCCGCGGGGCAGAAACGGGGGCCCAGGAGTCAGGCTCCGCGAGGTGCGGGTGGGCGCGTGTGCGAGGGTCCCACGTTGCCGTCCACTCTTCCACACTGACCCTCTTGGTCCCGAGCATGTCCGGGTGCGAGGCACATGCAGCCTCACTGCCACCGCCTGGTCGCCGGCTGCTCCCGCTGCACTGGCCGTGCGGGCCCTCTGTGGCAGGGCTGGGGGGGGCAGGGCGGGGCTGGGCGGAGGAGCCGGCGGGTGGGCCCAGGGGAAGGGGCGGGACTGGAGCCCTGAGCACTCGGTGCTGAGCCGGAGTCCGTGTGGCCACACGCAGAGCTGCCGGGTCACCCTGCCGGTCTCCCTGTGACCGGACGCACTGCAGGCTTGCCGTGCTGCTGGGAGGGCGGGAGTGTGGCACAGACGATCCCGCCAGGGACACCACGCGGCCACCGGGCAGACCCCCGCGGGCACCGGGCCGGGAGCCTGCACACTCCGGGGAGGTGGTAGGAGACGGTGCAGAAGCTTCTCAGAAACCAGCCGTACCCCTGGGCGCACTGTGCCGGCCACACGCCACGGAGTCCCGCCACACAGCCCTGCGTGGCCACACCTTCCACAGGGCAACCGGGCCACTGGCCACACAGCCTCCCCCACACAGCCTCCCCCCCCACAGCCTCCCCCCACAGCCTCACCCCCAGATAGCCTCCCCCACACAGCCTCACCCCCACACAGCCTCACGCCACACAGCCTCACCCCCACACAGCCTCCCCCCCACAGCCTCCCCCCACAGCCTCACCCCCACACAGCCTCCCCCCACAGCCTCCCCCCACAGCCTCACCCCCACAGCCTCACCCCCACACAGCCTCACGCCACACAGCCTCCCCCCCACAGCCTCCCCCTCACACAGCCTCCCCCCCACAGCCTCCCCCCCACAGCCTCACCCCCACATAGCCTCCCCACACAGCCTCACCCCCACACAGCCTCACGCCACACAGCCTCCCCCCCACAGCCTCCCCCTCACACAGCCTCCCCCCCACAGCCTCCCCCCCACAGCCTCACCCCCACATAGCCTCCCCACACAGCCTCACCCCCACACAGCCTCACCCCCACACAGCCTCCCCCACACAGCCTCACCCCCACACAGCCTCCCCCACACAGCCTCACCCCCACACAGCCTCCCCCACACAGCCTCACCCCCACATAGCCTCACCCCCACACAGCCTCACCCCCACACAGCCTCCCCCCACAAGCCTCCCCCACACAGCCTCACCCCCACACAGCCTCACCCCCGCACAGCCTCACCCCCGCACAGCCACACCCCCACACAGCCTCACCCACACAGCCTCCCCCACACAGCCTCCCCCACACAGCATCACCCCCACACAGCCTCCCCCCACACAGCCTCCCCCACACAGCCTCACCCCCACACAGCCTCCCCCCACACAGCCTCCCCCACACAGCCTCACCCCCACACAGCCTCCCCCACACAGCCACACCACGTAAGAGCCCTTGAGGGGAGAGGGGTGAAGACGTGACCCGCGAGGGCAACAGGAGGGCATTCGGTGATTCGGTGAGAGTGGCGGTACAGCCCTCGGTGCTGTCGGCAATGTGCACCTTCGGCAAGTCCATGCTCACAGCAGCAGCCTGGTGGTCACCGGAGGCCAGGCGTGGGGGCCAGAGTGGACGCAAAGCATTAAGCCCCACTCAGACTGCACAGAGTCGAGGAAGAGGTGTTGGTGGGCAGGGAGCGGGAGAAGCCGCGGGTGCTGTGCCCCACGGGGCGGCTCGGGCTCGCCGGCCCCGGGCCTCCTCGGCACCATGCGGCTGTGACGCCACCCTCGCCAGGTCCCACAGGCGGCCCCCGGGCCTCCGGGACGCTCTGTGGAGGCCCTGGGCTGGTGCCCTGCGGGGTGAGTCCCGCCTGCCCCGGGAAGGGTGTGGCCCGGCAGAGGCGCCGGGCTGAGTGCACACTGTCCACCCGGTCCTGGAGCTGCCACACCCTGCCGGGGCCCTGAGAGCAGAACCCAGCTCAGAGACTGGTGTGCCCCTCCCCCTGCAGAAGTTTCCGGAATGCCAGTCACAGTGAGCCCGGACGGGCGTGAGGAAGGCAGGTAGGGGTCGTGGCACCACAAAAGGCTTGGACTGGTCAAGTCGGTGTCATTAAACAGGCCGCCTGGGAGAGCCCAGTGCACCTCACTGGCCTGTCTGTCTGTCCCACCTCACTGGCCTGTCTGTCTGTCCCACCTCACTGATGGCCTGTCTGTCTGTCCCACCTCACTGATGGCCTGTCTGTCTGTCCCACCTCACTGATGGCCTGTCTGTCTGTCCCACCTCACTGATGGCCTGTCTGTCTGTCCCACCTCACTGGCCTGTCTGTCTGTCCCACCTCACTGGCCTGTCTGTCCCACCTCACTGGCCTGTCTGTCTGTCCCACCTCACTGATGGCCTGTCTGTCTGTCCCACCTCACTGGCCTGTCTGTCTGTCCCACCTCACTGATGGCCTGTCTGTCTGTCCCACCTCACTGGCCTGTCTGTCTGTCCCACCTCACTGGCCTGTCTGTCTGTCCCACCTCACTGGTGGCCTGTCTGTCTGTCCCACCTCACTGGCCTGTCTGTCTGTCTGTCCCACCTCACTGGTGGCCTGTCTGTCTGTCCCACCTCACTGGTGGCCTGTCTGCTCCACAAATTCTCAAAGCAAGTCTTGAATTTTATCTGGTCCCCAGTGTACACGCAGTGGAAGATTCTGGAAGTTGTCAGGGCCAGGGGCACGTCCTACCCGGGGCGGGGTGCAGGGTACACCCCACAGAGCTTCCTGGAGAGACCTTCTAGAAACCCCGCGGGGTCCCCCCCAGGCGAAGGATGCTGGGAAGGTGCCCCCCCCCCATTGCTGCCCTGGGGCAGGGGAGCAGCCTGCCCGTGCGGGGTGGGGGGGCGCGGCCCACCTTGGCCTCTGCGCAGGGGCGCTGCCCCCCAGTACCTCGCTGATGAGCGCGTCCCTGGCTGCGGCCAGTGCCGGGCGAGCCCCGAGCGCCGTGTCTGTGCCAGACGCCCGCTCTGCTCTGCGGACCCGCACAGTGGACGCCACACTCGGGAGTCTGAGGAGTGGCATCGGAGCCCCTGTCTCTCCGCCCGCCCCTCGCACACGGCCGTGCCCGTCCCCACACGCACTCACACCGCCGCCGGGAGCCGGAGCACCAGGCCGCCCTGTCGGGCCCGAGGCTGGGTCTGTGCCGTGGGCAGGGGAGTCCTGCCTGGGGCCCTGCCCGCCCGTCCACGCCGAGGCCTGGATGGCACGTGGGGGCTGCGGGGCCCACGCCGGGAGGTGGAGCTGGGCCCGGGCGCTCGTGTCGTGGCCTCCAAGGCCGAGCCCGCGGGAGCCAGGCTGGGGTCCCCGACCTCTCTCGGGGCAGGGGCACAGGAGCGTCTCCCACCCCTCCCTCTCCTGAGCGCACATGCGTGCCCTGGCGTGGCCGCCTGGGACCGTGGTTCCGGGGAGCCTGGGCCTGTGTCCCACCGCTGAGCGCCAGGCCGGGGCCACTCTGCGGGCTCAGCTCCAGCCCCCGGGCCTCACTGCGACTGCAGCCACTTGGCCCTCCAGCTGCCACACCCCTGCCTCTGAGCCAGAGGCCACGGCAGCCGGGAGCCCGTCCAGACGCTGGGCTCATCTTTTATTCCCAAAGAAAGACGGCAGAAAACCCAGGTGACTCCCCGCCATTGTCTGCGGAGAGCCTCTGTAATTTGCCCCCAGGGAGACCGCGGCCTGCCCCCAGCCTCTGTCCTCTCCTGCTCGGGCTCGGCGTAAATGTCTCCGGGGTCCCCGAGGACCCCGTGGCGTGCGGGGACGGTGAAGGTCAGGGTCGCCCACTGCGGCCTGACTTTTACGCTAAAGAGGTTTTTCTCTCTGTCGCCGCCACGCCAGGTCTAATTTGGCGGCCTGTGCTGAAGGGGTGCGCGGGCCCGGCAGGAGGGGGTTAAGAGAGATCACAGGCGCGGAGGCTGTCTGCGGTGCCGCTGCCGCGCGGCCAATTGTGATTTAATGGTCAGCTTTATCTGCAGAGCAGCCTTGGAAATCTGCTGTCTTAGCAACTTAATTGGCAGCGTGTTTGCAGGAGTTTTTCGGGGCGGTGCACGCGCAGGCCAGACTCTAACGTGAATTATTTAAGGTCCCACTGGCAGGACGGTGGCCGGGCACCACACCGCGCCGCACTTCTGCGGGGGAGCAGAATGCTTGACACTTGCGGGACACTTGCAGCCAAACCAAAACTCGCTAAAAATCTGCCCGGTCTGGGCCCGGTGTTCATAGGAGGAATCGACCAGGAGCCACATACGTGATCACGACACACATGCAGGCAGCGCGGGGTGTGGAGTGGGGGGCGGGCACTCTGACACCGGGAGTGTGGCCTTGGGCTCCCCAGTCTCCCCTGGGAGCAGAGGGAGCAGCTGAGGGCTCAGGAGAGGCTGCGGGGACCCAAGCTGCAGACTGTGGGCGAGGTGGGGTGTGCACGCATGCGTGTGGCTGCAGGTGGGCATTGCATGTGCACATGTGTGTGACTATAGGTGTGCGTTTCAGCTGTGTGCATTGTACATAGGGCTGTGTGCACGCATGGAGGTGTGCATGTGGACTGTGTGCACATGCGTGATTGTAGCTATGCACAGGGCTGTGTGCATGCCCCTATTATAGATGTATATGTAGGCTCTGTGTACATATGTGTGACTGTAGGTGTGTGTGTAGGCTCTGTGTGCATGTGACTGAAGGTATGCATGCAGGATGTATATAGAATGTACTTAGGTGTTCCTTGGGCTATCACATCTGTGAAAACAGGCATGCATATGTATTCGTGCATATGGCTGTAGTATGTGCATGCTTGCATGTGCATGTCTGTGGCTGATTATGTGCATGTATATGCTATTGGTGTGCATATATGTCTATAGATTTTCATGTGTCTTTGTGTACATGTGTGTGACTCTAGCTATGTATGATCATGTATGCACATATGTGACTATAAGTGTATATGCATATCTGCAGGTGTGCATGTGTATCTATGTGTTTACATGTGTGCAGGTGTTTTGCTAAGTGACTAGGTGTGCATATGGGCTGTGTGTCCATGTGTGTGGCTATAGGTGTGCATGTGGGTTATGTTTGCAAGTGTGTGACTAGGTGTGCATGTGGGCTGTGTGTGCATATGTGTGACTAGTGTGCATGTGGGTGTTGTGTGCATGTGTGTGACTATAGGTATGCATGTGGGCTGTGTGTGCATGTGTGTGACTAGGTGTGCATGTGGGCTGTGTGTGCATGTGTGTGACTAGGTGTGCATGTGGGCTGTGTGTGCATGTGTGTGACTAGGTGTGCATGTGGGCTGTGTGTGCATGTGTGTGACTAGCTGTGCATGTGGGCTGTGTGTGCATGTGTGTGACTAGCTGTGCATGTGGGCTGTGTGTGCAGGTGTATGGTTCTTGGTGCACTTGTATGTCTCTATGCATGTGTGCGGTTGTTTATAGGCTTGCATGTCTGTGTGCCCATGTGCGTGTGTGCTCGTGTGTGTGTCTGTGCCGTGTGTGCCTGTGTGTGTGCCTGTGTGTGTGCCCGTGTGTGCCCGTGTGTGCTGATGCATGTCTGTGTGTGTCCATGTGTGTCTATGCTTGTGTGTATGTGCCCATGTGTGATGCTAGTGTGCACGTGTGCACATATGTGTGCGGGTTTCACACCAGCATGTGTGTACAGGCAGAGCGTGGCAGTGTCCAGCGTGCCAGCGTCTGTGCAAAGACCTGCTGTGCTCAGCCGCCCGCCGCGCCCTGCCTTCCTCCCACAGAGCGGGGGCGGGCGGGGATGCCAGGCTGCGGGCTCGGGGGTGGGGCGTGGCGGGGGGGCTCGGAGAGTTCCCATCTCCCTGTGAGGGTCAGTGCAGGAAGGCCAGGATTAGTGGATTTAATTTCCTGTCAAAATTCTCATGCTAATGACTCCGCCGGCCTCGGCTGGCACCACTGCAGCGGGCGAGATAGCGCGGTGCAATGATGAGATTGTGCAGTGCGGGCACCGGGCAGCCAGGCCAGTGGGCCCCTCAGCCTCGGCACCCCGGGGTCACCCAGGGCACCCGTGCTCCTGCCCCTGCCGGGGGGAGCACGCTCGGGGCCGTCCCGGGGCACCCACGGCCCCTCCCACAGCCTGCCCCCGGAGCGTGGGGTGGGCGTCCCCAGGAGTGGGGGGCCTGAGGGGTGCTGGGGGCACGGCGGGCTGCCCCAAAGCGGCCCGAACTCAGGCGGGTGGCTGGGCAGTCTGTCCCAGGCCGAGTCTCGGCAGCTGTCAGCTCTGTGCACTATGGTACATTGCATCTGAATGAGGCTCTCCACATCAAAACCTCACACCCATCACGATAGCATCTCCTGCCCGAGCAGTAATGCTTATTAATTCTGCACCCACACACTCCCGGCCTCGGCAAATGTATTCCATCAGCCTAGCATTTAATTTAATTAGTACAGCTGGGCTCTCATTCTCCTTCTGTGTCGGGGGCATTGTCAGCGCGTCCTGCTATAGCACAATTACTGATTGCTTTTAGATAGGCAGAAATATGATTAGGGTATTGGGTGACTGTATCATAAGCCTTATTAGATTCATTTGAAATCTGGAGATAAATAGGAAACTTTTATTTGCAGTGTAATGAGATTATGCTTATTAGGCCAAGACCTGACAGCCTTGTGCAAAGAACACTGCCTCAGCCGGGCGGTCCTGGGGGCCAGCCTGCACCCAGCGCCCGCGGCCGGACGCCTTCCAGCCGGGGGCTCGGTGCAGAGCGTGGCCCCTGCGGGGTCCCCGTGACGGGGGCAAGTCCCTCTCCCTCCCGCTGCTGAGGAAGGACGCTCAGGCGGGGATCTGATTTTTATTTTATGAGAGGCGTTTTGAGAACACAGCACCCAGGGAAACAGGGATCAGGCTTCCAGGCGTGTTCACTTGCTCTCGGGATGTGTGTGGTGCAGAGATTGGCACGTGAGCCCACCCTGACCGTGAAAGCCCACACACCCACCCTGACCGTTGGTCACGGGCGCCTGGCCACGGCCGCACGGTCAGTCCCAGAAACACTCACATTTTCTCCGTGTCTGTTTGATCCCCAGCCCCCCCTGGCTGGGGAGGCTCACGCAGGGGCCTGCCCTTCCCCAGAATAAACCTGCCCTGGAAGGCAGGGCAGAGGGGCAGGCGGGACCCAGGAACCGAGGGGCAGGAGCTGGTGGGTGGACACTTGGGGGTATAGGTGAAATCTGATCTTTAAAATCCAGGATATAGAATCTAAATTGGCTGGGGCTGGAGCAATAGCACAGTGGGTAGGGTGTTTGCCTTGCACGCGGCTGACCCGGGTTCGATTCCCAGCATCCCATATGGTCCCCTGAGCACCACTGGGAGTAATTCCTGAGTGCAGAGCCAGGAGTAACCCCTGTGCATCGCCGGGTGTGACCCAAAAGGCAAAAATAATAATAATAATAAATAAAAAAAATAGAATCTAAATTGGTTGAATGTGTGGGAACCTCTACGGTAAGAATGAGCCTCAGTGCCCTCCTCCCCCCTGCCCCTAGCAGATAATGTTGGTATTTTCAGTCAAATAAAGAGCATGTTACAGCAGAAAGCGGGCTGCTCTCTGGGTGGGCTTCAGTCGTGAATTGCACGGGACAAAGAACATTTATTTTACCTTTTTTTTCTTTATTTTTTTTGAGGGGTCACACCCAAGGCTTACTCCTGGCTCTGCACTCAGGAATTACTCCTGGCAGTGCTTGGGGGACCCTATGAGATACCAGGGATCGAACCCGAGTTGGCCGCGTGCAAGGCAAACACGCTCCCCGCTGTGCTATCACTCAGGCCCCTCTTTTTCCTTTTTTTTAAGTTTGATTTTCTTTTCTTCTGCAGGACAGGTGGTTGGGGGTTCAAACCCGGCAGTGCTCAGGGCTGACTCCTGGCTCTGTGCTCAGAGATCACTTTCTGAGGGTGCTTGGGGGGCCCTATGGGATACCAGGGGTTGAACCCAGGTTGGTGCATGAGAAGCAAGCCCCCTCCCCGCTGTACTGCGCTGAGCCCCACATGGAGCACTTTATTCTGAGGCACAGGGGCCAGTAAGTACAGGTAAACAAGAAGAACTTCATGGATTCGCCAAAATGGGAGGTTCCGAGGGGCCAGGGCCGGGCCAGAGTCTGCCCCATGCAAAGGCCCTGCGTGGACGACGAGGCGTCTGCCACCCTCCCGGGGGTGGGTGAGGCCTGGGGCCTGGGGGCCGCCCCACTGCGCTGGCAGGTCTGACCTTGTGAGCCCATGTTGCCAGCCACTCCGGTGAGTGCGCGTCCCGCTGACCGTGGCCCGGGAGCCGGGCGCAGTCATGGCTTCATTCCCAGCCGCCCTCCGGCCGGCACGGCGAGAGCTCTCGGTCCCGAGCCGCACAGCCCAGGCGCGAGCAAGGGGCCCAGGCGGTGCCTCCCCCTCCTGTCACCCCTGCACCTGCCCACTGTGCTGAGGGATGGGGCCTGAGGCCCGTGAGCCCCCACCCCTGGCAGTCCTGCCTGTTCAGGTGCCAACGCGGACGCCCCTTTCTAGCAAGTTCCAGTGTGTCTTCTTGACCCCACATGGGGGTCCCGACCCCACTGAGCCAGAGTCCCTCACCCTGAGGCAGAGGAGACCCCAGACAAGAGGGGGGAGGAGGAGGGGCAAAGGCCTGAACCCACCAGCCCCTCTGCCCAGTGGCTATGCTGCACCCTCTGCCCCAGGCCCTGTGTCATGTGACCCACCTGTGATACAGCTGCTATGGGCCATGCAGGCAATAGGGTGATGCGGGTGATGCAGGTGATGCGGGTGATGCAGGTGATGCAGTGATGCAGGTGATGTGGGTGATGCAGTGATGCGGGTGATACGGGTGATGCAGGTGATGCAGTGATGTGGGTGATGCAGTGATGCGGGTGGTGCAGTGATGCAGGTGATGCAGTAAGACAGTGATGCAGATGATGCAGTGATGCAGGTGATGCAGAGATGCAAGTGATGCAGGTGATGAAGTGATGCAGATGATGCAGTGATGCAGCGATGCGGGTGATGCGGTGATGCAGATGATGCAGCGATGCGGGTGATGCAGGTGATGCAGTGATGCAGGTGATTCAGTGATGCAGTGATCCGGGTGATGCAGCGATGCGGGTGATGCAGTGATGCGGGTGATGCAGTGATGCAGGTGATAATGCAGTGATGTGGGTGATGCAGGTGATTCAGTGATGCAGTGATGTGGATGATGCAGTGATGCAGTGGTGCAGTGGTGCGGGGGAGCCAGGCGAGCGGAGGACACAGGGAAATGCTGTTGGCCCCCTGCTGGAAACTGTGTCGGGGCAGGCGCTCCCGCCTTGGGGGCCCTCCGAGGGCTGTGGGTGGAGGCCCCATGAGCCAGGAGGGGGCTTGGGTGCCGGCAGCCTGCCCGGGGGTGTGGACACAGAGCCCTGCTGGGGGTCAGCCCTGCACAGCTCGGCCCTCTGCCCGGCCCCACGCACCTCCTCCGGGTCTCCCACCCCGAGGGCAGCCCAGCTGGCCGGGTGCAGCGTGGAGCTGGAGCGTGGCACAGCACTGTTTGGGGAGGAAGGGCACCTGCGGGCAGGTGCACCCAGAGGCCAGTGTCAGGGTGGCCCGACCTCGCCACACCCTAAGCTCCCTGTCCTGAGTGCACTCCCCCCTGCCCAGTGACACGAAAGGCACCGCGGGCAGGTCCTGGGACCCCGGTGCATGGGCCGCTGTGACCGGGAACCCCTCAGGCCCCGGGTCCCCTCAGGACAGGTGCCCCCTCGGGCCTGGGGTGCCCCTGGGCTGTGGGGCTGAGCCTGTCGGCCGTGCAGCCTGGGTGCTGCCCTGTGCCTGGGTCGGGGCTCTCACCAGAGTCCTGTGGGTGGGTCTGGGCAATCAGCTGAGGACGGGGTCCTGGCCGTATTTCCCACAGCTCTGGGCTGCCGCCCTCGGCGAGTGTCCCAGCACACTTGTGCACACGGGGCAGCCCGGGCGCAGGACAGCAGGCGCCTGCTCGGGGTGCTGGGCGGACGGCCTCTGTGTGTGGGGTCTGCGCGGGAGCCCCCGAGGAAGGTCACGTGGGGGCCCACCCGGCCTCGGGCGCTGCGGGGGCCTGCTCGGGGCTGCTCAGGGGCCGCCCTGCTCCCCGCCCCCCCCGACGAAGCTCCAGAGACTCGCACCCGGCACCCGAGGGTCTCGCCGCAGCACCGACACGGGCAGTGGGGCTCCAGCCCGGCGGGGTCCCGGCCCTCCCCCATGGAGGCACCCAGCAGTGGGGAGGGCCGGGGTCTCTGGGGTGGACACGGGGTGGCCACGCAGACCGTCAGAGTGGGGAGAGCAGGGGCGAGGGCAACGGGGAGCAGAAACACAGCACAGGGCCGGGGAGGGGCCGGCATGAGCGGGGAGTGGGGGGTGGCACAGGGCTGGGGGCCCCCTGCCCCCGGCCTCACCACCTGCCTTCACGACCCCAGAGCTGTTCCCTGGCCCAGCGTCTCTGTGTCTGTGTCCTCCAGAGTCTCTCACCCCCGCGCCCTGCTGGCCACTGAGCTCCGGGTGGAGGGGGCCGGAACCCAGGGCCCAGCCCTGCAGGAGGAGGGTCTGAGAGAGTCGGGGCAGCCCGGGGGACGGGGGGGCTGCAGGGTGCGTGGCGCCAAGATGGCTGAGGAGAGACGGGGACCAGGCGCCCGCGGCCTCACCTCATTTCGGGGGGTCGGGCCGAGCGCGCTGCTCAGAACCCAGTGGCCGCTTCCTCCGTGTCCCTCCGTGAGAGCCACTGGCCTGGCCTCTGGCTCCTGCTGAGCTCCAGGCGTGTGGGGTGTGTGCTTGTGTGTCTGGGTGCCGTGGCAGGCGCCTGTGTGGAGCGTGTGTGCCCAGTACACGCCTGCGCCCAGGCACACGTATGTACCTGTGTGGGGGGTGGGGGGTGCCTAGAGGCCTCTACATACGTGCATACATGCCTGTGTACTGCGCATGGGTGGGTCATGTGCACAGACTGGTGCAGTGTCTGCGTGCATTGTGTGTGTGTACATATGTGTGTGAGCAGTGAGGAGCTACTCGCACGCTTATGGCCCCTTTCACCATTAGTAAGCTCAAGCGTGGCTGCCCCTCACTTCCTGGGCGGGGCCACCGGGGTCCAGCTGAGGGGGCCTCAGCTCTCACACCCCTGCGTCTGGCAGCCCGAGGCTGGGCCACGGCACACGCCACTCGGAGCCACGGTCCGGCCCCACGGGGTCCTGCAGTCTTGCTGGCTTGCCCAGGCCCAGCACATGCCCCTGGCCGTGCCCAGCAAGAGCAGTGACCCTTGCCGTCCTCGGCATTTGCCCTCAGGCTCTGGCTGCCCGGGGGTCCGGATGAAGTCGGGACACGTCTGACAAGTGTGGGCTGCACAGCCTTCACCCCCCTGCAACGCGTTAGGCACCGCCCCGCCCCCGCCCGGGACTCACGGGGCAGCCAGGGCCCCCTTTGTCCCCCCTTTCAAACCGCTCACCTCTGTGGATTAACGGCAGATCCCAAGGGCGCATGAAAGACGTCTCCACGCCTTTTCATTCCATCCCTGTTGATCTGACATCCAAGTTTATACCGTTATTTTGTGGCGCCAGCAACGGGGCAATTGAAATTCGGGAAATTTCATCCATAGGTGCCACATTTGCATTTCATGAGCGATCCGCAGTGAAAGGCGTTTATACAGGCGCTGGTGAATGAGGCCGCCAGCGAGTGCTCGGCCCGCATAGCAACCGCTGTGCCTCCAAGGCCCGGCCCTCGCCAGCCCGAGCAAGCACAGGGCAGGCCCCGGGCAGCCTGGCGAGGCCCCATTAGCGCGGGGGCTGCCCTCCAGCCTGAGTGACAGAGCCCTAATTATGAAGGTAATTAGAAGTTATAACACGGCAACAGTAAGGAGGCTCCAGAGCCCATTAACAATGTTACTTTAAGTGATCCGGCTGTGAGCCGCTCAAATCTCTAATTACATTAGGCCGGCTGGGCCGATGGCATTAAGTGATGGGAAGGGAAGCGGGAAGGGCCTTTCACGCGCCCGCCAGAGGCCTCCTGGCCTGGCCAGCACCGGCCACCCTCAGCCTGGTCACAGCCTTTCTTCATGTCCAGGCGGGAGTGCCCAAGGCCTGTTCAGAGTGAGCTGAGTCCCCAGGCTGCAGGGAGGAGGTTGGTCTCTGGGAGTGGGGTCGCCTGTGTATGGGGTCACCGGGAGTGGGGTCACCGGGAGTGCGGTCGCCAGTGTACGGGGTCTCTGGGACTGGTGTACAGGGTCACTGGGACTGGGGTCACCAGTGTACGGGGTCTCCGGGAGTGGGGTCGCCGGTGTACGGGGTCTCTGGGACTGGGGTCACCAGTGTACGGGGTCACTGGGACTGGGGTCACCGGTGTACGGGGTCTCTAGGAGTGGGGTCACCGGTGTACGGGGTCACTGGGACTGGGGTCACCAGGACTGGGGCCAAGAGCTCTGGGCTGACTGTCCAGAGTGTGCCGGGCCTCCCGCCCCACTGTCACCTGGTTTGCTTCCGAGGCCTCGGGAGGACCCTGCGTGGCCCCAGGCAGGGCGGAGACCCCACCGGAGCCATGGGGAGGCCAGGTGGGGAGGGGGCTCCTGAGAGGGGGAGTAGGGGCCGACCCTGGGCTTCCCTCCTCCCCACAGGCCCAGGCGCAGGGTGGGGCGTGGACCTGGGGCTGACCAGGGCCATGGGTGTGGCCGTGGGACTGGCCTGACACAGCGTGGGGCTGAGCCACCTCTGCACCCACGGGCTTCCCGTCCAGCCGCCTCCTGCCCTGAGCCATGGAGCCGGCGTCGGGCACCCTGCTGTGAGGGCGGCCAGCACAGTCCCCGGCACCCTGCTGCGGCCCATGCCAGTGGTCTGCACACGCACACGCACACGCACATGCACACGCGTAGGCCTGCACAGCCAGCCTGAGCCCAAGGCTGTGTCTGCGCCCGGCTCCGGAGCCCAGACGCCCTCGTCTCCCTCAGGGGTGCGCCCGGCTCCCGTGGCCGTGGATTCCCTCGTCTCCCTCAGGGGTGCGCCCGGCTCCCGTGGCCGTGGGTTCCCTCGTCTCCCTCAGACGTACGCCCGGCTCCCGTGGCCGTGGGTTCCCTCGTCTCCCTCAGACGTGCGCCCGGCTCCCGTGGCCGTGGGTTCCCTCGTCTCCCTCAGACGTGCGCCCGGCTCCCGTGGCCGTGGGTTCCCTCGTCTCCCTCAGATGTGCGCCCGGCTCCCGTGGCCGTGGATTTCCTCGTCTCTCTCAGACGTGCGCCCGGCTTCGGTAACTGCGACGCCTTCGTGTGTGTCGGCCGTGCGCAGTTCCCGGCCTGCGGATGTGGCAGAGCAGCTTCGGCGGAGGCGCCTGTGTGGGCGCGTCCAGAGCAGGCTGGCCGGGGCCAGCCCTGGCACCAGGCGGGGTGGGCAGGACTCAGCTGCCTGGGCAACTCGCCTTTCCTCCCACCGCTGTTGCTCACGGGGGTGGCAGGGCGTCAGAACGTGTCTCCAAGGACAGACTCCTGCCCCCACAGCACAAGTGCCCCGGCCCGGCCACCGTCTGCCCCTGCTCTCGGACCTCCCCGCCCCGCTCGGTGACTGGCTTCCACCCGGCGTCGCGGTCTTCCCTGGCGCTGTCTGTCCACAGCGGGTGGCGCCATCCTGTGTCTGTCCTTCCCCTCGGACTTACTCCTCGCAAGGTGATGCCTCCAGGCCACCCCATCCCTGCCACGCTGCTGCAGCGTGTCCCCTCGTGCCACCGCCTGGCTGCCGTGCGTTCTGGACGGAAGCGTCTGTGCGCGGGCCAGGTGGCAGGAAGCGACACCTCTGGCCTGGGCGGCAGCTGGACTCCCACGGGCCGGCGTTGCGCCTGGCTTTCTGGTGCCAACCACTCCACTCTCCTCCCCCACCCCCCATTGGGCTAAAACTTTCGTGGTGATTTAAAATATATATATATGAAAGAACCGTGGTTTACAAAGCTACTGAGAGTTGCGCTTTGCTTTAGGCACACAAAAACTCAACACCAATCCCTGCACCAGCCGGGTTCCCTCCTGCCCCGCCCACCCCCGGGCCGCCTGGTCAGGCTCCTGACACGGTTCGGCAGCTGTGCTTAGGCCTCCTGTGCTCAGTTCTGCTGAATCTGCATTTTGGGGGCACGGCACGACCGAGGCCCTGGCGCCTGCTCACCCATTGCTCCTTGGGATCCTTCTCTGTCCGTGTCTCTAGCACGGGGCAAGCGTGATCTCAGCCCCCCCTTTCACTGCGGCACATCTCATCCACCGTCTCCCTTCACTGTAAAAATCTAAGGCTCGCCGAGGGGCGCGAGCACTCGCGGGCTCTCTGGGCGGCTCTGTCTCACCGCCCGCGTTCGGTGCCCCGGAACCGCTGTGTGTGCTGTCGGTCAAGGGCAGGCGACGGAAGGAAGAAGGCCAGACTGGTTGCTCGATCAGTTTATTTCATTCTCTCTCCCTGCTTCTCTCCCGCTCTCAGTCTCTCTCTGGATCTGTGGTTCTAGCCCCCGTGGATCTGGCCCCCCAACCCACTCTTCCAGCCTAGTTAAATCTCCACAGCATGCGGGGGGGGGGGGGGGGGGTTGGGGCATACACATAGGTGTGGTCACCATCAATAGGGTTGAGGTTCCTCTCCCTTAGGGGATGCTTCTCCTAGGACTTAATTCTCTTTCAGCAGGAGGATCCACCCAAGGGCGGAGTCCCATGAGTGTGTTTCTCTTCTCCTCAGCCAGCAAACATATAAGAATTCATAATATTAATCATTTTGTATGGACACAATAAGAGATGCATTAAAGCTTATGGAATTGCTCTCCTGGGGCCATCTCAATCTCAGACTACAGTGCTCAGGCCAGATCAGTCTTTCCTATCCCTGGCAGGGTCCTAGTCTCATAATTACTATTAGACCATGACAGCATTTGTCTATGATCAGGCTCTTAACTTATAGTTAAGAATTAGGCACTTTGGCCAGGCCCATCTCGATGCCAGGGTAGCACATAACTCACCACTTGCCCTGGATCCTTCCTGTCCCTTGTCGGGACCCTGCTTTTGGGGTGCTAGGAACTGAGGGCAACTGAGGCTTACGTGGAGAAAGCAGATGCCCGGGAGGGAATAATATTCGAGGCCAATTAATACCCAAGTTATAAAAACATAATATTGTCTTCTTGTGTCTATACAAAACAGACATAGCTTTAAAGTAAATTATTCAAAAGGCACAAGAAGAGGAGAAAGGCAATATTAACTTATATAATATAAATTCAGTATTCTAGGAAGGCCTGACCTTGCAAATTAGCAGAGTCAGATTAAGGAAAAGCCGAGGATTAACTCTTTTGGGGAAGAGAATATGGAGAAGTGATTACAGCTAAACAAAGGGATGGGAGAGATTCGGGAACACCTTGATGGGTGAGACTGGGGTAAGCCTAAACTCCGGGGAAAACCAGGACAAACTACTTGTGGCAAGCGGGGAGAGGACAAAGTAATGTCATCCTACACTTCACGGACACGTGACGGCGTCCCGCTGGCCTGTTTCTCCAGCTCACTCCACCCACTGAGTCTTCCCGTCCCACCAGGCTGCAGTGAATTGTGTGACGTTCCTTGCAGCTGTGTGGTACCCCGTGTCCATGACCCCTTCACCTGCTGGACACGCAGGCTGGTTCCACGGCTGAGCTACTGTGCGGGTGTGGTGACGAGTGCTGGTGTGCCTATGTCCTGCGGCTGGACACCCCACAGTGGAGTGGCGGGGCCACACGGCTCTCGGGGGTTCAGCAGCTCCGCTTCCTGGCTTTCTGGCTCCAAGGGGGAGTGGCTGATCCTTCCCGAAACCCTGCTGGGTGTTGGAGGCAGGCGTGGCCAGAGGGCAGGAGCACGGGGCCAGCCAGGGTCCACACTGGCTCCCAGAGCAGTGACCATCCCCAAAGACTGCCGCGTGAGACCCCAAAACCAAACCATGAAACAAAAGACAAACTGGTTTTGGCGGGTCCGCCCACCTAGGAGCACTGTCCGGCAGCTCAGCACCTGGCCAGAGATGACTCCTGGGCCGCCCCACGCCTGGCCACTGGGCTCCGCCACACGCAGTGGGCTTGGGGCCATCTCGGAGCAGGAGAGGGGCGGGGCCAAGGGTGCAGTGGGGAGGGCGCTGGCCTTTCACGCGGCCAACCCCGGTTTGGTCCCCTGGACCCCCTATGGTCCCCCGAGCACCACCAGGAGTGACCCCTGAGCACAGAGCCAGGAGGAAGCTCTGAGCACTGCCAGGCGTGGCCCAAAACCCAAACAGCAATAGCAAAGGTAAAACAGCATGAAAAGGGAAAGGGCGACCCCCTGCCCCCCCAGCCAGGCTGGGCCGCTGCTGACCGCCCTCGGGCCGGCCCAGCCCCAGAGCCCGGCGCCAGGCCAGTGAGGCCCCTGTGTGAACGGTACAGGCACTGCTGGGCTGAGCGCCCACTCTGTGCTGTTTGGCCAGAGCCTGCGAAGCACGTGGGGGACTTGGGACACGTGCTCCCAGCAGCTGCCCGGAGGTGACTATGGGCGGGGGCCTTGCGGGGGTGTCCTGGGCTCTGTCTCGGCCCCCACGGACGCAGTCTCGGAGCACGGAGGGGGTGTCGCAGGGACCCACTCCGGGCACGTTGCCCTGCTCACGGCCACATGGAAGCCTTTGCTCAAGTGGACCCAGCGGTCAGCCCCGGAGGCCAGGTGGCGTGAGCAAATGCCTGGCTCCAGGCCAGCGCACTAAGCCATGTCCTGCTAGTTGTGGGGGAGGCACATGTACATGTGTGTACTTCTGTGTGTGCATGTGTGCGTCATCTGTGAACATGTGTGCCTGCATGCACTCCTCATATGTGTGTGCATGTGTGTGTCATCTGTTGTGGGGACTGTATCCACTGTTAGCATGCGTGCATGAGTGTGTCATGTGTATGCATGTGGGGACCATATGCACTGCTAGCATGTGTGTGCATGTGTGTGTCATCTGTGAACATGTGTGCCTGCATGCACTCCTTGTATGTGCGTGCATGTGTGTGATCTGTGTGCACGTGAGGACCATATGCACTGCTAGCTTATGTGTGCATGTGTGTGTCATCTGTGCACATGTGTGCCTGCATGCACTCCTTGTATGTGTGTGCATATGTGTGTGATTTGTGTGCACGTGAGGACCATATGCACTGCTAGCTTGTGTGTGCATGTGTGTGTGATCTGTGTGCGTGTGGGTAGCTGGCATGTATGTGCTGCTGGCATGTGTGTGCATGTGTGCACTGTTACAGAGGCAGCACATTTATGCACGTTGGGCCAGGCGTGCTGCAGGCGCCGCGTGTTGGTACCTGCCCCTCCCCCCCGGGCCCAGGGGCTGCCTAAGAACCCACAATCCTCTAGCTGCAGTTGCACCAAATTTTAGTAAAAGCTAACATTCGTTTTAAAGAGAAGGAATGTGAGTCGCGTCCTGAGAAAGCAAAACCGCTTCACGAGGATCTGGACAGTCGGGAGCGTCCTCGGGCGGGGGACCTGAGGTGGGGCACGCAGCAGCCACGCTCCCGACTCTCCGTCGTGTGTTTGGGCAAACAAAGACGATGGCTCGAGCTGCAGCTGATCTTTAGAATTCGATTTAGGCCTTGGCAGGCGGCTCCGGTTCTGGTGAGCACGGGCTTCTGAAAGGTTTTTGGCTTCTATTCAGGCGAAAGCAAAACAAGACTGAAAATATACAGCACTCGGAGACTCTCGGATTGATTTTAGAGACAGTGACTCTCGCTCATTTATTTTAAAGGTAGTGCATACGATTATAAGTGTCTTTAATGAGCTTTTTTTGGAACAGAATGGGATGGGACTAAAACGGGAAAGTGAGTGCATTGCTAATGGGTATTGATATTTTAAGCATATTGATATTTCATAACCAGTTTATGCAGAAAATACATCCCCAAGCGCTAACAAGGTGTCGTGAAGCCGTGTTTGGACCAGTTGTTGATAACTTTATTGCTGTTTAATAAGCCATGAAGAGACTACGTAAGCGGAGCACAGTCTTTCTGAAGCCACGCCGAGCACGTGGGGAGAGCCTCCTCCTCCCCAGCCCCTAATTATAATGTATTTACCATGTGTTTTCTCTGTCATTGCCGCACATGGTAAATTGTGCAGGCGCGCAGGACTCACATTTTATCCAGGGTGGTGATTTTATAAATCAAATTAAAATCTGAAGCCGAGGAAACAGGCCCCACGGAGCTAGCCCGCCACACGCAGCGCCCCCGCTCTGCCTTCCTACGGCCCGTGGGCACAGCAGCCAGCACGGCGGCGCCCAGGCCGTCGGGAGTGAGCCAGCACGGGGGCTGAGGGCGGCAGCACCCTCGTGTCTGCTCCAGGAGACAGACATCAGTCTCACAGAACTTCCTGTGGGGCTGTGGGCTTCACGCTCGCCCCACAGTGCTCCTGCCAAACGCCTGATCCACTGAGGTCTGGGCCCGCCCAGCTGGGCTCACAGCAGACCCCTGGCCTCCGCGCTCAGACCCACACAGCAACGCCCCTCCCAGGACCGGGCAGCCTGTCAGGTGGCCCGAGTCGGACCTGCTGGGGACTTGGTGTGGGCAGCCCAGGTGCTGTGGGGGCCCAAGCAGGAAGGAAGAGCCGGTGGCCAGGAGCCGAGTGCTCCTGCTCGCTGTGCTCATACCCGCCCGCCGGGTGTGGCGAAGGCCAGGCCTGGGGCCCGGTGGGGGACGCCTGTGGGTCTGGGTCGGAGGCACGCGTGTGACACCACTCACGGGGGAGCTGCACGAACACACATGAGGGAACTGCGTGCACTGCACACACACCTGCTAGACCTGCGTGAGCTTCACACACAGGGTAGAGTTTCACAGAACTGCATGCACACGTGTGCGGGAATTCACACGCATGCAATAGAAGTATGTGCACTGCACACACGTGATGGAATTACATGGAACTGCACACACATACATAATAGAATTGCATGGAGCTGCATGCACACATGTGATGGCATTGTGTGCAGCTGAACACACGTGACAGTATTGCATGGAGCCGAAGACACACGCGTGATGGCATTGCATGCAGCTGCACACACGTGTGGGCAGCCTCTGCTTGGCCAGCTCCAACCTGCTGAGTGGGCGGGGATGGCAGCTCCTTAGAGGGGGTGCTGGCGGCAAGGGCCCTGCAGCAGGACAGGGCCGGGCCGTGGGTCCGGCCTGCTCGGGGCGCCGTTCTCTTGGGGCGCAGCCCCTGCCCTGCACCCACCTAGAGCCAGCCTGAGCCGCTCACACGCACCGAGCTCAGAGGCAGCCAAAGGGCAGGCAAATGCCACGGCCCCCCCCTGGAAAATCGATGGGAGAGCCAGTGCCCGGAGCCTTTGTCTCCTCGGCACCCCGGAGGCTAAGGGTTAAATGTCCCCACCAGCCTGCTGGGCCACGGCCTGGAGGAGAATGTGGCACCTCCCATCCTGCACCCCCAATCGATGCCGAGCCCGCCCCCTGCAGCCCAGCCTGAACTGCCGGCCAGCCAGGGTCCGGGCGTGCGCCTGTCCACCTGCGTCTGCCCTGCCGGGGCTGGAGCCCACAGCGCGGCCCCTCGGAGCCCCTCAGACCTGGGGTGCCTTCCAGACCCGCCACTGTCCCCAGCCTCGTCCCCGGGCAGGCAAAGGGCAGTCCGGGAGCCCTGGAGGGCAGCAGGCCCAGCTCTGCGGCGAGCTGCGGGGTCCGGGTGGGGCAGGAAAATGGGGTGTGCGTGTGTTTGTGTGTGTGCCTGTTGTGTGTGTGCCTGTTGTGTGTGTGCGTGTGGGGGCGGTTCTGCCGTGGAGTCTCCAGGGGCCCAGCCTGCGGGGGCTCCTCACTCAGCATCTCGTGGATTACCCATGGTCCCCGTGCGCGGTGCCTCTGCTCTGTGCAGCCTGCACACACATGCCTCAGTTTCCCCGCCTGCTCCTTGCTCCCGCCCTCAGGCCTGCTGCGTGTCCCCGGCGGGGCCATCCTGGCTGTTCTGTTTGACCTCTGAGGCTCACGCACGACTTCGCTTTGCCCTGGCGCTCACCTTGTGTGCAAGCTCCGGGACAGACGCACGGGGAGCCCTGCCCACAAGATGCCCGCTGGGGTGCTGGCCAGACGGTGCCGACCCAGCTCTGCTCACTGTGTGGTCCCCAGAACTGCCAGGCCTGACCCCTGAGTGCGGAGCCAAGAGTAACCCCGGGGCACCGCTGGGTGTGGCCCCAGAATAAACAAACCGAATAAACAACGCAAGACGGAAACATCCCTCAAAGCCCTTTCAGCGTTTTCCAGGTGACGACCCGAGTGCTGAGGGGCCTCCTTCCGAGGAAGGTTCCAGAGGTGAGACTCTGGGCCGCAGGCTCCAAGGCGAGGCTGGCTCGGCGGCGGGGCGCGGGCACGGGCCAGGGTCCTTGGGGTGCAGCCGGTCTCCTCCGTGTCTGCCGTGGAGACAGGCCCGCACGCTGCTGCTCTAACCCGCGTCACGCAAGCAGCAGGGAGCTCTCCCGGCGAGGGCCCCGGGATATGCTTCTCGGCATATTTCATGCAAACTACCTCAGCCATGAGATCTGACGGCTCGTGACCGGTGGCCCCAGAAGCCCGGGGAGCCGAGGGGTGACGTCGTGAGAGGCTGGTGGTCTCGCCCTCCGCTCTGTGCCCCCCGGCACCCCCCTGCAAGAGCGTTTGTGAACCTTCTGCCCTGCCCCCTCCCGCGTGTGGATGGCGGCGGTTACTACCCACGCACGCCTCCTCGTCCTGGCTGCAGCAGGGAGGGCCGTGAGGGCCGGGTGACCCTCGGAGTCGGCACGAAGCCTCTGTCACCGTCTCAGCACGGAGTATCTGTGGGAACAGCAGACAGAGAAGGTACGAGAGGGTTGGACACGAGTGCTCCAGCCCTACAGTGTCCGGTGGGGCTGACGGTCAGCGCTGCCCCCGGGACCACCCGTGTCTTCCTGAAAGGTCTTCCAAGCACGCGGCGACACGCAGGGCCGGACTCCGGGGCCCTGAAAGATACAGAGCCTCGGCCAGAGACAGACGGGGAAGGTGCTTGCACACGGCCCAGCCAGGGTTCAGTCCCCAGCACCCTGTCTGCTCCTGATCCCTCCAGGATGCCTGAGCACTGAGCCAAGAGTGCACCCTGAGCACTGCCAGGGGCAGCCCCACCATGCCAAAAAATAAAAATAACAAAATCAGTAAAATGCAGACCCTTTTTAAAAAGAGACAAAAGGGAAGAGACTTCCCTCAGATGCGGGCCCTGCGGCAGCCCTGGCCAGCCCCGGACCCCGGCTCTGAAGCTCCCGAGTGAGTGACCTACCCAGGACAGCGGGGTGGGGCCACCGCCCCCCCACGTCTTCCCAGGGGACTGCGAGGCCTGGCTGCAGGCACCTGGTGTGGCAGCTCGTCCCTGAGCACTGGGCCCAGGAGCTGCGGGCTGAGGCGCTGCTTGTCTCGGAGCCGTGCTGGCTGGAAGCTCGAGCCCTGAGCTGCGGGGCCAGGGCTGTGGGGCGGGTGCCTCGGGAGAGGGGGCGGGTCCCGGTGGGATGTACCCAGTGACTCCTCTGCCCTCCAGGCTGCGGCAGCCCCAGTGTGACGGCTCTGCCTCTGACCCCTCAGCAGCCTGGACCCTGTGGGGAGAGCCCCATGGTGTCACCTCGGGGCACTCCGTGCTCAGTGCTCCATAACTGCTCTGCACACAGTGCTCGGGGCACCGTGAGGGGGTGTCTTGGGGGCAGAACCTG
This sequence comes from Sorex araneus, assembly GCF_027595985.1. Classification (NCBI taxonomy): domain Eukaryota; kingdom Metazoa; phylum Chordata; class Mammalia; order Eulipotyphla; family Soricidae; genus Sorex; species Sorex araneus. The sequence continues at coordinate 195,532,836 of NC_073302.1, read as the reverse complement.
GGCTGCCAGCCTGCACCCCTGCCTCCAGTCCTTCCTGCTCTTCGCGGGGCATCTGCTCCCCGTGGCCTCGCCGCGGGCAGCTCTGGGCTCTGTCTTCCCCATCCATGTCTCGGCCCTGCAGGGTGCTGGGCTCCTCCCAGGGCACCCCTGCTCCGTCTCTGCCGCTGACCTGCTGGGAGCCTGGGCCTGGGCAGGGCCGGCTGAGCCTCCTGGGCCCGAGCCTGAGTGTCCGAGGGTTCGTCCAGCTCCCGAGCTGCCCACTCCCCTCCCTCGGCCCGGCTCTTCAGACCGTGCTCCTGCGCCTGGCTCCCGCTGGCTCTCTCCGGCCACGCCCCCTCGCTCTCGCTCCGGCCACGCCCCCTCGCTCTCCGGCCACGCCCCTCGCCTCCTCCACGGCAGGCCCTTCCCTTCTGCCTTTCCTGCAGAGCTGCTGGGCGTGAGGACGCGGGGGGGGGGGGGGGGGGGGCCGCTGTGGGAGGGGCTCGGGCTGGGGTCAACCCCGCCACGCGGGACAGAGCTGGGCGGCAGCAGAGACTGCCCCTGGGTGACTCTGCTCCCATCCCCCGCCTCGGGCCGACCGTGCCCCTGGCCTGGCCCCAACCTGGGCCGTGCGCTCTGCCCCGGCTGACAGTGTCGCTGTCACCGGCCCTGCTCGGGGCCCCGGGCAGCCGCCTGCCGCCTTCCTGGTCTGCAGCAGCATCTGTAGTGCCTGGTGGACCCCGGGCCTTGGCCCACGCCAGGTCCCGTGTGGGGGCCGGTGCACTGGGAGGGTGTGTTGGGCAGAACAGAGCGAGCACCTGACACCTCGGAGAGGCCCCGTGCCAGCAAGCCACGGGCTGGGGGCCCCAGGTGGGGTGACGGGGTGGGGCCACGGGGTGGGGCCCCGGGGTGGGCTCACACAGCTGCGGGGCCCTCGGGGCCTTGCTGGGCGCCCGTGTCGGGGCTCTGCTTCTCTGGGGGCCTTAGCCCACGTGCAGGACCCTGCCCCCATGCGGGGCACTGAGGCCTGCACAGTGCCAGCCTGTGTTAGCTGGGTCCCCCGGCGAGGTGGGCCGAGCCTGCAGCCAGGGCCCTGGACCTGGTGGCTCCTCCCCGGGGCGGACGCCCACAGCCTCACACAGAGACGCCCCAGAGGCACGTGTGGGCCGGCACAGCTGCCCCTGATGGCCCTGGGTGAGGGTCCCAGGAGAGCCCAGCGGAGAGGCGGGGGTCATGGAGGGGGCAGTGGTGCCCAGGGCTGGACGGAGGTCAGCATCAGCGTGCAGGTAGCCCAAGAGCAGCCCGGGCCCGGCCAGCGTGTGCCCAGCCAGCTGCCCTGTCTCCGGGCGGGCAGAGGACGGAGGAGCTGCAGAGGGTCCCCGGTGGGGCTGGGAGGAGAGACTAGTCGCATGGCCGCGGACACTTGCCCCAGACGGCTCGTGGGGGGCAGGAAGGAGGGTGCCAGGGGAGAGGCTGGGCACTGCCAAGGCTGGTCCACAGCAGACTCCCTCTCACATGCTTCCAGAACCTTCTCTGGACCCCAATGGAGTCTGGTCAGCAAGTCTGCCACTCTCAAAGCTACCCTGACATTTCATTTGTCAAGTTCAACCCTTTTTATTGGGGCGGGTGGGGGGTTGAGCCTGGTCCTCACTCCTCCAGGAGCCCTTCACCATTTTCAAACCACTGGAGAGAAAGTTCCCGAAAGCACCTGCACACTCTCCCTCAGGTCAGCCTTCCCCCTCACCCCGGTGCCTTTATTCCCGGCCTCTGTGGTCGGCCGCCTCTGTGTGACAGAAACTTCGGACGTCTGGTCAGTTGGGGTCTCGGGCACCTGGGAACATTTTCACATGGGCGAAAGGAATTAATACTTAGAGGCGGCACCTCAGACTAGTCAAACAGGCTGCTCGCTGGAGTCGCGCGGTCTCTGCAACACCAAGACCGACTTCCGTGGGCCGTGCCACGTCAGACCAGATCTCACGCAGGAGCCGCCACGGCGGGCGCGTCCCAGCCTCGCCTCTCAGTGTCACCTCCCGTGGACGCGCTCGGCTAAATTACCGAAAATAAAACGTATAGTAGGATACATTGCAGCCATATATTGTGTACAGTTTGTATATAAAAAAAGAAAGAATGATTAAAAGTCGATGAGAGACTGTTTATAAATCTTGATTGCTTCATAATTTTAACTTTGAGCAACATTTTTATCATAATTATAGGCTTTCTTAAAGCATTTATGCAGATTGTCGCTGCTCAAAGGGGTTTATTCCATTTTGGTATAAACTACACTTTTTTTCTTTACGAAATCTCTCTCGGAGCTCCGCACGGCCCGCTCTGCGCTGGGCTGGAGGCGAGTGTCCGAGGCCGGTCTGGGCGCACCAGCCCTGCCCTCCTGCTCCCGCGCCCAGGCTCTCCCGGGCCCCTCCAGCGAGGGACTCTCGGTCCCGTCCTCAGCCCGCAGGCGGAGGCCTGAGCCTCTGAACAGCTTCCCGAGTTCTCCCTCAGGAGGGAGCCTGGCGCGGGCCCCGCCCACGGTGAAGTCACGGGGCGGCAGTGTGGACTGGGGAGTGGGCAGGGGGGCCCTGGCCAGCGCTGCAGGGGCCGCCGACAAGGGCCCAGCACCCCCAGGCTCCGGCAGAGACAGACTCGGGGCCCCGGGAAACCGTCTCCTCCTTCTCCCAAGGACTCCCCGCTTGGCCCACGTGCTCACAGACTGGCCCGGAGCGGGGGCAGCCACAGATAAAGGCCAGCCCCCTCCCGACCGCTGACCGTAGAGAGCCACGGCACTCCCTTCCGGGAGCGAGCGTCCACACCACACCAGCTCCCGGGCAGAGAAAGGGCCGGACAGAGCCTGCAGCAGGGAGAGGCCAGCACAGGCCCTCTGGCACCTCAGCCACGAGTGCAGGGGTGCCCCCAAGCCCGAGGCCCCGATGCCACTGCACCCCACTCTCCCGGGACAGGTCAAGGTGGGCCGTACCCCGCGCCTCACAGCCCGCCCAATAGCAGCCCCGCCTGGGAGCAGCAGGGGTGCCCACGGCTCGGGTGAGTACTGTGTGTGTGAGTGCTCGTCCCACAGATGAGCAGGTCCCCGGGACCTACGTCCTGCCGGCCAGCAATGGGCTCTGGGTGGAGGGAGAGGCCGGGGCCACTCCCAGGAGCCCGACGCCGACCTCGGGGGGGAGCAGGAGCGCAGGGCTCAGACGCGTGGTCAGCAGCAGAGGACTAGGCTCTCCCTGGCCGGGGCCCTCCGTCTGCCGTCCCGCACGCCCGCCCCGGGCCTCCCCGACCCTTCTCCAGACAGAATCTCAGCCCCGCACTCGGCACACTGAGCACGCGAGGCCTCGCTCCTGGCCTCCTTCCCCGGGACGAGGCCTCCACAGCCCCGCCCGGCTGCCTGCCGAGGCCCTCTCTGCCCTCCTGCGACCAGGAGACATGCCCAGCAGCCTGGGCAGCGCGTGGACGCGGCTGAGTCCGTGGGACAGCGCCGTTTCTTGGTGGATCTGGGTAAGTTGGGGAACGCGAGCTTAGAGCCAGGCCCCAGGCCTCGGGGTCCCACAGGCTGAGCCGCACACAGGACGGGAAGCTGTCCAGACGCGCCCTGAGGGAGGTCTGCACACGGGCCACTAGTTCCTGACACTGGGAGAACAGGAGGCGCAGATGCCCCTCGACTCCCCGTGGACTCCCGAGTGCTAACGCCTGACCCCGTGGGCGTGGGTCACCCGTGAGGTCCCGCCCAGCAACACTCCTCCCTGAGGGGGGCTCCGGGGGCGCAGCAACAGGTGAGCTGGAGAGAAGGAGGGAAAGTGGGTTCCTGGGGGCCCTGGCCATGGGCCGCCTTCCGGGGAGCCAGAGCCTCAGAGCAGCCCGGCCCTGCCCCGCCTCAGCCCTCGCCCGTGGGCCCGGCTCTCCCCTGCGGGGGAGCCGCGTCTCTCCAGGAGAGCCCCATGTCTCCCAGAGCTCTGGAGGCCCGTCTGCTTGGACCCTGTGTAGCAGAACCCGAACGCTCTGCTCCGACCTCAGGCTGCGGGAGTAAGATCTGAGGGTGAGGCGTCGGCAGAGCACGGCAGGCCACGTGGCCGTGGTCTGCGGGCCACCGGCCACGGGGAGCTGGGGACCCGGCAGCGGTGTGCCCCTGAGACGCGTCTGGGCAGGGGTTGGGAAGACGGTGCAGGGCACAAGAGCTGCGAGGGGCACACGGACGTTCTGGCTGGGAACACGCTGTCCGGAAACTCACAGGGGCCGAGTCCTCAGAGACCCCGGGCACTCCCGGGACCCAGGGCCCACCTGCAGACCCACAGCCTCAGCCCGCAGATGCTGGGGTCCGGCCCAGGGGGGTTGCCGCCCCGCAGGAGGAGAGACCGCTGGCCCCTCGGGCAGCCTCCCCGGGGCGGGGAGGAGCAGGACGGGAGCGGGCAGGGCTGGGGAGGGCAGGGTGAGGGCCGGGGAGCTGGCGGGCCACAACAGGCCGCGGGCACACGTGGGTGCCCACAGGCGGGCTCATGCCGTGCACACGGCAGCTCCCAGCCTGTGGAGATGAGACATGAGCTTGACATCTGTTTGCCAGAGTGTTCCTCCCGGAGCCTCACACCCTCTATTAAGTGACGGGAGCGCGGCAGCCTGTCAGAGCTGAGTGGCAGCTGCTCTGCTCAGGAAACCGCTCAGATATTCGCAGGTTTCCAAGCTTTATGTGGTGTTGTGCCCAATCTTTCAGCGACTTCACATGCAAAATATAAGTCAAAGTTTTAAATCTGGATTCCAAAACGTTTCCATTTTCCATACGAAAGGAAGAAACACCCAGGAAGCCTACAGGAGACGTCCTGCGCCCGCGTGCCTCTGGTGCCCAGGCGAGATTCCTGCAGAAACCCGTTTTCAGGGAAAAAAACGAGAAGACACATCCCCGCAGTTCAGAGCTGACAGGCCACAGTGGGCTTCACCGTGGAAGGGGCAGGCTACTCCCCCCCCCCGCTGCCCCCCCCACACCCGCCCTCCCCACTACACAGCGCTGTGCGATTAAGAAATAATTTGCAAATGACACAATGCGTCTCTCGATGAAGGTCCATTGAGTAAAAGTCATGTGGGGTTTTGTCTCCACAATTAGAGCTGCAGACAAGGATCTGGGGAGGTGCAGCTGCAGCCCAGGACCGGACAGATGAGCCGCCCAGCCCTGCTCCCGCTCAGGCTCTTCTCCGCGTGGTCCTTTGCTGTCATTCTCCCGGAGGAAGCCAGGCGGCCTGTGGGACCCGGATAGTCACTTGCTTTTGAAACGCTTCCCTGAGCTGCCAGGGTGCTGGTTCTAAGTCCCCAGTGCTGCTGCTCAGGGCTGGGACGAGGAGGCGGAGGGAGGAGGGAGAGAGACAAAGAGAGGCAGGCGGCCCACACACCTTCCCCAGGGGCCCTGGGCCCCACCCTCCCCAGTGCTCTGGGCCAGGCCCCACTGCTGCAGCACTGGGGCGGGGAGTGTGGCCCAGACACGCCTGGCTTGGTCCAGGCGACATTTCCCTGAGAGCTGGTGCCTGTAAGGATCCCTCCAAGGCCACCGGGCAGCGGAGCACCACACCTGGCTCATGGGCAGAGCGGTGCCCTTGATGAAACCACCACCACCACCCCTCTGAATAAGGCGGGGTCAGGTGTCCGTGGGGGAGAACAAAGCCGCAGACCCAAAGGGGAACCTGGGGGACAGTGCGGACCACCTAGGGGACTCACACTGGGGGGGTGCAGAAGTCCTCCCTAGAGAGTCTGGGATGACCACCAGAGTCAGTGCGGATAGAAATGACTGTTTTCAGGGGAGTCTGGCCGCTCAGGCTTTCCAGGAAGGGGAGGGGTGGGGTCCGTGAGGGGGTGGGGGGCATCCGGCCCAGGAGGGTTTGGGGGCGGGAGCAGGGGAGACCTACCGGCAGACCCGGGACTGGGGTCCGGCTGTCCTGGGACCCGGGGGTCCGCGGGGGAGGGTCCACGGGGCTGGGGGACCATCACCCGGCCGGTCCCGGGGTGGGGCGCGCGGGCGCGGGGACGTGGCGGCTCCACCTCCCGCAGCTGCTCGCGAACCAACTGCTCGATTCTATTCACTGTCGAGGAGGAACAAAAAAGTGGCTATTTATTCGAATACTTGTTTGGTATTGTTCGCGCCGCACAAAAGGCGTTTCATTATGTGGAGGGATCCCCTTTTCCCAGCGAGAAACAATAACGTGAAATTGTCTCGCAAGGCCTTGCTATCGGTAATAAATTCCCCGTCCCGGCCGCGCCCGGCGCGCGTGTGCCGAGGGTGTGCGAGCGGCCGCGTGAGTGCGCGTGAGTGCGCGTGAGTGCGCGTGAGTGTGCGCGCGTGGCGGCGGCGGGCAGGCTGCGGGAGCGGCGCGGCCGGCGGGCAACTACCTGTAAGTGCCCGCAACTGGCGCGCGGGGCCGGCGCGGGGAACAGGTGGGCCGGGGGCCGTTCGCTTACCTGGAGGCGCACTCCGCCCCTCGCCCTTGGGGCTGGGCCGCCCCCTCCGCGGCCGGGACGGCGAGGGCGCGGGGCGCAGGGCGCGGGCGGACGCGGGGGGCGGCGGGGTCGGCGCCCGGGACGGCGGCGCGGCAGAAAACGGCGTTTCCGAAGCGGACGCTGCCGCGGCGCGCGGGGGCTGGGAGCGACGCCTTCGCCTCCCGCGGGCGGACCGGCGGCCCCGGCCGCGCGGGGACCGACGCAGGGAGCGGGGGGACGGCCGGGGCGCACGGCGGGCCGGCGGCGCGGGTGCGGGGAGGCCCGGCCCGCGCGTCCTCCCTCCTCCTGCGAAAGGCGGCTCCGGGCGGGAGCGCTGGCGGCGGCGCGGGCGGGCGGGCGCGCGGCGGGCGGAGCGGGCGGGCCGGGCGCGGGGCCGGGCGCGACTGGGGCCGTCGGCGAGCCCGTTTCCCGCCCGCGCGCGCCCCGGCTGCCGAGAGGGCCGCGGGCCGGCCGGGGCGCGCTCCTTTGTGGCGGGCGGGCGCGGGGGGCTGCGCCGACGGCACGGGCGCTGGCCCCGCGACCCGGGGTGTGCAGGAGCCGGACGGCCAGGGCGGGGCCGGGGGCGGGACTGGAATTTAGAAGGGAGGGAGGGAGGTGGGGTCCCGTCTCGGCCCCCGAACGGGAGTCTGTCATCCGGCGCCCCTTCCCCACTTGGACCCTGCCAGGCGGGGCTGGGTCGTGCGGAAAGGAGAGACCCCGGTGGCCCAGGGTCCGCCCCAGAAGGGTCCTCCCCGTCACGTTCGCCCCGTCCAGGCGGCGTCCCGCATGGGCCGATGCGGGCGGGTTCCCTCCGGCGTCCCGGCTCCATCTGCGCGGAGGAGCGAGCAGGGCCGAGGTGCGAGCGGCGCTGCGGGAGCGGCGGGGTCTGCGGGGAGGGGGACACTGCCTGCCCCGTGCGCGGGGCTGGCTACTCGCTCCGCAGCGGATGTGCGCGAGAGCCAGCACCCCGGCTGCCTGGCGGCGCCTTTGTTCCAGGGCCACCGCCAGAGCCCTGGGCACGTCCAGCGCGGGGCCGGCTTCCCAGCCCTCCTTCGCCAGTCCTGTGGAAAGCCTCCCTCCACCCGCACGGCTCCCTCCCCGGCCCCAGGTTCAGGGTCAAAGGTTCTGGTTGCCCTTGGGACAGCCTGGACACACTCTAGGTTTCTTTCTGATTCCTGAGTGTCCTGCAGATGGGACCCTGGAGGCCCACTTGGGGTGGGCGTCTGGTTCTTCCTGACATCCCTGCAGACGCCCGGGGTCTGGCCCCGCACCCTTTCCCTGGCGGCACAGCTGGCTTCTGGGGGGTTGGAGGAGCCAGGACCTCTCACCCCAGCCTCTCTCCGCCAGAGTGGGGGGTGGCGGCAAGGCCCCCCCCCCCCCCCCCAGCCCACGACCCCCTTCCCACACGCTGCTCTCTGAAGTAAGCCAGGCATGCCGCTGAAAGGGCTTGAAATGGTGTCAACGTGATGTTTCAATCTCATTGAAAAGTGTATTAAAGGACAAGATGTGATTTCTGGCAGATGCTCGGATGGAGCAGAGATTGGCGCGTGGCCTCCCTGGCGTGCGTTGATATTGCAGCCGCAGAGCTAATCTAATTTGCAATAACAGGGATGGCCCAGGGGCCGAGGCCCTCCTGGCCCTTCATTCCTTCCCCAAGGCGACCCCTCTCCAGCGGCAGACACTGACTCAAGGGGGTTTCAGCTCTTCCCCCACATGCTGATGCCCTGGCCCCACCCAGGGAAGCCCCCACACACACACTGGGTGCCAGAATGGACGGCTGACGCCCGGCTGGCAGCGCCCCTCTGTGCTCCCGGGTTACCTGAGACCTGGTGCACCAGGGCAGGTGTGTTCGTTCTCACAAATGGGGGTCCCAATCCTTCCAATCCAAAAGTTTGATCCTGTGCTGAGTCTTCACAGGCTTCTAGAGAAAAGCCAAATGCATCGACTGTCTTGTCGCTGGGCTTTGTATTCTGTGATCACACCGGGCACGCGTGTTCTTTACCAATAAAAAACTACTCACGGTAGAAAATTACAACTTTTGTACAATGTAAAAGGTGTATTCAAACTGTTAATTACGGGGGTTCATGTAAATGGAACTTTAGCAGTGACCCATTTAATTTTGTGGTAATTACTGACAGAATAAAACAAGGATGAATCACAATACAGTATGTTTATGTGGAAGGAGAATATTGCATTCAAGCAGTTAAGCCAAGGAGTAAGAAAACTTGGGGGGTGGGGGTGCAGGACTAGGAAAGGACACCCAAGCACATCGAAGCCGAAGTGAAGCCGCCTGCCCCGGGTACCGGGCACCGAGAGCCCGCCAGGCCCCGTCCTCCTGCTGTTCCTGCTCTCCTGACTTTCAGGACTTCCTGCAGGAACCTGGGATACCCAAGAAGGTGTGGGCAGTGCCAGCTGCCCCCATGCTGGGGACAGAGTCCTGGCAGTCGCATGGGCTGCAGGCTGAGGCCAGACCCCTGTAGACAAGTGGGTGGGCCCTGGAGGCTCCCTCTGCCCAAGCCCCTTCCCCAGGCCCAGGCCCTTCGGACGCCTGCTGGGCTCCGGCGGAAGTGCCCAATCCTTGGGGCAGGGAATGCCAGCACGGTGATGCTGGTTGCTGCACTTCTGGGTGGGCCACAGGCCAGGCCTGGGGTCCCCACTGGAAACTGCTCTTTCCCTCCAGGCCCCGGGAACAAATGTGTAGACCCAAGGGTGCACCCAGATTGCCAGCGCCAGAGACTAAGAGAGTGGCCGGGAGCGGACCCCTCTTTAAGGGACCCCCAAGCCGGGGCTGGCTCATTTCTCCATCAAATACTGGACCTGGGGGTGCCCTGGAGCTCAGGCCCTGTCCGCCCCTTCGCCTCCCTTCTCCAGCGTGCTGGGGAGAGAAGGGCCAAGCCAGCAGAAGCCGCAGAGGACACGCTGCTGGTCGGGGCGCGGGGACCCCACGGCCGCCAGCTGGATGCCCCTTGCTGCCGGCCTTCTCGCTCCTCTCCCATTCATAAACCTGGTGGCTCCAGACGCAGCTTGAATATTGACGTCTCTCCCCCGACTGCTCCGCCGTTAACCCAATTACAGAATTCATCAAGAACTGTGTCGAATTATCTCTTTCCATACACTATCAGCATTAGCCTAATTAAAAGCTATAATGTCTGATATAATGATTAAATCGTTAGCTCTGCTGTAGGGAAGCAATATTTTGTTTTCCCTTCAATTAGAAGCTGATTGAGGTTTTCAGAGCAGGTCAGCTGTGAAATTTGAATTATATGTGTGAGCACTGCTCACAGGGTGAGCCCCTACTCGAAAGCTTGCAGATTCTCCAAACGCTTTCCCCCGAGAGCCCGAGGCGCAAACAGCCGTGGCTCGCCCGCGCGAGCGCCCCCGGGAGCCGCGGCGTCCGGCCGGCCGCGGATGGCTGGGACCGCGCCCCTGGCCCCCGCCTTGCGCGCGCCAGGAATCGCCTCCAAACCGGCCAGGGTCGGCGGCGGGGAGTCGCGGGCCGCGCGCTCAGCAACTCGTCCAGGCGCGCGCTCGCCCCGACGCCGCGCCGCTCCGGGTCGCCTCCCCGCGGGCCTCCTCTTCCCCTCTCGGGCGCCCCGTCTCCAGGACTTTTCCGCTCTCTAAAACAAAAATAAACTAAGCGAAGAACTTTGGTGCTTCTCTGGCTTTCCTCTGCGGAAGCTAGGGGCCGAGTGGGCCGAGGCAGGGCGCAGAGCAGGAGACTGGCACCCCGGGAGAGCGCCCCGGCCGGGTCGCGCCCGCTTCCGTCGCGTGCGGGGACCAGGAGAAGGACGCGCGGACCAGGGCCTCGGACCCCGAGCCTCTGCGCGGCCAGCAGACGGCGATCGCGGCCCGCATGCGCCGGGCCCGGCAGACGCGCCCCCGGAGGCGGCTGCACCCGGAGCCCTGACTCCGCGCCCTGGGCTGCACCGCGGCGGGCGCCTCCTGTGGGCGGAGGTGATCGCCGGGACGCCCTCCTGAGCCCTCCGGGCCGCGCCCTGCCTCGGCCTCTGCAGCCCCATCACCCACGCTAAGGCCTGCAGAGCCGCGTCCTCAAACACGGGCCTGGCACTTCGGGGCGGCTTCGTCGGGGAGGCCCCTCCAAGAGCCCTCACTTGGCCTCCGAGCGCCTCCGGGTCGCAGCGCAATCCTGAGCTACAGGATAGCCGAGCTGGCGGTACCGCCCGCAGGTCGCCTTTCCCAAGGCGGCGGGTAGTCCAGGCTGCGCTGGTCCCCGGTGCCCCAGCTGCGACTTTGGGCCGCTCCCTCAGACCTCTGCCAGGCCATCTCTGCTCACTGGGCGCTTGTGCGGGAAGTCACCGCTGGCCCGTTAGGATTCCCGCGTGCTGGGGCGGGGTGCCGGGCCAGTGCCCGCTGTGCGCCTAGACCCACCCGGCAGCGTCAAAGCCGCAGCTATCCAGGCTGGTGGTGTCCGAGCCCTGACCGGGGTTAGTGGAAAGTCAGGGCCTCCGGATGGCACACACGCACACGCATCCTCTGTGCAATTCTGTGTGCATGTAGATATGCACACTCTGCGCATGCACACGCGCACATAGTCTGCACGAGCAGATGTGTCTCACACGTGTACATATACTCCCTGCACACCATTGTGCCAGTACGAATACATGCATGTTTATATCTGCGTGCACACATACAGGCATGCACACGTTAGTGTGTGCAGGTGTACACTGAGCAGTATCCACACAATATTTTGTTGTGTGGCATGTTGATATGCCTGCAAACTGTGTATGCATGTGTGTATCATACATATCATACCTATAACTTGCGTGCACACAAGTGTGTGTGTGCTTTCTGTGTGCCCCAGTGCACATCCAGAGGCTTCGTTTGTGCACGTATGTAGATATACAGAGCATCTATCCTCTGTATCCACACATGTAGCATGTATTATGAAGACACAGTCTGGGGGGACACGCATGCATTCCTATGCATAGATAGAGATAACCTTGTGCAGAAATGCATGAGTGTAGATTGCAATGCAGAAACATGTACATGTGCACATATATTGAGTGTATAATCAGATATGAATACCCGCACATGTGTATTCATGTGGCTTCTGATGGTGGCTTGGGTCTGAATTTCTCTGGGCGTAATTAGGCTCTGGGCTGGGTACCGGAAGCAGCTGTGCCTCTCCACGTCCAAGTTGGCCTTTTAGGCGTTTGGAGTCAAGCGACCTGGTGACACTCCTGAGTTTGATCAGCCCACCGGGAACTGCAGCTGGGGGCCAGCGCTCTGGGGTCTGGCTCCGAGTTCCGTGAAAAGATGGGGTTCTCTGTGCGCGTCTGGGGTGGTCCATGAGAAAGCCTGAGCTTGAAGGAGGTGCTGGCCTGGTGGTGCTGGAGTGGGGGAAGGGTCTCTCCGCACAGTCAGTGACGGGGACTCCAAGGCAGGCAGTCCAGGCTCCCGCCGGCCACTGCCAGCAAGCCTGAATGTGGCATGAATGAATCTTCGTGCCAGGATGTGCGGGCGCTGAGGTCTGGCATGCAGGACTCGCCCCGGCCTAATTGGCACAGGTCACCGCTGCCAATCATCTAGACCTTGGCAACAAGTGACCCCTGCTGCTGCCACTGAATACTGTGCACGCGGGTGCCCAGAGTGTGTGGTCACTGGGGCCCAGGGCACACAGCCGCTCCAGGCCTCTCGGTGGTAATGTGAGCGCACGCAAGGCTCCATCCACCTACCACCCTTTTAGACACCACCACGCAAGGGCAGCATCGCACTGGGGAAGGACTTCCAAGGCTCTCGGAGAAGGAAACGAGACCATTTCCAAGTCAGCGCCCAAGTTCCCGCAATGGCACTGCACTGCAGGGTGTTTATGAAATAAATTGCTCCATTGATATGGAAAATAATGTGCCAAGCAGGATTCAAACAAAGCATTTTCAGGGGGTCTCGGGCTATTTAGTTTACAATCTAAATTGAAAAGCAGAGGAAAGAAATCGTTCAGTTGCTAAGTGGATAATATAGTTTATAATTTGTAAACCATTTCCTTTATTTCAGGCTTGCTGACGTTCCATAACTGCTGGATATGGCTGCACACCGATCCTAACCCGTCCAAAGCCGGCCTAGCGCGCTCGCAAACAATGCTCTTGTTCTTTCTGTTGTTGTTGTTCATTCACAATGTAACCGATATTTGTAGGTAGCGCCTGAAACAAATAAAAGGGCTTAACAAACTTGATTGTCGAAATGAGAAGGTGCTGGAAAACCAAGTCTATAACCCAGATATTTTGTGAAAATGAATATGGAATGACATTTCCTTTTTTAATGTAATTATATATTATTCGACGCGTTCACAGCAGAACCCTGAATGCCCGGAATGAAGGAGTTTCATTAGCAGGGCCCAATCGCTGGCGCATCGCATCCTATGGGAACCGCGCAAGGGAAAAAAATTGTATTTTTTAACGCGACAGGAATAATCATAGTAATCGAGAGGGGAGAGTGTTATTCCAGCCCCTTGTTCAAGCAAATAGGATCAGAAAATTCATAACCTTGACGCTTAAAAAAAAAAATAGCGGATGGAGGAAAGGGGCCCCGGTATTCACTGCCCAAACACACTCAGAGCCGGACAACGAGGCAATCCTGCATCCCTAGAATAAGGGGTTCCCGGCTCTCTGCCTAGCCTCGAGCCGCCCGGGGCCTCCCGCCCAGGCGCGCCCACGCCGACCCGACCGGCACCGAGGCTGCGTCTTGGCGCGGGGGCTCAGCGCGCGGCCTCTGACCACTCTCCTGGCGTTGGGCGCTGGGAGCGCAGGGGCGGGGTGGGGGCTGGACGGGGTCTCGAGGGGGGCTCGGCGCGCCTCGGGTCAGGCCGCCGTTTAGCTAGGGGACCGCGGCGTGCCCGCGACGGTTCGGGAGCCCGGCCCGGCGTCGCGGTGGGACCCCGCGTGCGCTCCGCGGCAAGCCGCGTGCCGGGAGCTGCGCTGGTTGCGCGCTGGGCAGGAACAAACTTTGCCAACTGTTGTCGAGCTGACGGGTTGGCGCATCCGAAATCTGCCGCCGGGCTCCTCCGTCAACCCTAACCGGAGGCAGCAAACCGAGACGGGGGCGTGACTCTAGCCGCCCCCCGCCGGGAGGGAGAAGCGCCCGCACACACGGGCGGGCGGCCGGGCCGGGCGCGCGTGTCCCCGCGTGCGCGCCGGGGCGTTCGCACGGCAGAGAGGCCCGGCCTCCCCGGGCCGGCCGCGCCGCGGGGACCCCGAGCCCCCCGCTCTCCCCGCGCGGGGGCGGGCCGGGCCGCTCTCCGTCACGGGTCCCAGCCGCTCGTTAATCATCCGGAGCGCGCGGGCGGGCGGGCGGGCGGGCGCGGAGGGGGCGCTCGGGGCTCGCCGCCGCCGCGCGCGCTCAGGAAGCGACGCGGCTGTGACCCCCTCCCGGCCTCCGCCCCCCGCTTCCCGCGGGCCCCCGCCCCCCGCTCCCGCGGCACGTCACTCGCCGGCGCGCCATGCAAATCACCGCCGCCGCCCGCTCCCATTGGCCGCCGCGCGCGCTCTTAATGGCAGCCCGGGCCCCGCGTATGGCTGCTGGGCCCCGCGCGCCGCCGGCCCCGCGTGCGCCTCCGCTCCCCGCGCCCGGCCGCCCCGGCCGCCCCCCCGGCGCCGCGCTCCCCCCGGGCCCCCGGGACCCCACCTGCCCGGCGCACGCGGCGCGCCGCCCCGCCAGAAGTTGCCGCCGCCGAGCTGGAGGCCGCCGAGGACCGCGCGCGGTAGGAAGGCGGCGGCGGCGGGCCCCGAGCCGGGCCCCGCGCAGCGCTCGCGCGTCCCCAAAGTGGAGCCGCCGCTCGGCCGCCGCCGCACCCGCCCGGCCCGCGGCGGCGAAGAAGGCGACCGCGACCCCGGGCGCGCCGCGTCCCCTCCGCCGCGGCCAGCGGCCCGGGCGCCGGCGGAAAGTTTCCACCCGTGAGCCGGCGCGGCGAGCGCGTGCGTCCTCGCCTCCGCCCCCACCCGCCCCCATTCTTCTCTCCGCCAGGACCCTCGTGGCCCCCCACCCCCGCGCCCGGGCCGTCTATGCGTCGGGCCCGCTGACCCCGCCGGCCGCCCCGATGTACAGCATGATGATGGAGACCGACCTGCACTCGCCGGGCGGCGGCGCCCCGGCCCCCACGAACCTCTCGGGCCCGGCCGGGCCGGGCGGCGGGGCCGGCGGCGGCGGCGGCGGCGGTGGGGCCAAGGCCGGCCAGGACCGCGTGAAGCGGCCCATGAACGCCTTCATGGTGTGGTCCCGCGGGCAGCGGCGCAAGATGGCCCAGGAGAACCCCAAGATGCACAACTCGGAGATCAGCAAGCGCCTGGGCGCCGAGTGGAAGGTCATGTCCGAGGCGGAGAAGCGGCCGTTCATCGACGAGGCCAAGCGGCTGCGCGCGCTGCACATGAAGGAGCACCCGGATTACAAGTACCGGCCGCGCCGCAAGACCAAGACGCTGCTCAAGAAGGACAAGTACTCGCTGGCCGGCGGGCTGCTGGCGGCGGGCGCGGGCGGCGGCGGTGCGGCCGTGGCCATGGGCGTGGGCGTGGGCGCGGCGGCCGTGGGCCAGCGCCTGGAGAGCCCCGGCGGCGCGGCGGGCGGCGGCTACGCGCACGTCAACGGCTGGGCCAACGGCGCCTACCCCGGCTCGGTGGCCGCGGCCGCGGCGGCCGCTGCCATGATGCAGGAGGCGCAGCTGGCCTACGGGCAGCACCCGGGTGCGGGCGGCGCGCACCCGCACGCGCACCCGGCGCACCCGCACCCGCACCACCCGCACGCGCACCCGCACAACCCTCAGCCGATGCACCGCTACGACATGGGCGCGCTGCAGTACAGCCCCATCTCCAACTCGCAGGGCTACATGGGCGCCTCGCCCTCGGGCTACGGCGGCCTCCCCTACGGCGCCGCCGCCGCCGCCGCCGCCGCCGCGGGCGGCGCGCACCAGAACTCGGCCGTGGCGGCGGCGGCGGCGGCGGCGGCCGCGTCGTCGGGCGCCCTGGGCGCGCTCGGCTCGCTCGTCAAGTCGGAGCCGAGCGGCAGCCCGCCGGCCCCCGCGCACTCGCGCGCGCCGTGCCCCGGGGACCTGCGCGAGATGATTAGCATGTACCTGCCGGCCGGCGAGGGCGGGGACCCGGCGCAGAGCCGCCTGCACGCGCTGCCGCAGCACTACCAGGGCGCGGGCGCCGGCGTCAACGGCACGGTGCCCCTGACGCACATCTAGGCCCGCGACTCTCTGTACAGTATTTATCGCGCCCCGGCCGGACGCGCGGGGCCCCCGCGCCCCCGGGGACGAAGCGCGCGCGGGCGCCCGGCGAGGCCCGGCGAGGGAGGCCCCGCCGCCGCCGGCCCGGCGCCCGGCCCAGCCCGCGGCCGCGGGAGTTTTGTAGTCTACCGCTTTCGGGTTGGTTTGTTAATTTATACAAAGAGATTCCCACTCCCCTTTCAGATGGCAGCATTATATTCTGGGTTTTGTAAAACTTTATGTATCTGGAAATACCCCTTCTCCCCCCCACTTTTTTTTTTTTGGTTTTGTATGATTTCTTGTAAATGCATTGTGAAATTTTTATTTTAGCCGTTGCGTGGTGGGGAGGGGGGAGGGGGCAATTCAAATCATGTACATAGTTTCCTAAAAAGAAAAGAAAGAAAAGCCTTTCTTCTAAAAAAAAATTGGAAAGACCCCCCCCTTCTTTAAGAAATGCACTGAGTTTTGAGTGAATAAATTCGAAGAGCAAGAAGGTGCTCCGTGCCCCCTACCCCCATCGATTTGAAACGTGCAATTTGCTATGCATGTTTTGTGAGTTCAGAATGCGGTTGGTAAATCTGGAAAGAAAAGAAAAAGGAAATTAATTATCAGCATGAACTAAGTGTGAGGGTCCCCAGGGAGTGAGAGGGTTTTCAGGGAAGGGAGGAAAGTTACAGCCACACGCCGTAGATTTTGTAGAGTTGACAGTTTTAAGAAGGAACGGAATAATGACCCCCAGGCGGAGTCCGGTGGCCGGCGGCACGCTCGGTCTCTTGGAGGCGGGCAGGACACCTCCAGCTGCCGGCTGGCCCGGGAGGAGGAGCGGGGCAGAGACGCTGCAGGCCTCAACTAACCGCGGAAGAATGCCTGATCCCGGGAAAGCCCTCGCCCTCGGGCCGTTTCTCCCTGGGGGCGGGAAAGGGGCAAAGCAATCCTGCTGGCTTTCCTCCTGGCTGCACCAGGAAAGGAATTCCGTTGGTTTTTCCCCCACTGCTTCGGTCCCCACCGTCCCTCCACAGAACCGGGAATGTTTGTTCCCGAACTGGAGCTGAGGTTGTTTGATGCTTTAAATTTTTTAACAATATTTTTTCTAGGTGTTTATGGGTACATTGCAGGTTTTTTCCCACTGGAATTTAAAGTTTTCTGTAAAACCTTGTCCTCCAGTAATCTGACAGCATTAAATATTGCATTTAAAGTTATACTGTAGCAAATAAGTTTGAAATTAATCACAACGAAGATGATAAAATTATATTTTTGGAAAAAAACCACTTTGGGCTGATAAAAAAACATTGGGGACACCCGCCCCGCTTTCTGCCTCTCTTTCTTGTCCTGGGACACACAGACTGTCCATCCAAACTGGGCCTTCCTGAGAGGTCGGGAGAACCGGCCCTGCCCTGGAGAAGAGCTTTAAGTAAAACTTCCCTGGCAACTGATGTGTGTGAGTTTTTGGAGTTGTCTGATAATTCTGCTTCGACCACCCATTCCTTTAAGTGATGGCAAAAAAAATAATGGTGTCCACTCTCGAACAGGACAATAAAATTCTCTCTCTTTTCCTTCACTTCCCCCTCTGTCTCAGCAGCCCGACCCTTTGTGAAGCAGCGTCTGTCTCGAGGTCTGAGTGTCTTGAGGCTGCGTGTGTGTTTGGGGTGGGGCAGTGACAGACACACACCCTCGGGGAGCCTCGAGGTTCCAGGACGCTGGTGACCCCCACCCGGCCGGCTCTGAAACAGACCAGGCCCCACGCTGGCTCCTGCTTCCTCGGGTGGAGCTGCCGCTTGCGCCTGTGCCCGCCGCTCTCTGCTAGATTCTGGTCGTCCGCAGCTGGCCTGGACGGCACCGGTGGTCCTGCCTGCCGCATGGGGGAGAAGGGTTCGGGCTGTCAGAGTCGGGGGCGGTCAGCCCAGCCCTAGCCCCCGCGAGGAGTGCCCTCCGGGCCACAGGCTTCCTGTGGAGCGCCGCTTGGAAGCCCCGAGGCCTTTCCTGAAATTCTGCGCTGTCCTGCGGGTTGCCAGGACCGGGAGGAGGGCACCGAAACAGATCTCTTGCCAGAGCCCCTGTAAGAAGCCAGGCAGGCGACCCGGGAGGGGAGCTGGGCCTCGCCCGGCCGGCAGGAGGCCGCTCCGCTCAGCCTGTCCCTTTGGAAGGCGGCGGATGGGACAGGCCCGCTCGCTTGGCGAGTCCCTTTCTCGGCGGTTTGGCGCTGCCCCTCGGTGCGCTCCAGGGTCCCTGATCTCTGACCTGTCCTCTCGGTTCCCAAGTCAGGGGGCTGCGGCGCTGGGAGCCCCTTGGGGACCTTGCTCAAAGTTTGCTGGGAGGGGGGTGGAGCGGCGGGGCTCGCGCTCAGGACCGCTTACTTCGCGGGAGCCCCTTATTTTTTTTTGTTAAAACGCACGGCCCTTTCCCCGCCGCGGCCGGCGTTAAAACTCGGACACGCTGTCCCCAGCCGAGGAGACCCGCCAGCAGCCGGAAGCCGGCGCGGGACCGGGCGGGCCGCAGGGGCGCCGCGAGCGCAGCAGGTCGGTCCATGGAAGCCGCGCGCGGGAAGGCACGGTCCCGCGTGTCCTTGTCCCCGCAGCCCGCGCCGCCGGCCGGGCCGAGCCAGCCCGGGATGCGGGGCCCGGCGGGCACGTTCCAGGCCGCGGCGCGCACGGTGCGCCCCGCACCCTCCGGCGCCCCCACCCCCGCTTTCGCAGCCCGGCCCGCGGGGTAGGGGCTCCAGGAACGGCGGCGACGGCATTTAATAATAGGTTCGGTTCCTTGGAAACTTGGCGTGAAAGGCGCTCTCGGCCTTGGCGAGCTATTTTTCCTGCCTAACGATCGCGGGATTGAAAGGCCGGGCACGAGGGGGAGGGGAGGGGCGCGGGCCCCCCGGGGCGAGGAGCCGAGGGAGGTGGGCTGGGGCGCCCCCCTCTCCTGCCGGGCCCGGGTGGCGCGGGGACCGCGCGAGGGCCGGCGCGGGCAGGCGGGGGACGAGCGGACCCCTTAGCCTGGCCCCGGCCCAGGCCCGCCCTCCTCCGCCCGGCCGGGAGGCCCCCGCCGGCGCCGCCCCCTCCCCTCCCCGCCCCCACGGCTCGCCCCTTCCTCCCGGCCCTCCCTCTCCAGCTGCGCGCCCGCGGGACCCCGCTCCGCCCGCCCCGGGCCCCGCGGCCGCTCCTCGGCGCCTTCCCCGCGCCCGGCCAGCTCCGGCGCCCGCTGCCCGCGTCCCCCGCGGTCCCTGCGGCCCTTCTCCGGACGCCCCCGGCCTCCCTTTGTCTGGGCGGCCGCGGCTCGCCTGCGATCCGCCCCCTCGGCCGCGGCCTCGGCCGCTGGGGTCTGGCCGCGGGGCGCGCGGGAGCGGGACGAGCCCCGAGGCCTGGCCCCGACCCTTCCCCGTCCGCCCCGCGGCGAGCTCTGCGCCGCCGCAACAAGTGGGCGCCGAGGGGTCCCGGGCGAGGGGCCTTGCTAGAGACGGCGCAGACCCGCGCCCCGCGAACACGCTGCGTCCCGGAGCCCCCCTCTGCCCAGAGGCCCGGCCGCCCCGGCAGCTGGTCCTGCCCCCAGGGAAGCGGCCCCGTGTCCCCGCCGCCCTCAAGGCCCGCGTCCCCGTGTGCGGGCACTGCGCGGGGTCCCCATCCTCGCCTCACGGGGAGGGGCTGGACGGGCGAGGACGGGGCGGCCCTGGGGAAGGAAAGCGAGCGCGGCCGGGGGTGCTCTCCCTTAGCCGTCTGCTGGGGCTTTGCTGAATCACAGCAGCGAGAGTTTCAACGACTGTGACAAATAAATACCCGGGCAAATGACATGGTTCCAAGATAGAAAAATATCGTCTGTTTTGATAGCTAAATAGAGCAGGATTACCATATTTCCCTCCAAATTAGCTTTTCATCTTTAAATGAGAGAGAGAGAGAGAGAGAGAGAGAGAGAGAGAGAGAGAGATGGGGGGAGTAGTTTCTAAAACAGTGCCATGGGGCAGAACACCTCAGCAGTGAGGGCCGGGCTGCCACCCTGGTCGCTCTGGTTCAGCACACGCGCAGCAGGGCAAGTGGACTCTGAGTTTAAAAGCAGGAGGCAGAGTGCTCCTGAACGATCGCCAAGTGTCACCCATGGGGACAATTGTCAGTGGCAGAAACCCTGCACACTGCTCGGGTCTGAGCATCTCCCGGGCCAGCCCGAGGGGCTTAATTGCCCACAGCCCCTTGCCGCCGCTGTGTGCCAGAAGAGCCGGTCATCACATGCAAGCCTGGAAATAGTCAGCCAGTCAGATCAGGGGAAGGAAGCGGCTTTTGTTGGATTTTGCAGTCTCAGGAATTCGGCATTCACGGCGGAGCTGCAGTTTTGAGGAATTGCCGTGTCAGGCATGTTCCCAATGGGGAAATATTGTGAGTGTGGAGGAAGATTGGGCTGACAATGGGGAGACTGACAAGTCATCACCCAGACATTGTTTTCCCTCTCAGCACCCCGGAAATGCTCCCCAGGGTGGCGTCCGGTGGCCGAGGTCCTGCTCACCCAGGAGCACCCGGGAGGGCGGCCGAGGTGCTCCTTCCTGGGCCCCTGGGGCGGGTTCCAGGGCCTGACCACCAGGAAGGTGGAGGCACCCCCAGACTGCGTTCAAGAGGGACACGACCTTGAGCGGGAGCTGGGCGCCCAGGACAGGACTGGACAGCAGGGACACCACTGCCCCCCTCCTCGGCAGCGCCTCAGACCTCAGGCCCAGCTGCCCGGGCCACAGTTCCCTGGGAGACAGACCCCCAACTGGGCACCTCCACGCCGGCCTGGGAGAGCCTGGCCCCAGGGGTCCCTGTTGCCCAGGGGGGAGGGGGACACCAGTCAGCCTCTGTGGACCCTGTGTCCCAGGAGCATGTGTGGCCTCTGGGACCCCGGCTCCCCGCCCCCGCCTGGGCACATGTCACCTGCTGCCTGTTAGTTCACCTGAGAAGGTCTCAGAGGTTGTGGTACAGGGCGGACAGGGGGAGGGGGGCACACGTGGCCCCCAGTACCGCCCTGTGGCTGGGAGGGCTGGCCCAGGGTGTCCCGGAGCGGGCAGAGCCGGTGGGCACTGGTGCCACAGGGACCCTAGGGAGGGAGGGAGGGAGGGGGTCCGGATATGCCGTGCCTCAGAGCTGCGGGGACACTGGAGAAGCCCTTTACTTTTTACAAAGTGCTTTTACTTAATCGTTCCATCTGGATGCTTCCTGAAACACAGTTTCCACGAGCAGAAACAAAGTGTAACTGTAGCCTTGCGGTGAGAGTCTGGCAGGGGGACGGCCTGCGTGGCCACTGAGTGCCCCGCGTGCCCTGGCGCCTCTGCCCACCACTGCCTTCCCAGACGAGCTGCGGGGAGACCTTGCAACTCCTCGGGCCGTGACACTGAGCCCTGGCAAAGAGGGGGGCCGGAGCGCAGCCCGGGACCTCGGAGCACCCCCGTCCTCGGCTCCTGGAGGGACACACAGCCGGGGTCAGCCGAACCAAGGTGACAGTCACAGCCGCACCGGCATTGTCATCTGTGGAATGGGAGTGAGCTTCCGCAGCAGCCCCGAGACGGTGGGTGCCTGAAGTGCCTCTCTGAGTAGAACACCGGGGCTGTGTCACCGGGGCTGCAAGCAGGAGGGATGGGCTGTGTCGCCAGGTTCTGTCCCCCAGGTGCACGATGTGGCTGCCACCCCTAGGATGGCTCCCTGACTCCCGTGTCCAGTTGCAGGTCTGGATTGAGGTTGTGGAGGGAAACAGTATCTATCTGAGCAGCTGGTGAGAACATCACTTTTAAATAGAACACAATGAAAGAAATCTTCTGTACGAAGAATCAGAGCTATGTTAATATAAAAATTGCTACGGGGCTTTTAGCTAATTTCAGGAAATCTGATCACCTGTGCATTTTAGCTAGCGCTTTCGGGAGAAAGTGACACTGTCTTTGTTGACGAAATCATTCATAATTTTAACGGGTAAGGTTTCAGTGCAGGTAATCGGCACTGAGTCGAGAAGGGTGCCATTTCATGAAAGGCAGACATTCTTGGCTCCTGAGCCCACGCTACCGGCACCGTCCTTCTCCCTTTCTGTCCCCGCCGCCACCCTCTCCCCACACTGCCCACAGCTCCACGTCCCGGCTCTGTGCTGCTCTCTCTGCAGAGAGGCGCTGCTGGCCTCGGGGGAAGGCAGAGCTGGCCGGGAGACACGCCCGTGCATCCTCCAGCGCCCTGCCCCAGTGGTCCGCCAGAAGCATCCTTGGAAGACGTTGGCAGATCCCAGTGCTGGCGTTTTTGCCACCGGACAGCCGAGAGCGGCTGCAGGGCGGCTGAGGCTGCTCAGGGGACGCCGTGCAGCCTCGGCGTCTCTCCCAGCTGCCGGGGATCCGTCAGTGGTGTTCATCTGAGCAAGACACTGGAGGTAAGGATTTGCTTCCCATTAAAAAATTAGCAAATCATTTATTTTAGTCTTTAAAACTGAGAGTATTGCTAAAAATGTATTTTCAGTTTTAAAATACTATGAAATTTGGGTAGCAAACTGAATAATGCACTTATTAAGGGAAATTATATATAACTCTTGAGGTAATTAAAGCAACTGAGGTTTGATTACCCAGGATGTGTACATCACCTGTAATGACTATAGGTAGAAAAATTAAACTGCATTTAAAATTATAGCTGAAATGAAACGGTGCCATTGTAGTGTCATAAGACAAGCAAAAATATTTCAAATCCATTATAAGCCACGGATTCATTATCAAGTTGAATCATATGTTTTTCCAATGCCCTTTAGTGCCTCAGTAATTCTTTTCCCCCATACTTAGGCCATAAATATTTTTTTATCAGTTCTTTGTTAAGTAGTTCATCTAAAGAACTTAATAAACGGTTATAGCCTCACAACTTAGCAGCCATTCTCAAAAATAACAAAGATGGAATGAAAAAGCAGTTCCACTGTAGCCCCTGAAAGCCAGGTGCTGATGAAGGGCTCACTGGGGCCTGGGCCCTGCCCCTCTCGCAGGTGGGGCACGGGGCTGCCTCTGAGGGCAGATTCTCGAGTCCTGCGGCTTGGAGTTGAGGGACCCCTGGGTGCCTTGGTGTCAGGGAGGAAGGGACTGCTGTGGTCTGTGCCCTCCAGCCCCTCACAGTTCGGCCAGATGCCAACACCCACCTGCGCCTGCCTCCCCTGAGCCAGAGCCGGTGGCCTGCCTCTGAGAGAACAGCCTGCCGCTGCGAGCTGTGGAGCCACTGCCATGGGCTTCCCGAGGGCGCGAGGCACAATCGGGTGAGAGAGGGACCGAGGGCTGTCACACGCAGGAACCACGTGACACTCTCACACGTACACTGTACCGTGTGCATGGGCTACAGAATGATAGTGGGACACTGTCCTGTGTCCACTGTCACACATGTAAGATGCAGCGCAGTACACTCTCACGGAAATGTCACTTGTACCGGCTCTAGTGGTGTGCACTTTCACAGAGATTCAGTGTCGCAACAGAATACAGCATGGTGGACCGTCATACACTCCCCATCACAGTGGGGTACACTGTGATGTACTAGCATATGCACACAGTCACAATGGATACACTGTGATGTACTAGCATATGCACACCGTCACAGCGGATACACTGTGATGTACTAGCATATGCATGCCACAACAGGATACACTGTGATGTACTAGCATATGCACACCGCCACAGCGGATACACTGTGATGTACTAGCATATGCACACCACAACAGGATACAGTGTGATGTACTAGCATATGCACACCACAACAGGATACAGTGTGATGTACTAGCATATGCACACCACAATAGGATACAGTGTGATGTACTAGCATATGCACACAGTCTCAGTGCAATACAGCATGATGGAATAGCAGACATTCCTCATGGATACAGCAAGATGTACTATCATACATACACCATCACAGTGGGATACAGAATGATGTACTAGCATATGTACACCATCCCAGTGGGATACAGCGTGATGTACTAGCATACATACACTATCACAGTGGGAGACAGCGTGATGTACCAGCAACATTCCTCATGGGATGGAGCATGACGTACTATCACATGTACACCGTCACAACAGGACACAGCACGAGGTACCATCAGATGTTCACTGTCACAGTGGGATACAGTGTGATGTGCTGTCAGATGTACACCGTCACAGGGGCATGCAGTGCGATGTACTCTCAGGTGTACACCATCACAGTGAGACAGCATGGTGTGCTGTCAGATGTACACTGTCTTAGTAGCATACAGCGTGATGTGCCATCATATGTTCACCACCACAGTTGCATACGTAGTGACACAGTGCCAATATGCAGAATCTCATGCAGTATGCATTAGGTCACACTGGGTTCTAGCGGGCCGCACTGTCACATACGGGCTCTTACACTGCCCAGGACACGGTCTCTAATACAACAGGAGCACCACCAGCAAGCTCCTGGGCCCTGGCCCGCTCGGCCCAGCACCGGGCCAGCCAGCTGTGTGGACCAGGCTCAGCCGACTCAGCCACCAGCGGGCCAGGCCAGACTCCAGCCACCTGGGGTCCCGAGGACACACAGCAGGCACACACCATGGCACGTCCCTCCCTCCCAGCCCTCACTGCACCCCCCCGTTTTTTTTTTACGGAGCAGCCACAGTGCGGGGGGTCTCCACGGCCGCACTGTGGGACCCAGGGGTCGGCCTCAGGCCCTGCACCTGTCATCTCCTCAGCCCTCAGCAGCCCACCCCACTTGGCTGTGCCGCTCGCCCTCGGGGACCCGGAGGTCCCTGCACGACACAGCTGGACTCGGCTGCTCCGGACTCAGGGACACGGGGCCCTGCGGTGGGCGTGGACCTCGCAGCTCGCGCCGAGCCCCAGCAAACCTGAGTCCTGCTCGGGTCTGCTGCACTCACGGAGGCCGGTCTCGGCGTGCCCAGCTTGTTGCCTGACTCCGGAGCGAGTTCTCAGACGGGGGATACGTGTCGGTAGGAATTGAGACGAACACTTTCGTCATGTGCTTTACGGAGCAGCCACACGGACACTCGCTCGGAGGAACAGTCTCACCCAAGGCTCTGCGCCCCCTTGCTGAAGCCCCGTGCCGGGAGCACGGCCAGGGAGCCCACGGGCATTTCACTCACTGCAGGGGCACAGTGGGAGGGCAGTGGAGCTGTGGGGGTGTTGGCCAGGCGGGGCCTCGGCCACCCCTGGACGAGCAGGACAGACGGTCGCTTTGGCAGGAAGCAGGAAGCTGACTTCAGTGTCTATTACTTTCGGGTTTCTCTGAGTTCTGCGTGGGGGGAGGTTGAGGCAGTGATGAGAAGGCCGGGCCACTCTCACTGGAGCCCGAGGGCAGACACCAGGCGGGACCCCGTTTCCCGAAATCAGCTCGTGCCCGTGGTGTGGGGGACGGGGCTCTCTGCCCTGTGGTGACGAGCCTCTGGCCGGAGTGTCTGTGGTCAGGACTAGACCACCGGGAGGCCCCAGGAAGGGAAGAGGCGCCCAGGGCAGGTGAGGAGGGACAGTTCCCAGAAGCCGGGTGAGGAGAAGCCCCCCCCAGTGGCAAAGGAAGACCCAGAGTTAGCAGGGGGCTGGCTGGGCAGCCCTGTCCCCCGCGGGAACCCCCGAGGCCGCCAACGCGCTCAGACTTTGGCAAGGCCTCTGGGAGGCCAGACAGGTAGCCCACAAAAGTGGACTGGGGGTGGGGCACCTCGTCCAGTGTCGCTGCCTCCACCTTCGTCCACACCCCTGGAGTTTGTCTGCAGCACCCAGAGTCTGAACCCCCACCTCACCCCCAGTCTCGGGGGCTGCGCCGTGGCTCCTGGTGCCCAGCAAATCTGCTTGCTCTTGGCAGCGTGCTGCGTGCCCCCCCACGGACACGGGGACCCCAGGCACCGAGGGCCAGCAGGCAGCCCTTCGGTGGACAGGCTCTCCCACAGAGTGCCCCCGTGCGGCCCCTCAGGCCCAGTCCTGCTGGCCGTGTCCGCGCCGTGACTCAGACGGGGAAGGCGTGGCCCCCGGTCCGTGTGTGTCTGCACCTCTGAGAAATGCAGAGCCGGGTGCCCAGCCGTGGCCTGGCCGAGGGCCCCTGCCGCGGCCACTTCCCCAGGCTGCCTCCTCCCACACGCCCAGCACCGCTGCCCAGACTCTCCGCAGTGGCCTTCCCCGCGGCCGCCCGCGGCGCACGCCCACCCTCCACAGCTCTGCGCCCCCCGGCCTTCCCAGGAGAGGGGTGTGTCCCAGCGCTGCGCGCATTTACATCTTTTTCATTACTGAGTTTTGAGGGCCCCTAATGTATTCTAGATCCAAGACAGCTGCCTGGGGGGGGGGGGGGGGTTTCCTCCGCCCGTGGCTTGGCACTTCATTTCCTTGACAATGTCCTCGGAGGAAGGAAAGTTTTCCACTGGGATGGTGTCTGGGTTATTGGTTTTATTTTTCCTTGAATAGCTTAAGAATTGTGTACGGCACTGGAGTAATCTTTGCCACATTTAAGGACACGGGGGCATTTCCCGCGATTTCCTCTGGACACGCGCCACCCACGTGATTAGACGGGCGGGCGTGAACTCAGAACTAGCCACCGTGGCTGTGATGGCACAGCTGCCGGCCACAGCCGTGCTGTCACGTGCCGTTGGTGCTGCGGCCGGAGAGGGGCCACGCCGGCCGGGAGCTTCTCCGCACGTGCTCCGAGTCTGGGCCCGCGCCCCAGCCACAGCCACCCGGAGGGGCCTTTCCCACCCGGTACCAGCAAGGGGGAATTTTTCTTGCTTTTCTTGCATATGTTACTGTTTCATTCTAGTATTTTTTAAGACAATTCTTTTTCTATTAAGTCTCCCCAACACCTTTATTGGAAACCAAGTAGCCATCTGTGTGCCTGTCTGCTTTTTATTCTAGATCATTGATGTATCGGTTAATCCTCATGTCAGTTCAACGCGGTCTCGATTACTGCATTTTTAACATCTTGAAATCTTACATAGAATGTAAATCCTTTAATTTTTTATCTTTTAAAAATTATTTTGACTCTTCTCTGCCCTTAGCCTTTTCCCTATAAACTGTAGAATAAGCTCATCTTCTATATAAAAGAATCTTCCGCAATTTTAATTGGAATTTCATGGGACCCGTGGATAAATTTTTGTGAAAATGCATGACTTAACTATTGAGTTCTAAATATGTCAGGCCTGTTATATTCCTTTTCCTCCCCTCACTCATGTTTACTTTCATTTCTCTCAGCGATGCCTTCTGTTTCTCGATGCTGAGATCTTACACATTGCCAGAATATTTCACATGAGATTCTGCTGCTGGTTTCAGAATTTCTGTTTCTGTTTTTTATTGCTAATATATAGAAATACAGTTATTTTTAAATTTTGATGTTAACTTTGTAATCTCGCTAAATTCTTTGTTCTGGTTGCCTTTTTTTTTTTTTCAGATTCCCTGAGATTTTGACACAGATAATTCTACATCAGCCAGTAAAGACGTGTCGCTCCTTCCCCACCAGCTGGTGACGTCGCTGCTCTCTTCCCTTCCTGGGTGGGCTCCAGCTGCCCTCCCTGGCTCCCAGCCCCCGAGGCGCCCTTTGGCCCCGGCACCTGAACACCCCACCTGTTCTCTCCGTCGGCTTGTTTCCCGAGCCTGGCTTCAGCCGTGCCGTGGGAGTGCTTCCTCCACTCTGCCGAGCCTCGGCCCCGCCAGAACCGGCTCCCGGGGCTCCGTCTCTCTGCGTTTCTCTGTCTGTGGTGTGTGACTCTCACGGGTCGGACTCGCCCTCCCCGGGACCCTTCCCTTACTGTTCTCTCTCCTCTCCCCTTGCTCTCGCTGCTGCTTTCTTGGAGAGCATCTTCTGTTATTATACTGATTGATTTCCAGTGATCAGATTTTAGTATTCTGGGATTTATTTTGTTCCTGGGCGTGATGAATGATGCATAGAGTGTGTATGTGTGTATGTGTGTGTGTGTGCGCGCACGTGTGTGTGCGTGTGTATGTGTGCGCGTGTGTGTGTGTGTGTGTGTGTGTGTAGCAGGAGAGATACAGAAACGTGTCTTTAATGCCCTGCTGAATTTTATTTCATGGGCTTAATATTTTCCTAAATTAGAATTTTCCTTCGGGGGGCCTGGTCGATGGCACAGTGGGGCAGTGCTGGCCTTGCACACACACAGTTGGTCCAGGTTCGATCCCCGAATGAGCCCTGGCTATCCCTGAGCACTGGGTTTGGCTCCCCCCAAATCAGACAAGACTTCTCCTTTTACTTAACCCTGAATTGCGTCTGTTCTCTCCGTCCCGCCGCTGGCCGGCTTTGGATCCTTCTCTCTCCCTCTCTTCTCTTTCCCAAAGTGTTCACTGTTCCTTTCCGTTTCAAATTTTCTTGTCTGCTTATGTTTTGATGTTCGCTTCGGGGGCACCCCAGTGGTCCGCAGGCCTTGCTCCCAGCTCTGTGCTCGGGGCTCACTCCTGGTGGGGCTGCAGGGACCCCGTGTGGAGCAGGGGATGGACCCCAAGTCGGCAGTGTCTGTCTGCCCTTCTCTTCGCGCTTGTGATGACTGGGGTCCCCACGCATGCTGGGTTGTGTTTGCACGTTTGGTTGTGTGCTCCCCAGGGTCATACTCTTGGCCACAGTGCTCACGTGTCTGGCTGTGTGCCAGGAGCTACCTCCTGGGGGGGGCACTGAGGGGTCTCAGAGCAGCCCCCCCCGCCCCGTGGTGGTGCCTATGGCAGCTCCTGAGGCTCGGGGCTTCGTGCTCGCAAGGCAGGTGCTCCTGACCGCCGTGTCCTGGCGGGCCTTGCCCTGTGGGGATTTCCCACCGGGGTCTGACCACCCTCTACCTGTTCACCCGGAGTGAGGCACCCACGCTGACCGGCGCTTCCCCTGGCAGGCGTCACGTCCCCCGTGGGAGCCCCAGGGGCAGACTGCCCAGGGCGGCCCCAGCACCTGGAGCACGGCAGGCGGGGGCAGGTGGGCAGCTCCAGGAACTGCCCACTCGGCCTGGCCTAGACAGGGCTGTCCTCCCTCTGCCCCGAGGCCAGTGCCCGCAGCAGGCCCGGGACCCGCCTGGCCTCGGCACGGCCCCCGCCACACGGACTCGGACCTCAGTGGCCAGATGAGCCTGTTTCGGGGGTGGCCGCGTGGACACTGGCCTTATCTGGGGGCCACACCCAGCGGGGCCGCTGTGCATCAGGCCTGGGTTGGTGCAGGGCCGGGCCCAGTCGCTGGTTCTCAGGTCGGCCCGAGGGTCACCCCAGGCCTGGCCACGCACTGGACACAGGCAGGAGGCCCGGCTGCACCCAGCAACGGAGCCCCAGCGGCCCCTCCCCGTGTCCTGTCAGTCCGGGGCGCCTGGTCCTTGGCCTGGGGGAGGAGAGGGCTGGGACGGGGTAGGGGCGCGACGGAGCGAGGGTCCCGGCAATGTCCCGCTGAAGGGCCACGGCCACGGCGGCGTCGCGGCAGCAGCTGCCTGCGACTCCCCCAGAGACACCAACTGCCGACACACCGCCAGGGACGCTGAAACCCCGTGCCCAGCTCCCCGCTCCCCACCCCACCGACACCTCAGCCTCACCACGGCGGCACCCCCTCCCAGCACCAGAGCCGCCAGCACCCACCCGCACCCAGCCTCTGAGAGCACCCCCGCAGGCCAGCAGGCGGGGCCGTGAGCAGGGCGGCCCCCGGGCGGGGCCGTGGGGTGCTCAGAGCTCCCAGGGCGGCCAGTGCGCTGCCCGCGACCCTGGGGGCAGCCGTGGGGGCCGGCCGGCCAGGGCTCTGCTGTCTGTCCACTTGAAGCGGGGGCCGGGCCTGGAGGCGGGTTCCGAGAGCAGGAGGTAGAATAGGGACAGCGGAGAGTCGGTCAGGCGAGGTCGCGGGCTCGGCGGGGGGGCACCTGGAGGCTCAGGGGCAGTTCAGGCTGTCCGGGAACGCCGAGGAGGGAACCGGGCCAGGCGCCCCGAGCTCCCGCGGTCCTTCTGTCACAGAGAAAGCAGCGGAGCTGGGACCAGCGTGTCCCTCCCCCACCCCCGCCCCCCGCAGACTAAGGGAGCTGACACACATGATCTCGTCCTCCTGGACACGGGAAGGCCAGGCTCGGAGACACCCCGAGTGCCGTGTGTGGCCGTCCCCTGGGAGGGACCACGACGGGGCGAAGACGCGGTGAGAAGCTGCGTTAGCTCAGAGTCCCCAGGACGGCCGCGCTCCCGCTGGCCAGCCCTCCTCACCGCGCAGGGAGCGCACGAGTTTGGCTGGGGGTTGTGGCCGAGCCGGTGCAACGAAACCGTGTGTGACAGGGATACGGGCCCCTCGTCGGCCGCAGAAGGACCGACTCCCAGACACAGACAAATTGGTTTCACTTTTCAAGCAGAGTAAGGGCGTATTTCAGCAAACAAAGGCCCAAGCACTCGGGGAACCTGAGGGTCTCTGCAGCAGGGCTACGGGCCGCACAGGGCGTGCGGCTGACCCACGGGCAGCTGGTGGCCGCCATGCCCAGGAGAGCCCGGACAGGCATGAGGAGGCAGCACACTGCTCCCGCCTCCCGCTGATGCCTCCGTGCGGTTCACACAGAGGCCACCCGCCTGCACGCTCCTGCCCTGCCAGTCGGGAGGCCAGCGAGTCTGGGCGGGTGACGCTCTGCGGGGGCGAGAGTGGGGCTCTGGCAGAGCCCCCCCATCAGGACCCGGCCCTCAGCACGCTCGGGGCAGCCCGGGCACAAACCCCTGCGTCTGGGACTCTGCAGAGGACCTGGCCTGTGTCACACGGAACGCAGGAAAGACGGGGACCAGCCCTTCCCTGCGTCTCAGGAGCACTGCTGGGGAGCACCCACACATGCCGAAGACTTTCCGGAACTGTCCGTGGCCTGCGTTGTACTGTTCTGGTTCGAGCTGCCTTTGGGTTTGGGCTTTTGTCCATTTTTCTAACGTTTCTCCAAGGATCATTATACACCTGGAGGGCCTGGGGTGCCCCTTGGGAAGGTGGGTTCCGCCTGAGGCCCCGCTCAGAGGGACGCGGGCTAAGTATCCACCGGGGAAGCCTGGGAACAGAGTCCACGGTCAGCGTCCCGTCCCCACGTCCCGATCAGGTGTGCCTGGTCAGTGCCCCTGGACTCAGGCTGCGCCCCTTCTCGAGGAGCAAACTCAGCAGCGGGACGGCCCGGCTCCCCCTGGCACCCCCTTGCGTCCCTTCTGACGGAGTCGTTGGCCGACTCCCGACCTAGGAAGTTGGATTCACTCTTTCAATACAAAAAAGGCATTTTAATGAAACTGACTTTAGAGTCCTGTCCTAACACCCTCCTCGAGACCCCCGCTGCCCTCTGACCCCTGAGCTGGCTCCTGGGAGGTGAGCTTCCCGTCAGCTCCGGCGGCTGCCATACTGGCAGGCCTGGGCGGGGCGTGTCCTCGCTGGGGTCTGTGGAGCCTGATCCGGAGGGGGGCTGGCAGCTCCCGCAGTGCCACTTCCTCGCAGTAGGGCCCCGCACCCCTCGGCGTGCGTCTCCTTCGCTCCGTGCTGTGTTCGGAGCGAGACAGACACCGTTGTTGGGGTTCACAGATGACTGGGAAGCTTTCCTCCCGGTTCTGTTCTCTGTTTTGGAATTTCCATATGCTCCTTTTCAGCCACTTTGCGTCTCCGTCTGTTCCCACAATCTGGCCGCGTTTCCCTTCCAATCCTTCAGCCCGTTCTAGCGGCCGTGTGCGAGCGCCACTTCCCGTCGTCCTGTGAGCCTTTTCCTCGTGCTTTACTCCTCCTTCGAAGACGGGGTTTCCTGCCGCCCTCTGTGCGTGGGGGGCTCCACCTTGCTCTCCGCCAGATTTGCTGGCTGCTCCCGAGCACTGTGCTGAATTCTAACGAGGCGAGTGGCCCTCGCAGGTGGCCTGCCCCGGGCCCCGCCCATGGCCCCGTGCCTGCCGAGGTGGACGGCCTGGTGGTCTGCAGGCTGCCCTTCGCGACGAGACGCACAGCCGGAAACCCGCCCCGAGCTGCTCGCAGGGCCAGGGAGCAGGCGGGCAGGCGCCTTCCCTGGGGGCGCCCTGGGCGTGCTCCTCGGGGCCTGACCAGGGGAGGACCGTCAGAGCAGGGCACTGCCTCTGCGGGGCCCCAGCAATGCCAGGAGTGACTCCGGCTCTGTTCTCAGGGCTCACTCCCGGCAGCCTCGGGGGCTGTCTGAGACCCCAGGGCTCAGGTCCGTTTGTCCAGAAGACAAATCCCAGTAGATCCCCTGGGCCGAGGGACTCGTGGGGCCTGACGCTGCCCTGCAGACTGTCGGGCCCGGTCGGGACCCATTCACACGAGGAAGCAGATGTCAGTTCTTGGCGGACGTGACCCTGGGTTAGGGTCAGCAGTGCGGCTCTCCTGTGTCCTCAAGAGCCTTGACGTGTCCCGCCTGACCCCCAGGTGCCCTGCAGGGCCCAGACCCGGCCCGCTCCAGGCAGCCACGGAGCCCCATGCCACGCCTGGGCCCCAGGACCTGCCTCTGTCCGGCCGATGGCTGCCCTGGAGCTTGTCCAGGGCCACGCCTCAGCGCTTGTTCAGGGGCCCGGCTGTCCTGCTCACAGACTGCCCAGCCATTGCAGCAGCCCAGGGGGCAGTGGGCAGCCGCCCGCCCCCCGCTCACAGGTCTGACTGCAGAGATGGTTCCAGGGGGGGCGAGACCTCCCTGAGCCCAGGGCCTAAGTGTTTCTTAGTTTGGTGATGCCACGGGGAAAGCCAGTGAGATCCGAGGCCCTGGGAGCAGGGAACATCCAGACGCAGGCCAGCAGTGCCAGCTGGACCCTGAGGCCGGACCCCTGTGGCCCGAGAGAAGGAGAAGCTCAGGTGGCGCCCAGAACCCTCCAGCAGTTTCCCGAGTGGGGCTGTGCCTTCACGGGGTCGCGGGGCCTGGGTGCTTACACAGGTCTCTGGGTGTCCAGCAGCCTCTGGGGCCTATGCAGAGGCCACACAGCACAGCTGTGCCGGCGTCCGGGCCGAGTGACACCGCAGCTTTCAGACCCGCAGTCCCGGGCCGTGCGCCGGCTGGTTTGCTCTCCGTGCCTGCGGCCCAGCCGTGTCGCCTCAGGTCTGGGCACGGAGACAGACTGAATGGCCCCGGGGCCCACGTCCTGCCCCGTGTTGCTGGCTGCACGGCCTCGCTCTCTCCCCACATACGTGCCTTTAAAGGGAAAAGGTCAGGGGCCGCTCAGTAGACTCTCTGGCCCAAGTTCAGCTCCCGGCATCCCACGTGGCCCCTGACAGGAAGCCCTAGGCACTGCCAGGTGTGGCCACATGCCCCAATTAATTAATCAATTAATTAGGAAGTATAAGAAGTCATTTTCCTGAAAATTGTAAACACAATATCCCTTTCATAGTTCAAAGATTCACTACTCCTTCCATGTCATGTGTCCTATCTGTGTCCAGAATTTCAAATCCCCATAAGTATTAAACATTTTCCTTTAAAAATCACTATCGCTATCACTATCATCCCGTTGATCCTCGATTTGCTCGAGCGGGCCCAGTAACATCTCCATTTGTCCTAGCCCTGAGATTTTAGCAGCCTCTCTTTACTCATCCTTCCCAACGGTGCCGCATTGGAGGCTCTTTCAGGGTCAGGGGAATGAGACCCATCATTGTTGCTTTATTTAGCATATGAATATGCCACAGGGAGCTTGCCAGGCTCTCCCCTGTGGGCAGAAAAAACTCTTGGTAGCTTGCCAGGTTCTCCAAGAGGGAGAAATAGGCTATAAGATGTCCAAGCTTCTGGGAGTTTAGTTTTATAGTCTCTGGATGTTAGCCATTGGTGGGATTACAGGGCACCGGGGGCAGTTTCTGGGTGTGACTGCCTAGCTACTGGAAAACGGGGGATCTGGGTGGAAGAGGCCCAGTTCCAATCCGAGCAAGCTACCTGGGTTCCTCTGCCAGTTCCTTCATGGGTGAGGCTCGTCCAAACGTGTGGAAGGGGCCTTGAGCATGGCTGTGGCTGGGTTCCAGAGGTCTTTAGCTGCCCAGGCTCTGCTCGGGGCGGGGAGGGAAACTCAACCTGCCCCCTCCGAGGGACCCCAGCGAAGACAGCCAGGTGAAGGGGCAAGAGACTCTTCCTTTAAAAAATATTTTTAAAATACTTTTCTTTTTTGCTTTTTGGGTCACACCCAGCGATGCTCAGGGGTTACTCCTGGCTCTGCACTCAGGAATCACCCCTGGTGGTGCTCAGGGGACCCTATGGGATGCTAGGAATCGAACCCGGGTCGGCCACGTGCAAGGCAAACGCCCTCCCTGCTGTGCTATCTTGGCAAGAGCTTTACTCTATCTTAGAACTTCAGCAGACACTTTGTTCTACTCCATAACACATTCTCCCTCTCTCCCCTCTCCCCTTCCCCCTCCCCTCCCCCCTCCCTCTCTCTCCTCCCTCCCCTCTCCCCATTCTCCCCTCTCTTTCCCCCTCCTCCTCCCCCTCCCCTCCCCCCTCTCTCCTCCCTCCCCTCTCCCCATTCTCCCCTCTCTCTCCCCCTCCTCTTCCCTCCTCCTCCCCCTCCCCCCTCTTCTCCCTCCCCTCTCTCCTCTCTCTCCCCCTCCTCCTCCCCCTCCCTCTCTCTCCTCCCTCCCCTCTCCCCACTCTTCCCTCTCTCTCCCCCTCCTCCTCTCCCTCCCCTCCCCCTCCCTCTCTCTCCTCCCTCCCCTCTCCCCACTCTTCCCTCTCTCTCCCCCTCCTCCTCTCCCTCCCCTCCCTCTCCCTCTCTTTCTTCCGTCCCCTCTCCCCACTCTCCCCTCGCTCCCCTCCCCCTCCCCCTCCTCTCCCCCTCCTACCTCTCTCTCCTCCCTCCCCTCTCCCCACTCTCCCTCTCTTTCCCCCTCCCCTCCCTCTCTCTCTCCCTCTCTCCCTCTCCCTCTCTCCCCCTTTTCCCCTCTTTTTCTCCTTCCTTCTTCCCTCCCTCTCTACCCCTGCTCCCACCCCAGCTGCCCTCTCTGTGCCCAGCCGCTCCCTCTGACGCTTCGGCCCTCTGGCTCTTGCTCTGCTGTTTTCTCTCCTACATGAGTATAGGCGGCTGGCCTGGAGCCACAGCTACTGCTTCTGGAACGTTCTTCCTCTGGAGCCGGGCCACCAGCACCGTGCACTGACTCCTCCCTCCGTAGGCCTCTGCTTCCAACACATCGGTGAGCTGTGGCCCCGCGGCAGCCCCTGATCCAGTGAGACACTGAAAAGCAGCGACCCCCACACCCCAGAAGGCTCGGGGCCACACGCAGTCTCCTTGTCCAGTCTGGAGTGGCCACGCCCTTCCCACTTCTCCTCTCCATCCTCCCCTGAACTGCCGGCAGAGCTGACCACAGCCACTGTCTCAAGTCTCAGATGTCACAGCCAAGACTCGGCCACTCTCACTGGGTCCCGCCACTCGGCACCACTCTGCGCCATTCTCGGTCCCTCTCTGCCACTCTCCGTCACGTCACACTCAGTCATGTCACAGACATGTCCCAGACATGTCTCAGCCATGTCATAGCCATGTCACAATCATGTCTCAGTCATGTCTCAGTCATGTCACAGACATCTCTCAGCCATGTCTCAGCCATGTCTCAGTCATGTCATGGCCATGTCATAGTCATGTCATAGCCATGTCACGGCCATGTCTCAGTCATGTCACAGACATGTCCCAGACATGTCTCAGTCATGTCATAGCCATGTCACAATCATGTCTCAGTCATGTCTCAGTCATGTCACAGACATCTTTCAGCCATGTCTCATTCATGTCACCTTCATGTCACAGTCATGTCTTAGGCCTGTGTCAACAATCATCTCAGCCATTACCATCCATATCTCAGACATGTCACATACATGTCCTAGTCATGTTACATCCATGTCTCAGCTATGTCCCAGGCATGTCACATGCATGTCTCAGGCCTGTCCCACGCATGTCTCAGTTGCATCACAAGCATGTCTCAGGCATTTTGCTCACCTGTTTCATCATGCCTCAGCCATGTCTCTCATCTGCCTCCTCCACCCCAGTGTGTAGAGGAAATCCCTCCTCGGGACCCAGACGAGGCAGTGGAGATACAGGGACACAGCTCAGCCCCACACAAAGATGAACCCCTGGATTTTTAGGGCGCAGTCCATGCTCAGGGAAAGCCAGAGACAAACTCCATCTGATTTCACTCTGGTGTGGGCGAGAGACAGGCAGCACACGGGAAAGGAAAGCGGAACCAGGACAGACGCTCAGACTCCGAGAACAGGCAGTGTCTGCGAGTGTGTGTGTGTGTGTGTGTGTGCATCTGTGTGTGTGTGCGTGTGCGTGTGTGTGTGTGCGCGCACACACACGTCGGGGAGTGGAGGGGTCACGGGCAGCCATGAGTCAGGTCCCGCAGTGGCCAGGGTGCCGGTGGAGCCGGCCCAGGGGGTAGAGAGAGGCAGAGACGTGGGCGGGGTGCACCGGGGAAGGACTGACCACGGGCTGATGCGTCTCTCGGGAAACACTCACGGCCCCGACACCTCCCCTCAGTGAGCTCAGGCGGAGCCAAAGCCCAGCTTCTCCTTGCAGGCTGTGCTCGGTGGGGCCCGGGGTCTGCCCCGCCACCGCCCACGGGACTCAGCAGCAGCCTCACGGAACTCGGGACGCGTCCACGCCTTCCCTCCCCCTTGAGCTCCAGCCCCAGATTCCCACTCCGGTTCCCCGTGGGCCTTCCTGCGGCGTAGCCCCCGGCCCGACTCCTGCGGGCACAGCCCGGGGTGGAGCTGGGGGAGAGGTGGGTTTCGGAAGAACAGTTCCTGCACGGATCTGTGTGCGTGACAGCCGTTGCAGTGCTGATGTGGAGTCCGTGACTAATAGAACGTCGTTTCCTGTGAATTTTATAAATTACAGTAAATATGCCGGTAATCGCCCACATTAGCCGCTGAAACGCAGGCAGCCATCTGGAGCAGAGGCCAGGGGACCCCACCGGCGCCTCGAGAGGTAGACCCCACAGGTGCAAATTGACATGGAGGAAAACAGTAGTTAGTGCGCTCAGATTTGGAGAGGGGAAAGTGTTGGAGCGAGTGTGTGACAAGCAGACAAATTTGGACTTCTCTGCGAGGATCTGTCACGTCAGGCAGGAAATAGCTATAAATTACGCGTAATAGTAAAAATCTTGTCATTTATAACCTTTAAAGCAACGGGCTCATTTAACACATCAAGCCTTAGGGGTGATCAGGACAGCCAGCTCGTGCCTCGGGCGAGAGGGGGGACACGGCGGACACGTGGCTGAACCGACTTTGGGGCGATGGGGAAGCCCATCGGTTCCTAGGAAGAAAATTAAGATGTGATCGGAAAGGGCGTGGCCAGGCCCCCAGAGCAAACAATCCCACTAAGTCCTCCTGTTACTCTCTTTTCCGTGGAAGCCACTGGAGTGAAAGCAAGCCTCAACCGGCAGTGTGTGTGTGCATGTGTGTGTGTGCATGTGTGCGCATATGTGTGTGCATGCATGCATGTGTGTACACGTGCGTATGTGCGTGCGTGTGTACATGTGTGTGCGTGTGTGCATGTGTGTGCCTGTGTGTGCATGCATGTGTGTGCGTGCATGTATGTGTACACGTGTGTGCATGTGTGTGCGCATGTGAATATGTGTATGTGCACGCGTGTACATGCGTACGTGTGTGTGCACGTGTGTGCATGTGTGTACACATGTGTGTATGTGTGTGCGTGTGTGTACATGTGTGTGCATGTGTGCACGTGTGTGCATGTGTGTGTCTGTGTGTGCATGCATGTGTGTGCGTGCATGTATGTGTACGCATGTGTGCATGTGTATGCATGTGAATATGTGTATGTGCACGTGTGTGCATGTGTACGCGTGTGTGCGCATATGTGTGCGTGTGTGCATGTGTGTACACATGTATGTATGTGTGTACATGTGTGCACATGTGCGCACGTGTCTGCATGTGTGTGCGTGTGTGTGCGCATGCGTGCATGTGTTACACATGTGTGTATGTGCATGTGTGTACATGTGTGTGCATGTGTGCGCGTGTGTGCATGTGTGTGCATGCATGTGTGTGCGTGCATGTATGTGTACGCGTGTGTGCATGTGTGTGTGCACGTGTGGAGGGGGTAGCTACCATCACCCGCCCAGCCCTGCAGACAATGACGGCATCTGCATCTCTGGTAGGAGCCTGCGGTGGTGGCCCGGAGGATCGGCCAGGTCTGGCTGAGACTGCGAGGACTGGACCAGGCTCCGCCTCCGGCGCGGGAAGATGAACGGCACGGCCGAGCCAGCCGCTTTGTCTGCGAATTCCATGGGAACGAGGTATTAGTGACAGTTGCCCCGCCAAGTTTGCATGCACTGAATGAATTTTTGATGGCCACTGATACGGGCTGGGAAGGTCGTGGAGGTGAGAGCCAGGCCCCTGCACAGCCCGGCCCCGTGCCCGCGGGGTGGGGGGGGCAGGCACGCCCTGGGGACCACGAGAGCACGGCTGCCGCTTCCCAGCCCCCCGGCCCTAGGGGAGCTCGCGGCTGGCCTGGGCGACACCCAGGGGCACTCACTGTCCCCCGAGTGGCCAGGGGGCAGGACGGGGGTCTCCTGCCATCTCGAGTCCTCCCCCAGGCCCAGGCCCAGGCTGGGGAGTCTGACTGCGGCTGACCCCTAGCTGAGCACTGAACTTCACCTCCAGAGCCAGTGCAGCAGGAGCTGCGCTGGGGCCCCTGCACAGCCCTGCGGCCCGTGGCGTGTGGGACTGTGCCCAGGCCGGAAGTCACGCCGAGCCCAGCAGGCCCCGCCCCCCGCCCTCCCCAGCCGCGGTGCTGGAAATAGCAGCGCCGAGATCATTACCGAGAGACAATAGTTGCCTTTTCTTCTCCTTCTATCTTGGGGGACTGAATGGGTATTTGCTCCGCGTTTCCACGGCCGCGGGCCGGGTGGCTCCTGCCTCGGAACATGCTTGCTCGTAGTTTTGTTTTGAAGCAAGGCTGGCAGCTGTGAGAACAGGCCGTTGGGGCAGCGTGTCCCTGACGCGTGACGTGCAGGGACCCCGGTGCCCACTGTCCTCGCTGAGCCCCGAACACCAGCGCTGACGGGGACAGGGCAGGGCACACGGGCGGGTCGTGGGCACGTGGTGCTGAGGGCGGCTCTCCCAGCCCAGAGAGAGCCGGCGTCCACCCGGCCCAGAGTGGGCGTGCCTGCTTGCTTTCTGGAAACTTCTCGGGCACTCCAGTCTGTGGAAAGTGTCTCCGAGATGTGTGACACGTCCAGCCCAGGTTCCTCCTGGGTCTTTTCCCAGGGCTGGAGTCTCGGAGGGGCCTGGGAGCCACTCTGGGGCCCCCGTCCAGCTGCAGCGGGCACTGGGCCGGCCTCTCCTCGACGCCCGGAGTGCGCCCTCCCGCCTAGCCAGGGAGCCTCCCGGCCCCCCCTCCCCCAGGGCGTTGTGTGACTCCAGCGGACGTGACACTCCAAGGACCCACACTGAAAGGACACAAAGGAAGAGCAAGCCGTGGCACGTGGCCCAGCAGGAGAGGAGCGTGCGGTGGCTTCGCCTGGGTGGCTGAGGGCCGTCTAAAGAGGGCCGTGGGCGGCGAACCCTCCGACCACCAACCCCCCCCACAGCCTTATCGGGGCCCCACCGGCCCCTGCAAGGGAGCCGCCGCCCCGGGCTCTGCGCTGTCCGCAGACCCTGCTCGCCTGCTCTCAGGCCCTGCACGTGGGCAATTAGCTGCGTTTATCACGCGGCTGCACGTCCTGCCCCTCTGCAGACGCACCCGCTGCCATTGGCTGCCATGCGGCCACGGGAGATTCGGAGACAGATCGCGGCGCGGAGTGCCGGGCGAGATTAGGAGCGCCTGGGAAGAGCGGCTTGGCCGGCGGCCCCTCGTGAGAGCGTTATCACACCGCCACACGCGACTCGCCCAGCCCGGCTCCTCATCCCGACCCTCCCCGAATAAAGTCGCTGAGTTCTGAATGGCGATGCGCTCCTGGCGGGCAGCCGTGGCCGGAGCACGGTGTGGGCAGCAGCATCGGCCCCTGTCCACGCCCGCCCGCCCGCCCGACTCCCTCACCGGCCTCTGGGAGGGGGCGGGGGTTGGTGGCCGCCTTAAGCCCAGCTGTCCGGGTCTTTTCTTCCCGCCCGTCCACACCCCACTCTGGGCGTGCCCCCTGACCTCTGACACCCTCCCCTCCCCTCTCCCGTCTCTC
Source organism: Sorex araneus (assembly GCF_027595985.1). NCBI lineage: Eukaryota > Metazoa > Chordata > Mammalia > Eulipotyphla > Soricidae > Sorex > Sorex araneus. Next base: position 195,493,185 of record NC_073302.1, on the reverse strand, counting down.
CTCGCTCGCTGCCTGGGACGATGAAGCCCCCACACCCCACTCGCCACCCCCCCCGGGGTGACCGCTGGGCTCAGAGGCAAACAGCAGTGCTGGGGCAGCGCCCCCGCCCCCTGCCTAGAGGGGCCCGAAGGCCTTGGGGTGCGTGGGACCCTCCGGCACCTCGCAGGGGGCAGCAGGCGGGCGGGCCTGGCCGCAGTCTGCAGGGGCTGGGTTCCAGCCGGGTCCCCGCAGGGCCTGGGCAGCGCTGAAGGCCAGGCCCGCCCCCGAGCACAGTGCCCAGGGCCGGGACCCTCCCCCTGCGGCTGGGCCGCAGGCAGGAAGTCGGGCAGGATGGTTCTGCAGCGGGAGGGGAATCGGGCTTATTAGCGACCCCCAGCCAGCCCCGCGGGCGCCCCTGCGCGGGGAGGGGGCGTGGGAGGAGCGGGCCATTAATCTGGGAACAAACGGCTCACCTCGGGCCTGGTATTTTCGCTTTTCTGAGTGTGGGGACGCGGGAGCGGATTGTGCGGCTCTGCTGGAATCTGGCCGAGCGGGGCCCGGAGAGCCGCCCCATGCTGGCGGCCTTTCAGTGCAGCGCGCCCTCGCTTTGGAGCTTCACTCAGCCGCGCACTCAATGGCTTCACAAAGCTGATTACAAGCTCCAGCGCATTCCTGAAGGAGCCCAGCGACGCAGGTGCGGGCGGGCGGAGGCAGCCCTGATCCCGGGGCAGAATGGGACCAGCTGGGAACGCCGGGACCACACAGATCCAGCCTCCGCGGGCAGCAGGAAGCCTGCCTGGGAATCGGGGTCATTATCCGCCAGGCCCAGTGCCACCGTGTCCCGCGGGCCAGAGCCGCCCCGTGGGGTGCGGCAGCGGAGTGCGGGAGCATGCAGATGGGCCGGCCACGATTGGGGACCCGGCTGCCCACATGGCACCAGGGCCGTGCCAGTCCCAGCCCCTCTCCAGGGCACGGCCAGACAACTCCTCCCTCTGCCGCCTTTGCCACCGGGGCCCAGCGGGACAGGGGTGGGGCACAGAGGTAGGGGCAGGACAGGCCTGGCCTAGACCCCTCTTGCCCCCCGCATGCAGGCTCCTGGGCGGCGTGAGGAGGTGGGAGGGAGCCGTGGCCTCTGGCCCTGCCACTCATGGGCTGAGGCCCTGGGCTGACACGTGGTGGAGGGAGAGCGAGTGCAGGGGGAGGGGAGGGCGCAGGGGAGAGGGGCGCTCCGGCCCTGCAGGGGGCCAGGGGAGGGCTCCAGCCACGCTCTTTTGTCTGACGACTAATTTGAGCTAATGCGACCTTTGTGTGCGGGGCAGCCACCCCTCGGAGCCCCTCGTCTCTGGCCGGAGCCCCTCGTCTCCGGCCGTCACTTACTTACTGGACTCGGCTTCCAGCGCCAGCCCTGGGCGCACCCTGCTGCTTCAGCCAGGAGAGTGGGCCGGGGTCTGGGGGGCCGGCGGGCGCAGCTGCACAGAACGGGGGCCGGGGGCCGTCTCTGCTCTCCTCCTGCAGAAGAGGTCGCCCTGCCCAGCCCCCTCCGGGACCCGAGTGTCCACCCCACATGTGGGCCGCCTGGTGCGGAGCCCTGGAGCCCTGGGTGAGGCGTGACGGGGAGAAGTACACACTCGACAAGGGTTTGTGTTGGAGAGCTTGGGCCAAGGCACCAGAGTCAAGAGGAAGTCAGCAAGCGTGTGTGTGTGTGTGCACATGTGTGTGCGCGTGTGTGTGTGCGTGTGTGCGTGTGTGTGTTCACATCTGCGTGCGCACGCGTGCATGTGTGTGTGCGTGCGCACGCGTGCGTGTGTGTGTTCACGTCTGCGTGTGTGCGTGCATGCGTGCATATGTGCGTGCACTTGTGCAGGTGTGTTTGAGCACGTATGTGTGCCTGTGTGCACGTGCATCCCTGTGTGTGTGTGTCCGCGTGTGTGCGGGGGACTGGGACTGGCCGCCCGGTGAAGGCCTGTCCCCTGCCCGGCGCAGCCTCTCTCGGGCCAGCCCAGGGCGTGTCTGAGGAGGACACGGCCTCCTCGGGGCGAGAGGGAGGAGAAGGCGCTGCCCAGCAGCAGTGCCCGGGCCCCAGGGACAGGCGACGGGGCGGCCTCATAACGCCACTGGCTGCCAGCCAAGAGGAGCACCGGGCACGGCGCAGTCTGACTGAGGCCCTGCACTGCCACCGCCAGGCCGGGGCTGATCGGCCCCGAGCTCCCAGGCCACTTGCCACTGGCCTTGGGAGTCTCCCAGTGCTCCCTGCGGAGCCAGTCACCACCAAACAAGGCTGGTCCGTGGCCACCTGGACCAGGCAGGACAGATGAGGCTAATGAGGTGCCCCAGGACGCCGCAGCCAAGGGTCTGGCAGCTGCTTGGACTAGCCACCTCCAGCCCAGACATGCCTCCACCCTCAGACATGCTGCCTCCACCCTCAGACATGCCACCTCCACCCTCAGACATGCTGCCTCCACCTTCAGACATGCTGCTTTCACCCTCAGACATGCCACCTCCAGCCCAGACATGCCTCCACCCTCAGACATGCTGCCTCCAACCTCAGATGAACTGCCTCCACCCTCAGATATACTGCCTCCACCCTTGAACGTGGTGCCTCCACCTTCTGTAGCCACATTAATGTCATCCCCGCAGAGCCGAGACCCTGAGTTCCCTCCTCCTTGGGGGGTCCCCAACAGAGACCCCTGCATGGGTCAGGCTGGAACACTGAAGTGTTCTCGCAAACCCATCCTGAGGGGGCTTCAGTCTGGCCCTCGGGAGCCTGGGGCCGTGGGTGGGTCCCAGCTGGCACCTCTAACACACGTGGACTGGGGGGTCCGGACCCTGGCACCCTTCCCGTGCCAGAGAGTCACTGAGGGCCCCACATCCGCCCTTGCCCCGGCCTCCAGCACCCTCATTTTCTAGGAATACCTGCAGGGCTGAGCACCAGGGGTGGGTGTCAAAGCACCCAGGCAGGGCTGAGGTGAAGGGGGGTGGGAGAGCTGTGCCCCAGGGCTGAGGCTGGAGGGCCTGGGGGGGGCTGTGTCTCAGGCAGGGCTGAGGCTGGTGGGGCTTGGGGGCTGTGCCCAGGCAGGGCTGAGGCTAGGGGGGTCTAGGGGGGCTGTGCCCTGGCAGGGCTGAAGGTGGAGGGGGCTGGGGGCTGTGCCCAGGCAGGGCTGAGGCTGGGGGAGGGCTGGGAGGGCTGTGACCCCAGGCAGGGCTGAGGCTGGTGGGGCTTGGGGGCTGTGCCCTGGGCAGGGCTGAGGCTAGGGGGGCCTGGGGGCGGGGCTGTGCCCAGGCAGGGCTGAAGGTGGAGGGGGCTGGGGGCTATGCCCAGGCAGGGCTGAGGCTGGGGGAGGGCTGGAGGGGGCTGTGTCCGGGCAGGGCTGAAGGTGGAGGGAGCTGGGGGCTGTGACCCCAGGCAGGACTGAGGCGGGGTAGGGGAGGCTGGGGGGGCTGTGCCCTGGCAGGGCTGAAGCTGGAGGGGGCTGGGGGCTGTGCCCAGGCAGAGCTGAGGCTGGTGGGGCTGGGGGCTGTGCCCAGGCAGGGCTGAAGCTGTGGGGGCTGGGGGCTGTGCCCAGGCAGGGCTGAGGCGGGGGGAGGGCTGGGTGGCCCGATGGGTTGAGGCCACAAGTCTACACCTCGGGGCCCAGAGGTGAGGGGCCGGCCCCGGTGACCCCCCTCCGCTGACGTCCGTCTACCTCTCCGCAGGGTCCTGGCAGGCTGTGCTCCGGCTCTGGCCTCTGGGTGTGGAAGCCGAACCCCACTCTGAGTGGAAGGTGAAGGACCCCGCCCCAGGCCCCAGAGCCCCGACTCGGACCCGCACCACACGCCCTCTCCGAGGGCGGCTCAGCGGAAGGCGCCGGCACCTCGTGCTGCGGAGACGGGAGTGAGGGCCGGGACGGTGCTAGCTTGGCTGTGCCCGCCTCGGGCCTGGGCTCCTGCGCAGAGCCGACAGGCAGGGCCCCTCCTGCGGGGGAGGTGCCTGTGGACCCCCGCCCCTCTCGCCAGCGAAGGTCCGGGTCGGCTGCCTGCGCGTGGCTCACGCCAGCAGGGCCGAGCACGAGCCCCCCGGGTGTGGCCCTGACCCGCAGAGCCCAGAGAGGCACCTGGCCCGAGGGCCCGACAGAGGCTCGGGGCTGGTGCTCGAGTCGTGGCCACCTTGGGCTTTGAGGAGTCAGGGGAGCAGGTGGAGGCAGGGGGGTCTGACGGGCCCACGGAGCCGGGCACCCTTAGGCACCGCATTTGCTGGGTTCATTTTCTCTCCACGTCACCCCATGCCGTCTCGTTCCTGGGTGGCCCCATCAGCGACCTGCAGCGACTCTGGGGGCTGGTGAGGGCGTGGGGCCCCGACAGTCGGGCCCCGGGCCGGGTGGTGAGGGGTGTCCAGACGGTGGTGGGCAGTGCTGGCGGGACCCCGGGCCCCACATCGGCCAGCCTCGTGTCCCCTCTGCCCTGCGAGGTGCCCCGGCAGCCAGACTGAGCAGGGCTCCCACTCGGGGGTCTCCTGGGCAGCCTGGGGGCGCCGGGGGAGGGAGGGAGGGTCTGCCCGCCTGCCCGTCTGCTCTCCCGTGCTCGGAGAGGAGGGGCAGGTGTGGCGAGCGCCCGGCTCCTGGGCCGAGCTGCCGGCATGCTCTATTCTTTGAGCGAAGTCCTTGGAAAATCTCCCTCCGCTTCTCAAGGCTGCGAGTCAATTAATAAGCAAATAAAGGAGACTGCCCGTGCTCCAGGCTGGCTGCCCGCTCCCCCCAGGGCCCCTCGCTCTGTCGGGCGCACACCTGGGGGTGTGACGAGGGGAGCTGCAAGGACGTGGCCTCGCGGCTGGGCGCCAGCCCCGGCTCCAGAGTCACGCCCATGACAGGGAGAAACCGCACACAGGCCTCCCGGGACGTGGCAGGGAGAAACCACACATAGGCCCCCCGGGACGCGCAGGGCCTCAGGCTGCCGTGGACGGCCCGGGCAACACTCGCTGGCTTTCCCTTTGTCTCCCTGCGTCCCCTGCCACCGAGACCACCGTGGTCATGTGCTTTCAAATATCCACCGACGAGATATTCTGGATAAACGATCTAAGATGAGCCCAATGAGGCCGCGGCCGCAGGCCCCGCGTGTGGCCCCGGCCGGATTATCTCCGTCAGCTACATTGATTGAAAAGGCACCAGCGACCACACAAAAATGTCTTATTACAAGATGTCCCCAAGGCAGATAAGCAAGCGAAGAGGCTCTCGCAAATGAGGCCTTATCTAGATTTTAATATGGCGGGAAGCAAATTGCCAGTGTTTCTGCAAGTCTGAGAATCGTCCATCTGGCCAAGCAGACGTCTGGGGAGCTCCATGAACTGGGCCAGACCCCTGAGCTGGCACATCTGCCGAGCCCTTGCGCCCTCCCTCCGGGCGTGATGCACAGAGGGGGCGAGACAGCACAACGCCCAGGACTCAACACGCCCCACTGAGCTCATGGCGGGTGGACGGGGCCAAGCACAGCTCAGGGGCCAGTGCTCACGAGCTGCCGCTCTGACTGGGCCCAGCCCACCCCTGCGTCCAGCCCCCCCCCTGCGTCCAGCCCGCCCCCTGCGTCCCTGTCACTCCCTGTGTCCATCCCGCTCCCTGCCTCTGGAAGGGCCAGGCTGTCCTGAGAAGCCCAGACCTGGGCCGTGAGTCCCTGGAACAGTCCCTCTCTGGGTCTGAGGAGGGCACGTAGGCTTGGCCGTCGCTGCCCCTCGCCTGGGACGGGCTTCCTGCCTTCCTTCCTCTCTCACCTCAGGGCCACAGGCCACGTGTGGGAGCTGATTCACCGAAGGGTGGACGCAAGAGCTGGAGCACAAGGGTGGGCACGGGAGGACTCAGCCCTCGGTGGGCTCGGGAGGACTCAGAGCCCGCGGTGGGCTCGGGAGGACTCAGAGCCCGAGGTGGGCTCGGGAGGACTCAGAGCCCGAGGTGGGCTCGGGAGGACTCAGAGTCCGAGGTGGGCTCGGGAGGACTCAGAGCCCGAGAGTGCGGGCCGGGCACCCCCCTGAGCACCCTCAGCTTCTGGCCTCGACTGCCCGTTCTGCACTGGGCCTGCTCTCGGCAAACTCCTGGGTCAGAGTCCACCTCGGGGAGGACAGCAGTGTCCCCTGGGCACCAGGACGCCCGCCCTCTTCTGGACACTCAGGAGCACCTTGGTGGGCCCAGAGCACCTCCAGACAGGACCGGAGCACTTCAAATAGGCCCGGGAGCACCCATAAACAGTCCGGGGAGCATCTACAGATGTCCCGGGAGCAAACAGACCCAGGAGCACTACACAGACCTGGGAGCACCAGCAGACACTCCCGGGAGCACCAGCAGACAGGCCGGGAGGACCTGCGGAGGGCCCAGGAGCACCCCGGGGGGCTGTGATGCTGCGGAAGTAGCCGCCAAGGCCCAGGCGCTGAGGTGTGGGTCGGGGAGCCCGATGTTCCGTGGCCAGCCCTGCTGGCCGAGTGCCCAGTGTGGGCGGGGGCACTGCGGCCTGTCCTCGGCGGTCTGGTCAGGGTGAGGCTGACCAAGCCCCCTGTGTCCGTCTGAGTCCCAGAACCTTCCGGATCCCGCAGGGAGCTGCGCGGCTGGGAGCGGCTGCTCAGTGCCCAGGCCAGAGCCGCTGCCCAGCACAGGGCCGGGCAGAGAGGCAGAGCACCCCCGCTCCTGGGTGGGGGCAGGCAGGTGACGGACCCTGCTGCAGCCCTCCCCCCGCGCCCAGCCCTCCTCTGGGGAGAGTGGACCCACCCCCGCTTGTCTCTGGGGGGACTGGCCCGAGCCGTGGGGAGCTCGGGGGTCTGCAGGCACAAGCCCTCAGGGACCCTCGTGAGCCCCCAGGGATCCCCTGAGCCCCCAGGGACCCCAATGAGGCCCCAGAGACCCCACCATGAGGCCCCAGGAGCCCCCTATGAGACCCCAGGGATCCCCAGCAACCCCCAGGGGCCCCAGTGGGCCCTCAGGGGCCCCCAGTCAGCCCCCAGGTCCCCCCATGGGTCCCCAGGAACCCCCAGTGAGCCCCCAGTGGCCTCCAGTGAGCCCCCAGGAACCCCCAGAGACCCCAGGGACCCCAGTGAACCCCCAGGGGTCCCCAGGGACCCCAGAGACCCCCAGTGAGCCTCCAGGGACCCCCAGAGACCCTCAGTGAGCCCCCAGGAACCCCCAGAGACCCCAGGGGCCCCCAGGGACCCCCGTGAGCCTCCAGGGACCCCCAGAGACCCTAGGGACTCCGGTGAACCCACAGGGACCCCCAGGGACCCCCATGAGCCCCCTGTTGCCGGGTCTCCCTCTGGACTGGGGTGACCCCGGATCCACGGGAAGTGGCGTTTGTGGGGCCCAAGGCCCACGTTAAGCTCTGCGCTAACTCCCTGCCCTGCGTCAGACTCGAAATGCTTGTGGCTGAAACCATGAAGCAGGAGGTGGTCCCTGGGGTCCCGTGGGGCCCCAGAGCCTCCGGGGACCCTGGGGGTGGCAGGGCTGGTGTGACCAGGCTCAGAGGCTGAGGCCAGCAGTCCAGAAAAGGCTGGGAGGTCTCCGCCCACAGCTCAGGGCTGTGCCCGAGGCCCCGCATGGGACATGAGTGTGCGTGTGCCCGTGTGTGAGTGAAGGGATGCGTGTGTGGTGTGTATGAACATGCATGTAGGTGTACATACATGAGTATGTATGATCGTCAGAATGCAGGAGCGTGTACGGGAGTGTGGCTGCACGCGTATATGTGGGAAGTTCTACCTGTATGTTTTTGTTATTGTTTTTTAATTTTTTATTTTATAAGTCAATTCACAATATTTGATTACATTTATTTATTTATTTATTTATTTTAATTCTTTTATTGATTCACCATGTGGAAAGTTACAAAGCTTTCAGGTTAAAATCTCAGTTATACAATGCTCAAACACCCATCCCTTCACCAGTGCACATATTCCACCACCAAGAATTATTTGATTACATTTAATATTCAAACACCCATCCCACCACCACTACACCTTCCCACCACCAAATTTGTGATGTTTCCATCTCAAGCCCCAATCCCTGTCCCAAAACAGAACCAAAATAATTGTAGCACTGTAGCACTGTCATCCCCTTGTTCATCGATTTGCTCGAGCGGGCACCAGTAACGTCTCCATTGTGAGACTTGTCACTGTTTTTGGCATATCGAATACGCCATGGGGCTCTGCCGTGCAGGCAGGATACTCTCGGTAGCTTGCCGGGCTCTCAGAGAGGAGCAGAGGAATCGAACCCGGGTCGGCCACGTGTAAGGCAAACACCCTACCCGCTGTGCTACCACTGCAGTCCTGTTCTCGCTCCAGTCCAACTGAAATCATGTATTTTGTATTGTCTGTTATGAAGAACTGCTGAACATGCTTACAGGAAATTATCCGTAGAGGAAAAAGTGTGAAGATTGCTCTATTCTGGCAGGGGCCATGAAGACATCCTCTAGGATATCACTGACGTGTTGTTAAGGGTTGAGTGATGTGAGCTTTTGTATGTACGTGTGCATGTATATTTTCCCTCTGTGATTCGTTGCCTGCTGTCTGAACCCCATCAAGTGTGGTGTGGTGCTTACGGAGAAGGGGTATGATGTGTCTTATGATGTGTTGTGTGGCCACAAATGCGGCTGCGCAGTCCAAGAATGTGTGCACTCATGCATGAGGCTCCGCCTAAGGGTGTGGGAGCTGGCCTTGAGCGTGGCGGCGGTGGGTTCTAGAGGTTTTCCGCTGCCGGGGCTGGGTTCCTTGGGCCCCCCGGGGTGTCCCGAGTGAAACAGCCTGGCGCAGAGTCCTGTGGCATGGCTATGGCAGGCTGCATGTTACGCTCCCTTCCGGAGAAAGAGCCGCGTGATCTGGAGGTGGCCAATGACGAGATTATCTGGCACCGCAGGAGGTGGCTTACGGGTGTGATCCCTGGGTCACGGGACCGAGGATCTCTGCTCCCGGTGGTCCCACTGAGCCCAAAGTCAAAGGTCACAAAGTTCCGCATTATCTGTGTGGTTTCGAATGTGTGAGCACAAATGATAGTGGAGTGTGAGGAAAGTGTGTGAGTGTGAGAGGGTGTGTGAGTGTGATGAATGAAAGGCTGTGTGTGAGTGTAAGAATGTGGGTGTGTAGGGTCAGAGCAATAGTACAGCGGGGAGGGCACGTGCCTTGCTGTGGGGGACCCGGGTTCGATCTCCAGCGTCCTGTGTGGTCCCCGAGCACCATCAGGAGAGCACTGAGTGCAGAGCCAAGACTCACTCCTCAGCACCACCGGGTGTGGCAAAAAACAACAAAAAGAACATGGGTGTGTCAGTGTGAGTGTAAACTATTGAGCGTGTCACTGGGAGTGTGAGAGTGTGTGACTGTGTGACTGTGAGTGTGTGGCAGTGTGAATGTGTGTTAGTGTGAGAGTGTTAGTGTATGAATGTGCTTTGATGTGTTAGTGTATGTTAGGGTGAATGGGTGTATGATTGTGTGATAGTGTGAGTATGCAAGTGATAGTGCGTGATGGTATAAGTGTGGGTGTGTGATAGTGTGAGTGTGAGTTAGTGTGAATGCGATACTGTGTGTGAGTGTGTGTGATATTGTGAGTGTGTGTGAGTTAGTGTAAGTGTGAGTGTGCGAGTTAGTGTGAGTGTGAGAGTGTGTGGTATTGTGAGGGAGTTAGTATGGTCTGAGTTAGTGTGTGATACCGTGAGTGTGTGTGATATTGTGAGTGTGTGAGTTAGTGTGAGTGTGCAAGTTAGTGTGAGTGTGTGATAGTGTGAGTGTGAGTGTGTGGTATTGTGAGGGAGTTAGTATGTGTCAGAGTTAGTGTGTGATACTGTGAGTGTGTGTGAGTGTGAGTGTGTGAGTGTGTGGCAGAGTGAGCCTGAGAAGGAGAGATGAGGGGGCTTGGTAGAGAAGCCCCCAGAGAGCCCCCTGCACCGCCCCACACTGCCTGGTGCGTCACCGGGCCGGGTGCCGCGTCCTCACCCAGGGCGGGTCAGCGGCTCCACCCGGCTCCTGTCCCCGTCTGCTCCTTAAAGAGCCCGGGACGGTCCTGTCCCTTGGCTACAGAGCCCCAGGGCCTTTGTGGCTGAGCGGCTGGTGAGCCGCGCAGAGCCCCAGGAGGGCGGGACGGGGCAGGTGTGGTTCCTGCACGGCCGAGGGCGTCCTGGCTCCACTGCCCCGGCTGCGGCTGCGCGGGGCGGGCCAGGACCCTCCTGCACCTGCTGCCCCTGAACAACGTGGGGCACCCCCAGTGGGAGGGTCAGTCGGTCGCCCTCGGGGCCAAGCAGCCGTGTCCAGGAGAAAATGGCACAACGCGTCGTCTCGCTGCGTGCTCAGGTCAGGGGACGCCTGGCCGCATGGCTGTGGGTGCCGTGGCCGGGGGCGCCGTGGCCATGGGCGCCGTGGCCCGGGAGGGCCCAGGCGCAGGCGGGGCTGACGGGGTGAGGGACAGGATGCCGGGGGCAGTGCTCGGAGCCCTGTGCAGTGGACACTGACGGGGCCCGCAGACCGGGTCTGGGCCGAGGGCCAGGCTGAGTCCGGAGCCACACGGCCGGAGCAGAGCCGGGCAGCCCCACGGCAGAGAGGTGGCCCCTGCCGTGGCCGGGCGGTGCTCCCGGGCAGTGTGTGGCTGTGTGACCCAGCGGTCTGGGGCGGGGGGGGGGGGGCGGGCGATCCCGGCACTCAGGCCTCTCCTGTCCTGGCCGCTGACCCAGGGCCTGTGGCCACTTTTCCTGCCGCTGGCCTTACGTGTCTTTGTGGCTGGCGTGGCTGGCCCCAGGCCATGGCCGTGCAGGGGGGAGGCTTTTCGGTCACTGACAGGCGCCACTCGGTGTCGCCCAGGGGACGCGTGCCGGGGCCCCACCCACTCCAGCCCCACGAGGAGGAGAGCAGCCTGGGCAGGGCCCTGGGCACACAGCCGGGCGGCTCGGGAGGCCGGGGGTGGGGGCAGTCCCGGGGCAGGCGTGCGTCGCTCTGGGGGAGAGGGAGGCGAGCCCCCCTGAAGCAAGACCGCCCGAAGCCCGGCCCAGCCCCGCCCAGAAGACCCGCGTGTCCCTCCCAAACAGGCTGCAGAAAGCCTCGGCCGGGGCTGTGCCCAGGTCTGTGCGGCCTCCGTCCGGGAGCAGACCCCTCACGCCTCGGCCCTGCGCATCCACCTGCCCGGCCCCTGCGCCCACGGGCACCCCGGGCCCCCCGCAGCCCCCCGCTCCTCCCCCTGGCCAGTCCGGGCGGCCTCTGCGGGTCACCGCAGGCCCCTTCGACCCGGGCGAGTTCTCGGCCCCCTTCGCCCCTCCTGGCGGCCCGAGCTTCGAGGGCGGGAGGGCACGTGGGCTGACTGACAGACCCGCCCGGTGGGCTCCCGTGGGCGCGAGCCTGGGCCAGCCACTGTCCTTTCCGTCCGTCGGCGCGGCCGGGGCCCGTCGCAGGTGCAGGCGTCTTTATGTCCACCCCGACGTCCAGCGGCTGCGGCCATTGTGGGAGGACTGTCCTCATCGGAAATCAATGGGCCGTGTGCGGCCGTCCCCGCCTGTCCCCGCCTGTCCCCTGCCCGGGACAGTCCTGACGGCCGACGGAGAGGCCGGGAGCCAGGGGCTCGGGGTTTGTTCTTTTGTTCAACTGCCCGCTGGCTCTGGTGCGGCGGCCCTGACACAGAGCTAGAGTCCGTCCGTCTGTCTGTCCCCGGGCGCTGGCTCGGTCGGGGCCTCACGGTCCAGCCCCCGGCCGCCCCTCCCACCTCCTCGCCCCTCGCGGCTGTGTGTGCGAGCTGGGCCCTTTGTCTGGGCTGGCCTGTGTCTGCCGGGCTTCCTGGGTTCCGGGACTCCCTGAGGCCCCTGCGTCTCCCTCCGCACTCAGCCCAGCCAGCTGGAGCGAGCGGAGTGTGGCCCCCTGCGGCCCCTGAGGCCTCCGCGGGGGGAGGGGGCGGAAGGGCCGTGGCCGGAGCCTGCGGTGGACCAGGCACTCACCCACCTGCTGCCCACGTGCTGGTGGCCCCTGGACCTTCCGTCCGTGGCCACTTCCCGGCGCTGCAAGTTCTCCGCTGAGATCCCGTGTCTGGGGGGTCGGGGCCACCCTCTCCCGCCCTGGACCTAGGAGTGGGCTGGGCTCTCCTGCTGCTCCCGGGGGGGCGGGGGGGGCGGGGGAGAGGCAGGGCCTGCGCAGGCTCTGGAAAGTTCCGGAAACTCCAGCTGCGTTGCCGGCACGTCTGTGATACTCCGACGGGGCGGGAGGGCATGTGTCTGGGTCTCCCGCAGCCGCCAGAGTCCTGAGGCAGGCGCAGGGCTGGGGCTGGCCTCTCCCTTGTCTGGCCCGGCCCCCCCGTGCCCCCTCCCCCTGCCCCGACTCCCCCTGGGCTTCTGCTGTCCCGGCCACACCCCCCGCTGTCCCTGCGGACTGGGCCTCAGGCCGGCCTGAGAGGGGCAGAGAGGACAGAGGGGCAGGACTGTCCCACTGTCGCTCCCGCAGAGGGGCTGGCCGGGAAGGGCCCCGGAGAAAAGCAGGCACTGGAGCTCCTCCAGGCTGGAGCCTGCTCCCCCACGAAGCTCCTCCCAGGCTCCTCTCCAGGCTCCTCCCCTCATGCTCCTCCCCCAGGCTCCTCCCCCCAGGATCTCCCCCAGGCTCCTCCCCAGGCTCCTCCCCCCAGGATCACCCCCACAGGATCCTCCCCCCAGGCTCCTCCCAGGTTCCTCCTCATCTGCCTCACCCAGTCAGGCTCGTGCCTCCAGGCTCCAGCCCTCTGCAGCCTCTCCCACACACACCTGTCCCCTCTGCCCCTCACCTGTCACCTCTACTCATGCAAACCTGTTCCCTCTCCCCAGACACATTTGTCACCTCTCCTCACACAACTGTCACCTCTCCTCACACATACACACACCTGCTACTTCTCCTCACACACCTGGCTCCTCCCCTCACATACACACACCTGTTGCGTCTCCTCACACACCTGTCATTTCTCTCTACATGCCTGCCTCCTCTCCTCACACACACCTTTCACCTCTACTTACACACACATATCTGTCACCTCTCCTCATGCACACCTGTCACCTGTTCACACATACCTGTCATTTCTCCTCACACACATCTTTCACCTCTTCTCACACACCTGTCACCTCTCCTCATATATACCTGTCACCTCATCTTACACACATCTGCTTCCTCTCTTCACATACACCTGTCACCTCTCCCCACACACCTGCCTCCTCTCCTCACACACACACACATGCTTCCTCTATTCACACATACCTGTCACTTCTCCCCACACACCTGCCTCCTCCCCTCATACACACCATCACCTCTCCTCACACATCTACCTCCTCTCACACACACCTGTCACCTTTCCCTCACATATGCCTCTTCTTCTCACTCAACCTGAAGGCCGACCCACAGTGTCGTGGGCTCCAGGAAACGACAATTCTCCAAAGTGTGCCACCCAGCAGCGAGCCCTGGGAGCCCACCTATGCGACCCCTACCTGTGCAGATCCCGGCCACGCAGATCCCGTCTACACAGATCCCAGCTACGCATATCCCGTCTACACAGATCCCTGTCTACACAGATCCTGTCTACATAGATCCCGGCTACGCAGATCCCGTCTACACAGATCCCCAGCTACGCGGATCCAGTCTACACAGATCCTTGTCTACACAGATCCCATCTACACAGATCCCGGCTACGCAGATCCCGTCTACGCAGATCCCGGCCACACAGATCCCCGTCTATACAGATCCCTGTCTACACAGATCCCCGTCTACACAGATCCCGGCTACGCAGATCCTGTCTACACAGATCTCTGGCTACGCGGATCCCGTCTACGCAGATCCCCAGCTACGTGGATCCAGTCTACGCGGATCCCGTCTATGCAGACACCCCTCTTCGACTGTGGCGGAGCAGACTCTGGAAGGTTCTGCCTCTGTGCTTGGAGCCTGTCCCCTCAGTCTTTTGACCCTCCCTGGGGGCCGCTCTGGTGGACAGAGAACATCTCTCCAAGACTCGGGTGCAGCAAGGGGGTTGGGTCCTGACGGCCGCTGGGCTGGGAAGAAGATCCCTGACCCTTGTGGCCTACACTGGCCCGTGGCCTCCTGCTCTCCAGGCCCTGCACTGACCCATGGCCTCCTGCTCTCCAGGCCCTGCACTGACCCATGGCCTCCTGCTCTCCAGGCCCTGCACTGACCCGTGGCCTCCGCTCTCCAGGCCCTGCACTGACCCACTCACCCCAGCCCTGCACCTTCCGTGGCTGCCCACTGGTGTGGACCCTGCAGAGCCCCGCGGCCTCCCGCTATCCCAGCTCTGTGCCCTCAGTGGCCGCCTGCCCACCCTGGACACAACTCCGGCTGCCGCTCTGAGTCCTGTGGCGCAGAGGTTGGGCCGTGGAAGACAGCCGGCCCTGTCCAGGTCTGGGCAGCTCCTGGCCTGTCCTGGCCAGGCCGGGAGTCCCGGAGGCTGTGGGCGCTCAGTTCTCAGGGCAGCACCAGCCATGGGGGCGGGGCGGGGGGGCGCGGGTGGCACCCACGGGGCCCACAGGACATTCAGGGATATTCCCGGGGTTACCCAGCCCCCCAACTCCCTGCCTCCCTCCTCCTCCCCTGGGTACCCGAAGCAGCCCCAGGGCTTCCTCAGGGGTCCCGAACGGGGAGCGGGTCTCAGCCTGGTGCCCCCGGGGACAGGCGGGCTGTGCAGTCCAGGGCCAGCCTGAGCCGGAGTCCCTAGCGGGGAGCGTTTTCGGGGCTCCGGGCTGAGCGGGGTCTCGGGGACAAGCGATGGCGCCCTGTGCCCCTCATCTCCCTGACGGGGCCGGCATCCCGGTAGTCCTCCCAGGCCCTCCTGGGCTGGGGGCACACCCCGGGGCCTGGACCCCGTCTGCAAGGTCCTGGCCCCTTTACCCTCCCGGGGGGATGCTCTGGGGGAGAGACACCATCTCTCAGACTCGGGGTGAGCTCTGGGCACAAGAACAGAGACGCGCCTCGGCCCGGGTCCCTGCCGTGCCCCGTGAGGGGAGCAGGCAGAGGGGGCTGCACCCCAGGAGACCCCCGTCCAGACACAGCTGCCCGCTTCCTGGGCAACACAGGGGCCCCCACACAAGGGGGTCCACACACACAAGGGACCCTGCACGCAAGGGACACACACACACAGGGTCCACACACCAAGAACCCCAGGAGCCGCGCAGCCACTGGTGTGGGCCGGGCCCCCGGGAAGGCCCCTGGTCGGGCGGGGAGGAGCCTCGAGCAGCAGCCGTGTGCTGGGTCAGGAGGGAGCCCCGACCTCGGGCCGCTGTGCTCTCCTGGGTGCCCGAGGCCTGTGTGGACCACCCAGGCCCAGCACCCGGCCCACGGACCCGCAGGCCAGAGTCAGCAGGTGGGAGTGGACATCAGTGTCCGCTGGCCGGGCCGGGCCGGCTCACACAATCCCTCACAGCACACGGGCCTGTTTGCCAAACTTGGCGCGATTTCTGTAATTATACACAGAATGTATTTTAACCAAATACACAAAGAAAATTTTGATAATGCCACTTAGGGTCTAGATTTAACTTAAACTACTACTTAGTCGATCTCTCTTAATAGGGTACTAAAAGGGAATTTTATGACAACATTATCAGTAGCATTTTGCTGATAATTAGAATAACAATAATAATACCGAGATATTTTTTCCAGTAATAATGGTGTTATTAATGAGATTTTTATGAAAGACAGACTTCTTTGGTATAATTATGAAAATTGATCTTTTGCATTTTACTTATTCACTGAAATCAGATAAGTGGCTTAACTACATGTATTATTTCTAATAAATATTCAAAAGAATGCATTTAAACAAGGCTCCTCATTCTATTCTTGCTCATATTCCTTGCATTTAAATAAAAGTGTAATTGCTCTGCTTTTTAAACTGCTAGTTTGGATTAGCTGTCGGACCTGAGCAGTGTAGCTGTTTGCTGTTTGCATTTTTAATAGCTTTATTACCATTTGGTGAAGCTTTAATTTCTGACTCCCTTGAAGAGTCTGCCTTTAAGTCAGCACTACAATTTAACCAGCAATAATCTGTCAAGATAAGATAAAGACCCACACCAGATGGAGCGCGGTATTTTCCCGGTGCCTTCTGTCATTGTTAAAGGCAAGATCCGAGTATGTCAAAATGTAACCTCTGAAAGTTTGCTAAACTTTGCAGCATAATTTTACACTTCATGTTTTTAATCAATGGCTCCTGGAGGCATTATCTCCGGCATGGGGCGATCAGGCCCCAGTCTGAGTGCCGGCGAGTACACACGGCAGCATGCGTGTGCTCACGTGGGCGTGTTTGTGTGCATGTGCCCAAGGTGTCTGTGTCCCTGTGTGTGTATGTGTGTTTGTGCATTTCCATACTTGCCTATGTGTGTCTGTGTGTTCACATGGGACAGACACACACAGTAAGTGTGTGTATCCGTGTGTGTGTCTGTGCTAGCATGTATCCATGTGTATCTCTGTGCACATGTGTCTCTGTGGTCATGTGTGTATCCATGAGTGTCTGTGCTAGCATGTATCTGTGTGCACATGTGTCTCTATGGTCACGTGTGTATACATGTGTGTTAGCATGTGTCCGTGTGTTCACATGTCCGTATATCCGTGTGTTCATGTATTTTCAGGTGTTGGTCTCATCCACCGCAGGTGCCCATGTAGGCGTGTAGCTGCCCTGTGTGAGGTCCCAGCTGGCTGCAGGAGGGAAGTGGCCTCGGCAGGGACAGAGGGTCGAACCTGAGTGGCTGAGGCCACACCTCAGTCCCCATCGCTCGTCTGGAACTTAGGTCTGTGGTGAGGTGGAGAGAACGGGGAGCCGTGTCCCATCACCCCACGCCAGCCAGTGCCTCCTCTGCCCTGCCCAAGCCCAGGACGCCACGGCCCTTCTGCACATGGGGAGAGGAGCGTCCAGGGCCAGGACACCAGCAGCATGGCTGACTCCCGCACCAACACCCGTACCCCCACCAGGGCCCCAGGCAAGGCAGCGGCTTTGTCCTGAGTCACACCTGCCCAGGGCAGAGCCCGGAGGGCATCACGCCGAAAGCATCCGTGACTTCTGGACCCGGGCCCCAGGTGGGCCACGCGTGAGTCCAGCAGCCCCGGGTGGGCCACGCGTGAGTCCGGCAGCCCCGGGCCCCTTCACCCTCACGGGCAGTCACCACCTGTGGGGACCCCCGTCTGCTCTCCCCAGGGCTCCCGGAACTCGGGCCCCCCTCCCTGCCCGTGCTGCCTCTGGGGTGCCCAGACACTGGCCAGCTCCCTGCAGACCCTGTGACCGGCTGTGAGTCCGGGCCGGGAGCTCTGCCCTGCCGGCTGGTGTGGCTACGGCTCCTGCTGCTTGCTGGGGTGCCCGGCTGGACGCCGGCACAGCTCCCCGCCATGGTGCAGTTGCCCCGTCTGTGCCACGCAAACTCGTCCACGTGCTTCCGAGGGTGGCACTCCCCTTCTCGTGCTCGTGGCCTCGGGCTCTGGGTCAGCCCACAGGGCTCTCCCGGCCCACGTGACCTGGCGTCTTTCTCTGCCTGTCCCCGTGAGTCGGTGTCATGCAGAGAGCCAGGACCGCGGGCAGCTGCCTCCCCGGGCCCCGGGCCCCAGCTGGGCCTAGCGGGGACTCTCCCTCCGGGCCCCAGTCCGCATCTGTCAGGAGTGGAAGGGGCACACCGGGCAGATGTGCCTCAAAAGTGGGCTGCCGGGTTCCCGCCTCTGCACAGAGCACGGTCCGGAAGGTTCTGGAACCTGCCTCTCTGCTGAAGGGCGGCAGGGCCAGTGCTTCCTGGTCAGGCGCTGTAGCTGGACAGTGAGTGGAGGAGCGAGGGAGCGGCCTTTCCACAGGGCCTGCCGTGCTCAGCCGTGGCCGAAGCCCACCCAGGCCGCAGCAGGGCCAGGACAGGAGCAGCCCCCGCCCCCGGCCCGCGGGCACGCCCTCCTGGGGATACAGCGGTGCCTGGGGCCAACAGAGCGGCCAGGGCCCAGCGCGGGCTCAGCCCTGCAGGAGGCAGCCCTCTCTGATCACCGCGTGTGTCCTGCGGCCTGGCCGGGGGCCCAGGGAGCCCTGCGGGGGCCCGGGGGAAGCTGGTTAGGGGCATCTGACACCTTCAAAATCGCTGTGCCGGGAGCCAGGGAGACTCGGGGGTCCCAAGTACCCACCACCTCAGCCACCGAGGACAGAGGAAGCCCCATGCAGTTGGGGTGGGAGTCAGGGTCACAGGGCCCATGAGCCGGCCTGCCGGGGGGCCGGGCAGCCAGAGACCACGGCCGGAGCACTGGGGAGGCGGGTCTGACCAAGGAGAGCCAGAGGGAGGGGTCTGACCAGGAGAACTGCCACACTGTGTCCGTGCTCCCACCTGTGTCCGTGCTCCCACCTGTGTCTGTGCTCCCTGTCTGTGCTCCCACCTGTGTCTGTGCTCCCTGTCTGTGCTCCCACCTGTGTCTGTGCTCCCTGTCTGTGCTCCCACCTGTGTTCGTGCTCCCACCTGTGTCCGTGCTCCCACCTGTGCCTGTGCTCCCTGTCTGTGCTCCCACCTGTGTCTGTGCTCCCTGTCTGTGCTCCCACCTGTGTTCGTGCTCCCACCTGTGTCCGTGCTCCCACCTGTGTCTGTGCTCCCTGTCTGTGCTCCCACCTGTGTTCGTGCTCCCACCTGTGTCTGTGCTCCCTGTCTGTGCTCCCACCTGTGTTCGTGCTCCCACCTGTGTCCGTGCTCCCACCTGTGTCCGTGCTCCCACCTGTGTCCGTGCTCCCACACTGTGTCCGTGCTCCCACCTGTGTCTGTGCTCCCACCTGTGTCCATGTTCCCACCTGTGTCCGTGTTCCCACCTGTATCTGTGCTCCCCCACTAGGTGCGCCTGTGCTCCCACACTGTGTCCGTGCTCCCAACCTGTCTGTGCTCCCACGTGTGTGCATCTTTGGCTCGTGCCGTCTGCCTGCCGCCCTCCCCAGGCATCACCTGGTTGCCGGCGCTGTGCCGAAACCTCCCCCGTGAGTCCTCAGCCTGGGTCTGGGTGGAGACCTTGGGTCCACTCAGACACTGCCCAGGGCTCCTGCAGGGAGCGTGGCTGGAGGCTGTCCCACAGCCCAGCCGTGCCCGGGCAGGCGGGGCAGAGCGGGAGCACCCCTGGCTGGCTCTGGCGGCCGCCGTCCTCCCCAGGCACTGCTGGTTCCCAGGTGTCTGCAGGCCTCGGATGGACCCATGGCCCTTCTCCCAAGGGCCCTTCACACGCAGCTGTGCCGGGGGGGGGGGGGGCTAGGGCAGAGGCGGCCGACCCAGAACAAGGCTCTGCCTGCAGGCACCATGCTCGTGGTCCTCCCTGGAGCACCCGCATGCCACAGGGCTATTAGGGCCCTGCACAAGCACGGCCTCGGGTGTGCAGCCACAAGCAAAGCTGTTGAGCGCCCCGGTCAGCGCAGTGACGCCTGGTCCCTGCACGCGGCAGCACAAAGGCACGAGGTGCCCGGCTCAGCGCCACCGAGAGCCCCTCCGGCCGACACGCGTCTCCATGCTCACGGGCTGTGCTCCACGGGCACGCAGGGCCGGCCCTTCTCCCGGCTGTATCCAGAGGCCCTGGGCCCCGTGCGTGGACACAACAGACCACGGAGGCGTGGGGCGGCTGCACCGGGCCCCTGCCAGGGCCCTCGAGGGCTGGTCGAGCAGGAGCTCCACCCGGACAGCCCCCACGTATGTGCACACGTGGCCTGTCACTCACCCTGCTGCCCGGCTGGTGTCAGTCCAGGACGCCCTGTGTGGCCAGCCGTGGGCAGGCGCGGGGGCAGCTGCATCCCCCAGTGCCGTGGAGGCGGCAGGTCGGCACCGCTGGGGCGGCCAGGGCTCCGGCCTGTGTGCAGCTGCCGCACCCCTGCCCCCCAGGGTCGCACCGCTGGCCCCGGCCCGACACTCGCCCGCCCGCCCGCCCTCGCAGTCATGCCGGGCGGGAAACCAGGCCCTGGAAGGTTCTGCTCTTCCCGCCCGTCTCCCCAGCCCCGAGACTAACCACCCTGCTCGGGCCACGGCGCAGCCGTCCCTGGACGAGTCCTCCCCCCATGGCGAAAGGCAGCAGGCTCCCCGCCCCGGCCCCCGGCCCTGCTGCCGTGCTGTAGTGAAGGGGTCACACACACCTGGTGTGGTGCTGCGGGGTCACACGTCAGAGTGTGAGGGCAGAGCCACACGTCTTACTGCTGACTGGAGCACATCTGGCGGTGGTGCTCCCGGGCCTCTGGGGTGCTCCCGGGCCTCTGGGGTGCTCCTGGGCCTCTGGGGTGCTCCCGGACCTCTGTGGTGCTCCCAGAATTCTGTGGTGCTCCCAGGTCTCTGTGGTGCTCCCGGGCCTCTGGGGTGCTCCTGGGGCCTCTGTGATGCTCCCGGGCCTCTGTGGTGCTCCCGGGCCTCTGTGGTGCTTCCGGGCCTCTGTGGTGCTCCCGGGTCTCTGTGGTGCTCCTGGGCTTCTGTGATGCTCCCGGGCCTCTGTGGTGCTCCCAGGCTTCTGCAGTGCTCCTAGGTCTCTGAGATGCTCCCGGGGTCTCCGTGGTGCTCCCAGAATCTCTGTGGTGCTCCCAGAATCTCTGTGGTGCTCCTGGGGTCTCTGGTGCTCCCATGGCCTCTGTGGTGCTCCCAGACCTCTGTGGTGCTCCCCGGCCCATGTGATATCCCCAGAGTCTCTGTGCAGCTCCCGGGGTCTCTGGTGCTCCCGGGGTCTCTGTGGTTTTCCCGGGGTCTCTGGTGCTCCCGGGGTCTCTGTGATGTTCCCGGGGTCTCTGGTGCTCCCGGAGTCTCTGTGCTGCTCCCGGGGTCTCTGGTGCTCCCGGGGTCTCTGTGGTGTTCCCAGGGTCTCTGGTGCTCCCGGGGTCTCTGGTGCTCCTGGGGTCTCTGTGCTGCTCCCGGGGTCTCTGGTGCTCCTGGGGTCCCGGATGCTCCCATGGCCTTTGGGGTGCTCCCAAACCTCTGTGATGCTCCCCAGTTCATGTAGTGCTCCCAGGGTCTCTGCAGTGCTCCTGGGGCCTGTGGGTCCCGTGCTGGCTCAGGCCCACACCTGCTGGTGAGACTTGCCCACCGGGAACTGCGATGCCCCGAGGGCTCACACGCTGCCCCGAGGGGTCACACGCTGCCGCCCCCGAGCCCAGGACCATGCTCAGTGCTCATGGGTGGTGCTGGGGCTCGAGCCCACAGTCTCTGACCACTGAGCTCTCCTATCTGTCCCGTTTCCTGCTGCTGCTCTTCGGTCGCACTGGGTGGGAGGCTTGTTCCGGCCTCTCGTCTCGAACCCAGGGACCGGTTTTGTCCCCAGCAAAGCCCCCTGAGCCCCCGACCCTGCGCACCCGCAGCAGCTCCCTGGGCCCACCCGGTTCCCGCCTCTTCGCTGCGGTGCCACTCTGAGGGCACCCACCCCGTCCCGGAGGGTGGCACATGTGTGCACGTGTCTGCAAGCCACGTGCGTGCACAAGCATGCGAGTCATTGTGCATGGGTGACCACGTGTGCACGTGTGGGCAGCTGTGTGCAGGCGGAGCTGTGCCTGTGGCCTCCAGCTCCTCCTCGGCTGCACACAGAGGAGCCCGTCTGAGGGAGATGCCGGCAGGGCAGGACGCATGTGACACGCACGCGGGGAGCCAGGACCCCCGCCACGCCTGACCCGCTGAGGGGTCCTGGGCCTCCGGGGGGGTCTGAAGGCAGGGGAGCAGGTGAGAGTGTGTGTGAGTGAGGGTGTGAGTGTGTGAGAGTGTGTGAGAGTGAGGGGGTGAGTGTGTGAGAGTGAGAGTGTGTGTGAGTGAGAGTGTGTGAGAGTGTGTGAGTGAGAGTATGTGAATGTGTGTGAGTGGGTGTGTGTGACTGTGTGCATGTATGTGAATGTGTGAATAATGTGTGTGTGTGAGGGCGTGTGTGTCTGTGAGTGCATGAATGTGTGAGAGTTCTGTAAGTGTATGAGTGTGTGAGTCTATGTATTGAAGTGTATGTGAGTGCATTTGTGTGTCTATGAGCACGTGAATTTGTGAGTTATGTGAGTGTGTGATTTATGTGTGTGTACATGTGTGAATGTGTGAGAGTTTTGTGAGTGTGTGTAAGTGTATGTCTGTGCATGTTGAGTGTGTGAGAGTATGTGTGAGTGTGTGAATGTGTGTGTGGTGCTGCATGTCTCAGACCACCCCTGAACTTGCCCTTCGGGGTACTGGGGGCCCCTGCCCCCCTTAAGCTCCCTTGAGCATTGGCCCCTCAGCCCTAGCCATGTCCTGTCCACAGTGCTCAGGGTCAGGGGAGGGCGTGAGGAAGGCGCATAAGGCTGTGTGGGATCATGTCTGTATGGGGGGTGGCCAGGGTACACGGAGGATGTTGGGTAGATGTAAGGCTGTGTGGGAAGGTGAGGACGTGTGTGGGTGTGGGGTGTGTCTGAGTGTTGACAGTGTGTGGGTATGTGTGAGGCTGTGGGGGGTGTCTGTGAGTGCGTGGGTATGTGTAAGGGTGTGGGGCATGTGTATGTGTGACTGTGGGCTGCGTCTATGTGTAAGTGTGTGGGTATTGTATGGGTGTGTGTAAGGGTGTGGGGTGTGTCTGTGTGTGAGTGTGTGGGTGTTTAAGGGTGTGGGGTGTGTCTGTGTGAGTGTGTGGGTGTGTAAGGGTGTGGGGTGTGTCTGTGTGAGTGTGTGTATGAATGTGTGGGTATTGTATGGGTGTATCTGTGTGAGTGTGTGGGTATGTGTGAGTGTGTGGGTGTGTGTGAGGTGTGGGGTGTGTCTGTGTGTGAGTGTGTGGCTGTGTAACGGTGTGGGGTGTGTCTGTGTGAGTGTGTGGGTGTGTAAGAGTGTGTGGGTGTGTAAGGGTGTGAGGTGTGTCTGTGTGAGTGTGTGGGTGTGTGTGAGGTGTGGGGTGTGTCTGTGTGAGTGTGTGTGTGTGAATGTGTGGGTATTGTATGGGTGTGTCTGTGTGAGTGTGTGGGTGTGTGTGAGGTGTGGGGTGTGTCTGTGTGAGTGTGTGGGTGTGTGTAAGGTGTGGGGTGTGTCTGTGTGAGTGTGTGTATGAATGTGTGGGTATTGTATGGGTGTATCTGTGTGAGTGTGTGGGTATGTGTGAGTGTGTGGGTGTGTGTGAGGTGTGGGGTGTGTCTGTGTGTGAGTGTGTGGCTGTGTAACGGTGTGGGGTGTGTCTGTATGAGTGTGTGGGTGTGTAAGGGTGTGGGGTGTGTCTGTGTGAGTGTGTGGGTGTGTGTGAGGTGTGGGGTGTGTCTGTGTGTGAGTGTGTGGGTATTGTGTGGGTGTGGGGTGTGTCTGTGTGAGTGTGTGGGTGTGTAAGGGTGTGGGGTGTGTCTGTGTGAGTGTGTGGGTGTGTGTGAGGTGTGGGGTGTGTCTGTGTGAGTGTGTGTGAATGTGTGGGTATTGTATGGGTGTGTCTGTGTGAGTGTGTGGGCGTGTAAGGGTGTGGGGTGTGTCTGTGTGAGGTGTGGGTATTGTGTGGGTGTGTGGGGTGTGTCTGTGTCAGTGTGGGTATTGTGTGGGTGTGTGGGGGGTGTGTGTGAGGTGTGGGGTGTGTCTGTGTGAGTGTGTGTGTGAATGTGTGGGTATTGTATGGGTGTGTCTGTGTGAGTGTGTGTGTATTATGTGGATGTGGGGTGTGTCTGTGTGAGTGTGTGGGTGTGTAAGGGTCTGGGGTGTGTCTGTGTGAGTGTGTGGGTATTGTGTGGGTGTGTGGGAGATGTATCTGTGTGTGAGGGTGTGGGTGTGTCTGTGTGAGTGTGTGGGTGTGTAAGGGTGTGGGGTGTGTCTGTGTGAGTGTGGGTATTGTATGGGTGTGTGTGGGTGTGTCTGTGTGAGTGTGGGTATTGTGTGGGTGTGTGGGAGGTGTATCTGTGTGTGAGGGTGTGGGTGTGTCTGTGTGAGTGTGTGGGTGTGTAAGGGTGTGGGGTGTGTCTGTGTGAGTGTGGGTATTGTGTGGGTGTATGGGAGGTGTATCTGTGTGTGAGGGTGTGGGTGTGTCTGTGTGAGTGTGTGGGTGTGTAAGGGTGTGCGGTGTGTCTGTGTGAGTGTGGGTATTGTGTGGGTGTGTGGGAGGTGTATCTGTGTGTGAGGGTGTGGGTGTGTCTGTGTGAGTGTGTGGGTGTGTAAGGGTGTGGGGTGTGTCTGTGTGAGTGTGGGTATTGTGTGGGTGTGTGGGAGGTGTATCTGTGTGTGAGGGTGTGGGTGTGTCTGTGTGAGTGTGTGGGTGTGTAAGGGTGTGGGGTGTGTCTGTGTGAAGTGTGGGTATTGTGTGGGTGTGTCTGTGTGTGAGGTGTGGGCGTCTGTCCCTGTGGGGGCGGGGGTCCCCATGCCTGGCTGAGGGGCAGAGGGGGCCTGGCCCGTGCCCCTGCTCCCAGGCTGCGGGCGCCCCCCCGGGGTCCGGGCTCAGCGGTGCGGGGGCAGGGCGGGCGGGGAGCATTCTGGCGTGAGCAGGGCTGGGTGGGGATGTGAGCACCAGCCTCGCCTCGCCATGGGGCACTGGGGCCCAGAGGAGTGGGAGACCGGGGCCACGCCCAGCCGCCCGCTGCCCACCGCACTGCCCGCCCGGCCACTCTGCTCCGCCTGCCGCCCGCTGCTTCTGCTCTGAGGGCCGTCCCTGCTGCGCCCTCAGGGGTCGGCCTGCCCTGGGCCCAGCCCACGCACAGGCAGGGCCTGCGGGGTCTGCACTGCCCCCGCCGGGGTCTGCTCGGCTCCCCTGCGGGGCCAGATCCGGGCCAGGCCCCAGGCCCCTTCACCTCTCCAAGGCGTGGCCCCCTGGCAGCAAGCCCACTCCAGGGGCCCAGCCTGCTCAGGGGACGCTCCACGGCCCAGACCCCACAGCGACCTGACCCGGCACCCACCAGGCCAGAGCCCTGGGGCCCAGGACACCCGCCCCCAGCTCTGGCCCCCTCCAGCCACAAGTGGAGAGAGACGGAGGGGAGGAAGGGAGGGAGAGGGGGGAGGGGGGAGGAGGAGGAGGAGAGAAGGAGGGAGGAGAGGGGGAGAGGAGGAGGAGGAGGAGGGAAGAGGAGGAGAAGGAAGAGGAGGGAGGGAGGAGAGGGGGAGGAGGAGGAAGAGGAGGAGGAGAGAGGGAGGGAGGAGGAGGAGGGAGGAGTAGGGGGGATGGAGGGAGGAGAGGGGGACAGGAGGAGGAGGAAGAGGAGGAGGAGGGAAGAGAGGGGGAGAGGAGGAGAAGGAAGAGGAGGGAGGGAGAAGAGGGGGACAGGAGGAGGAGGAGAGAAGGAGGTGGAGGGAGGGAGGAGGAGGGAGGAGGAGGAGGAAGAGGAGGGAGGGAGGGAGGAGAGGGGGAGAGGAGGAGGAGGAGAGAAGGAGGAGAAGGGAGGGAGGAGGAGGGAGGAGGAGGAGGAGGGAAGGAGAAGAGGGGGAGGAGGAGGAAGAGAAGGGAGAGAGGGAGGAGGGGGAGGAGGGGAGAGGGGGAGGAGAGGGGGACAGGAGGAGGAGGAGAGGAGGAGGAAGAGGAGGGAGGGAGGGAGGAGAGGAGGAGAGGGGGAGGAGGAGAGGAAGAGAAGGAGGAGGAGGAGGAGGAGGGGAAGAGGAGGAGGAGGAGGAGGGGGAGGAGGGGGAGGAGAGGAGGAGAGGCTGGGGCAGGTCTGGAGCCTTGAGAGGCTCTGTGCTGGCCCCTGAGCTGGGCGTGTGGGGGCGTGTGGGGCGTGTGGGGGCAGAGCCGGCCGGGCAGCAGCGCTGGCGGGCGGGGACTGGACTCTCCCCTGGAACAGTGCCCCACGGCGCCCTCCAGCTGCAGGGGAGGGGGCGGGCGGGGGCATCCAGCCCGGCCTCCCGCTCCTGCACTCTCCATGCAGAACGCCGGGAAGTGACATTTCGAAGGTTCTGGCCTTTGTTTCCCCCCCTGAGCCGGGCGTGTCCCACACCTGGCCGGGCGTCTCCGGGACGGCAGTGCCCGCTTCTGGGTGGTGGAGTGCTCGGGCCCGGATTCTGCACCGCGCGCCTGTGTCCCGGCGTGTCACCAAACATCCGCACGCACGCACGCCACCTCTCCCTCCGTCCCCCCGGGGCCGGCAGGCTGGGCGGCCCGTCCCGTCCCCCCCAGGGGCCCAGGCTGTGCCGTGACCTGGACGTGTCCTTCCCTGACCGTGACGCTCCCTTGGCAGGCGGGAGAGAGCACGCGGCTGGCGAGCAAACTCGCGGAACTTTCTGGAAAGACGTGACTAGCGGGATCTCGAGGGGGGCCCTGGGCCGCAGGGAGGGCAGAGCAGGCCCCGCTCCCGGGGCTGGAGGACCCCGTGGCCGCCCGGACCCTGCCGGTGCCGGTGCCCCCCCCCCACTCTGGGCCTCCTGCCCCGGGGGCCTGGGGAAGCCTGTGGGGGCAGAGCAGGGGTGCGACCCTCCCTCACAGGCGGCCGGCCCAGCTGAGGGGGACCTGAGGGTCCCGGGGAGAGCAGCCCCAGCGGTGGGCCGTGGGGGCAGCCTCACTGGCCCTCCCTCCCAGAGACGGACGCTGGGGTGGGCAGTCCCGCCTGGCCGCCTGACACGAGGCTATACCACGGGACATGCTCGAGGCCCTGCGGAAGTGGACGGAGGCCGGGACCTGGGGCCTGAGCGGCCCTGGGAGCCGCCCACTGTGTCCGCAGGGCTTGGGGCGGCCCACCGACACCTGGAGGGGCTTTGGGGCGGGAGAGGTCAGCCGCTGTGTGGGCCTGGTGCCCAGAGGTGTGCGCTTCTGCTCTTCCCGGGCTGGTCTCCCCCACTCCCTCCCCGGCCCCTCCCCTCCCTGTAACTGAGCCCTGAGCACTGTCCCAGGAGCCCCGGGGGCACAGGTGCAGGGCTGGGGGACGTGCCCTGGTGGCGGGTGGCCCTGCGGGGAGTACAGAACAGGGCCGAGGGGGGACGGGCGTGACCCCGCGTGGGTGCCCACGGCGTGGGGGCTCTGGGAAAAGGCCCGGGAAGGGCAGGGCCACTCCGGGCCACCCGGGGGCACCTCCCACCCTCGCTCGTCCCCGTGTCTGCGCCCACCCACAGCCCGTGAGCCCCGCCCAGGCCTCCCCGTGTCCACGTCTGGTCCTGGCTGCAGGGGCTCCAGCCGTGTGTCCGGCCGGCTGCTCTGGGCTGGGCATGGCCAGGGGGCACCTGGGCCTGTGGACACGGCCCAGCCGGTCCTGCCCATCCGTCTTTGGCACCCGCTGGGAGGCCGACTGGGATGCGGCTTCCTGGCAGGGGCTGGTGCTGCAGCCTGGACAGGGCCGGACAGTGCAGGGCCCCCGGGAGGCTCTGCCCGACGCCAGCCGTGCGGAGAGTCGCCGGCCCGTCCTGCCCCGAGAGAGCGGCTGGCCGTAAGAGCTGCATCCGGCCGTGCTGCAGCTGGGGCAGGGCCGGACCCGGCTCACCACGGCAAGGGCCAGGGGCGGAGCTGCCGCGCCTTTCCCAGAGGAGGGTCCTGGCCAGCTAAGAGGCCGGGCGTTTCTGGCGACACCGGCCCCTGGATTGCGGGAAACGAGCTTTGCAGCAAGAGAGAAAGGGATGAGTCTGGGGAGTCACGGAAAGAGAGTGGACAGTCCTACACGCAGGGGCCACTCGGGAAAGCCCTGCACGAGCCGGGGGGCTGAGGACCCCCACCTGATTCCATGGCCTCGGGGCTCCCTGTGGTCTCTGGGGTCTCCGTGGTCTCTGAGGGGGAGAGCAGCCGTCAGCCGTGGGCCGTGGGGGGCAGCAGGGCCTGCTCTGCCTCTGAGGTCTCCGTGGTCTCTGAGGTCTCTGTTGTCTCTGTGGCCTCTGAGGTCTCTGAGGTCTCTGTGGTCTCTGAGGTCTCTGTTGTCTCTGTGGCCTCTGAGGTCTCTGAGGTCTCTGTGGTCTCTGTGGTCTCTGTGGTCTCTGAGGTCTCTGAGGGTCTCTGAGGTCTCTGTGGTCTCTGTGGTCTCTGAGGTTTTTGAGGTCTCTGAGGTCTCTGAGGTCTCTGAGGTCTCTGTGGTCTCTGAGGTCTCTGGGTCTCTGAGGTCTCTGAGGTCTCCGTTGGTCTCTGGTCACCGAGGTCTCTGTCTCTACAAGCAGGGGCAGGCCAGGCCACTAATGCTGTTGAGAGTTTTCAGTCACAAGTTTCCCCTGAGGGTGGGTCCTCCTGACCCGGTGCTGCAGAGTCGGGACCAGCAGAGGGGTGGGCAGGAAGGAGGGGGCTCCCGCATGCCCCACGGCCTGGGTGGGGGCTGGCGCACGGGGCTGGCACACGGGGCTGGTGCACGGGGCTGGCGCACGGGGCTGGTGCACGGGGCTGACCTGGACGGGCTGAGCGCCCTCCTGTCCCTGGGTCTCGCCGAGGCCCCCCCACCACCCCCTGGCGGGCAGCCCTGCGCCCACTCCAGGGCCTGATCACCTCCCCGCGGGGGGCAGCTGCCATCAGCCCTGATGGGGCAGTCGGGGCTGCTCTCGGCCCCCCACCGGCCTCTGATGAGGACACAGCCCTGATGGCTCCTCCTGGGGGCCCTCGGGGACTCCGGACCCCCGCGGGGGCTGAGCCACCTGGAATCGGGGGGGGGGGGGGGACGAGGAGGAGGAGGACGTGCGGGCTCCCAAGGACAACAGCGGCAGGGACAGAAGCTCACCTGGCAGAGGGTTGTCCCCAGTGTCCCTCCAGGCCTAGGGACACAGACGCCCCCCCAGCCTCCTTCCCCCTCCCCCCTGCCCCTCCTTCCTCCTCCTGCGCCCCTCCCTCCGCCCTAATCCTCCCGCCCGCCTGAGTCTGAGCTAGCCTGATTGCTGAGCCACTGTTTACACCCTGGACTCCTCCCACTCCCGGCCAGAGACTGGCCCAGGCCCTGTCCCCCCCCTCCCCGCACCCCAGGGGCTGGGGCCAGCCCTGTCCCCCCCCTCCCCGCACCCCAGGGGCTGGGGCCAGCCCTGTCCCCCCCTCCCCGCACCCCAGGGGCTGGGGCCAGCCCTGTCCCCCCCTCCCTGCACCTCAGGGGCTGGGGCCAGCCCTGTCCCCCCCTCACCCCTCCCCGCACCTCAGGGGCTGGGGCCAGCCCTGTCCCCCCCCTCCTCCCCGCACCCCAGGGGCTGGGGCCGGCCCTGTCCCCCCCCCTCCTCCCCCGCACCCCAGGGGCTGGGGCCGGCCCTGTCCCCCCCCCCCTCCCCGCACCCCAGGGGCTGGGGCCAGCCCTGGCTGGACACGTGCTCGTCACCGCGTGCTGCCCCTGGCCACGGCAGGCAACAGACAGGTCGGGACTCGCCGTCCTCCGCCCAGGGAAGAGGCGTGTGGGCTGGGGGGCTGCACGAAGGCCCCAGCCTGGCCTGAGGCACCACGCTGCCCTCCCCCCCCCCGCCCACAGGTCTCCCTGACAAGAAGACAGACAGACAGACAGACGGAGCAGTAGGGAAACAAATGGAAACGTCTGTCCCCAGGCTCCGGGCAGCCTCCGAGAACTCTCATTCTTGGCCAGACGGGGCAAGGAGTTTGCCGATTAACCCACAGTACCTGGGCATGAGGAAGGGGGGGACCCCCACATCAGCCAGAACTCCTGAACCACGCTGCCATCCTACTTCCTAAAAGGGGCTCCTGGAATCTGGGGGAGGAGTGGACACGGCATCCAGGTACCTGTGTTTGTAACCCTATGGCCCATCTTGTGTCCACCTGGATACCCACATCTGTGGGTCAGTGTCCGTGTCTTTGTCCACATCTATGGACCATGTCTGTGTCTATGTCCACATCTGTGGATCAGTGTTCGTGTCTATGTCCACATATGTGGGTCAGTGTCCATGTGTAGATCCACATCCATGGATCAGTGTCTGTGTGTATACTCACATCTGTGGATCAATGTCCATGTGAATATCCACATCATGGATCAGTATCCATGTGTATATCCACATCTGTGGATCAGTGTCCGTGCGTATACCCACATCTGTGGGATCAGTGTCCATGTCTATGCCCACATCTGTGGATCAGTGTCCATGTCTATGCCCACATCTGTGGATCAGTGTTCCATGTGTATATTCCACATATGTGGGTCAGTGTCCGTGTGTATATCCACATCCATGGATCAGTGTCCGTGTGTATACTCACATCTTGTGGATCAGTGTCCATGTGAATATCCACATCATGGATCAGTGTCCGTGTGTATATGCACATCTGTGGATCAGTGTCCATGTGTATATGCACATCTGTGGATCAGTGTCCATGTGTATATGCACATCTGTGATCAGTGTCCATGTGTATATGCACATCTGTGGATCAGTGTCCTGTGTATATGCACATCTGTGGATCAGTGTCCATG